>NC_133939.1:25941810-26253230 GCF_031877795.1 Strix aluco | reverse complement strand
TAAAAGAAAAGAAAGAAAGAAAAGAAAAGAAAAGAAGAAAAGAAAAGAGAAAAGCCAGAGCCACAACGCACACTCTCCGCCCCGAAAAAGGGTTAATGAAGTTGCCTGGTGAAAATGTGCCCGGCACAGAGCGGGATCGCCTCCCCGCCCTCCCCGCCTCCCCAACAGCCTCCCCCCGTCCCCGCAGCCACCACGCAAGAAGCCACACCGGGGACAGCCCGCGCCGGGGATGCCGCCGGGCCGGGCCGGGCCGGCCCGAGCCGTGCTGGGCTGAGCAGGGCCGGGCCGAGCCCAGGGCCAGGCCGAGCCCAGCCGAGCCGGGCCCAGGGCCGGCGCTTGGCGCCCCGGAGCCGGGGCGGTGGCGGTGCCCAGGGCGGTGCCGAGCCGGGCCAGCAGCAGCAGCAGCGGCGGCGGGCGGGGCCGGGCCGGGCCGGGCCGGGCCGGGCCGGGCATGTTGGCGGGGGCCGCGGCCGCCGGTGCTGCTTTCCCCCGCGGCGGGGTTTGGGGGCGAGGGTGGGGGCACCGACACAACTGCCCGCGGCAGTAAAGGCGCACTAAGGCAGAGGTAATGGGGAAGCGACGGCAAATAAACAGCCTCTCTGCAAGGGCCGGGAGCCTGGACATGGCAAACATTTCCCTGCTCGAAAACAAATTCCCGGACAGAGTCTTAAACAGGCAAATAAACTTGCCAGCTCTGTTTTTCAATCAAGCCTTTTAAGTACTAGACTGAGGCAAATTACAGGCGCAGGAAAACCTGCTGAAACTTAGGAAAGTGTTATTTTACTATCTCAGATGGTTAGAGGGATCTGGATCTACCTTGGCTGCACTAAATTGCCTGTAAAAAAGTGGTGATAAAGTGTAAAAGTAACAAGTGCCTCCTTATTCACGTGTGTTCCCCTAATCTGATCACCTTCTGTCTCTTTATGAGGCTACTGGGTGGCTGGGGGCTACCCCGGGCCGGCTGCGGGGCTGCGGCAGCCCGACCTGGGCCGGGGGGTTATTCGGGGATACGGTTTCACCAGACGGGCACAAACCCACCCGAGTGGAAAAACAGCTGCCCCGGGGGCCGGGGGCCTGTCTCGGCGTTGCGCGGAGAGGGGATGCCCGCGCAGGTGCAGCGCGGCTGCGGGCGGCCGGGCCCGCACCCCCCCCCGCACCCCGCTGCCTCCCCAAAGCGTGGCGGGCAGAAAGACTTCAGCCTGTCTTCTCCCTTATTTTTACAGCCGGACATTTAAAAATTTCACGAGCTATTCCCCGCGTGGCTCTTTTTATTTCTTCTGATTTTTTTTTTTTTTTTTTGCGGGGTGGGAAATCCTCAAAGTTAGTTTTTAGCAATTTTACACCGAGGTCGAGAAACTGCTCGCTTCGGGTATTCTCCCTTAATTAAGAGGAAAAGCTTTCCTGAGTATTTAGCGACACTCGCGCAATCGGAGCGATTTTTCTTTCACGCGCAGCGCAGTAAAGTGAAATAATAAAAGAAGTGCGCTCGATCCCGATCTATACAGTTTTCCACGTAAGAGGGTGAAGGCTACAAAATATTTTCTATTCCCAACCCAGACAGAAAGAACCGAAAAGCTAAAAACTTGTCCCCTCGAACGACTAAATTACAGGGGTCGCCTGCAACCCGCCTGCCACTTGCCATGAAACTGAGACGCTCTTCGGGGGGGAAAGAAACAGCTTTTTGACAAAAAAAAAAAAAAAAAAAATCCCAGCTTTTTAAATATGATTTCCTTTATGAGCGGATTGTAACCGAAGGATTATTTAATGCAACGCATCTGTCTGGGGGAGAAAGCGCTGCTGCTGCAGCGAAAGCCAAGACGCGCAGCCCGGAGCAGAAACTTTGCAGACGGTCGGATCTCGCCCGCGGAGCAGGAGCAGGAGCAGGAGCAGCCCTGAATCGCTGCGCAGCGAGAAAAGCAAGGGAGAGACAAGGAAACCTGACGGATTTTGTCGGGGATGTGAGATTTATTTTTTTTTTTTCCATAATTAGCTCCAAAGCAGGGATGGCAACCTGGACATTTAACAACATATTTGTTTTCGAATTGTGGGTGCTGGATTATCCACTTTCAAATCACCTAATCAAATGCAGGTTGCTGCTGTTATTGTTAAGGTTCGCAGAAAAGCTGATGATGATCCGGAGACATCTTTCGCTTCCACTTTTCCACGCTCCTCTATTTTTTTCCCCTTCACAAATAAAAAGTAAATAAGCATCTGCTTTTTACGTCACGCAACTTATGCAACATTTCATCTGACTTTTTTTTTTTTTTCGCCTGCCTATTTTTTTTTTCACTCGGGAATGTGAGTTGCCATCGCCATGGATATCAAATGAAACTTGCCCAGATGTGTCAGAGAAAATAAAGACATCAGCCGCTTTTAAAATAGGACGCGAAAGCTGGCGAAGTTTTGTTGCTGATTCCCTCTTTAAAAAAAAAAAAAAAAAAAAAAATAAAGCCCCAACACTGCAGCAGTTAAAAGCAAAGATCCCTATCATAAAGGAGAAACAGATGGGGTGAGCGTAAGACAAATAATTAAATAAGTCGGGCTTTGCGTGTGGACGGCCGAGCCCTCGCCTCGCGGAACAGAGACCTTCGGGCGGCCAAACTGTATAAAAAGTGCTGGAAAAGCGCCTGAAATTACAACATTTACATCAACTTTTAGCGGGTGACTCCAGCAGGCTGGGAACCGCTCCGCGCTGCCCCCCCCCCCTTCACCCGCGTGGGGGCATCCCGGCCACGCGGGGCGGCTCCCGCGGCCCCACCCGCACCGCGGCCCCACTCAAGACCCGCTCCCACGCGCGGTTTGGTGGGAGGGGGGGGGGATTTTTTTGGCACAAGCCCGCGGCCGAGCGGGGGAGGCTTGCGGGGGGGATGCCCCCGGTAGCTCCGCACCGGCTACCTGCGCCCGGGGCTCGCCGCCTCCCCCGCAGCGCTGCCGCTGCCCCTCGGTGCACACGCACACCCACTCACACCCACTCGCACCCACTCGCACCCACTTCCCCCCCCGCGGCCCCCAGCCCTGCCGACAGCCGACAGCGCCCACTATAGGGCCCGGAGCCTCTCGCACCCCCCCCCCCCGCCCCTTCTTTCCTCGACCCCCCCCCCCCCCCCCCAACTCCAGCCCCCGGCAGCAACTTCCAGCGCTCGGCACTGAACTTTTCCTCAACTCCTTCCCCACCTCCCGCCGGCCACCCGCAGCCCCCAGACCGGCTCCGGCCGCCGCACCACCTCCCCCCCTCCAACCCCGCTCCCCGCCGGGCCGAGCCGCGCCGAGCCGAGCCGGGAGAGTGTTGGGGGGGGTGGGGGGGATGCTGCAGGTTGCCTGCGAGCTCCGCGCCGCACCAGACATGTCTATGCAACATGGCAGAGAGGGAGGGGGAAAAGCCAAGAGAAAGGGGTATTGCACCTACTTGCGGCCAGCTTCCTCGCCCTGCCTTTGGATCGCATGCTGCCAGTCCCGCGGCCGATGCTGGCGTGGGCTTGGGGTGGGGGGGGGCTCTTTTTTTTTTTTTCCTCCCGGAGCTTTTCCTCTTTTTTCGCTCCCCCTCTCCCTCTCTCCTCTCTCCCTCTCCCGCACACACACTCTCCCTTTCTCTCAATCCCGGCTCGCTATCTCTCCAGCATTGTCAGTTTGGACACCTTCGCACATGCGCACGGGCGGCTCCCCCCCGCTCTTCAACATTTCAGCGCCGCCAAAAAAAAGTTTGCAGCGATCCATCACCGCCCGGTGGGGACCCTGACAGCCGGCACCGGGGCCGGGACGGGCCGGGACGAAGCGGGCAACCGCCGCCGGGCTGCGCCACCGCGGCCGCGGAGCAGCCGCTCCGCCGCCTGCGCAGCCGGGAGGGGTTAGAGCGGGGGAGGTCTGCGCTCCCGCCGGGGCAGGGGCTGGGGGGTGGATGAAATGACACCTTTTTCTGCCCTTTGCTTCTTTTTTAAATGTTTTTGGTGGGTTTTTTTAATGGGATATTAATGCTGTTCTGGCGTCTTTGCAACATTTAAATAGTTTATTCTCACCCGGCTGCAGTTATCGCAGATCTCCGCGTATATATAGACAAGGAGATATAATTTGATTCTGTGTTTTATTATGTATGCGCACCATTAAATCGTACACTTTCCCAGCGCACACACTTTTTCCCCCGCCTTGAACTCGGCTCAGCCACCACCAGTTGGGCGGAAAAAAAGCGCTTTTAAAACAGTAACACCGACCGCTCTAATCTGTTTTAATTACAGGGTTTGCCTATCAAAGAGGGAGCGCGCAGAAATTGGGAACTCCTTTAGGGGATGGCTGTGTCCGAGGTATGAATCAATCCAAACTACATATAGATTTTCCTCTGGTACAACCTCCTTGCATTAAACAGTTTTGTTCAATACCTTCCATGCGCTATTTATGTTCCCATTAATATCTGTTGCAAATCCTGCCAGACACCATAAAAAAAAATTACAATCTTTCAGACTAGGGGCTGCGCCAGTACATACACGCTGCTCAACTTTTTGTTTTAATAAAATCCTCAGCATCGCCCCTTTCCCCTTCAACCCCCCGCCCCCCACCTCACACATACACACCCCCCCCCGGCTGCCAGTGCTGTGGATCGGGGCTGCCTGCTGAGCCCCCCCATACCGCCGGCCCGCCCCCCGCCCCCCGGCCCAGAGCTCTCTGCACCCCACTGGTGACACCCCCCCTCGACCGGGCCGTGGGGGGGGGGACACACCGCGCATCCCGCGCTGCTCCCCCAGACTGCCGGCAGACAGGCGCAAGCACTTGAACCCGCTCTACGGAGCCGTCCTTGATGCCCGTCGTTATTTTTAATTTTCAGATGGGATTTTTTTCTTTTTTTTTTTCAGGGTCACGCAGCTGCTCTGTGCCCACTCCATCCTACCCCCGCCCCCCGCAGCCGGGCACCTAACGCCCCCCCCCGAACAGGAGGGGCAGGACGCTGCGCGGCCGCGCACCCGTACCAGGCTTGGCCTCCCCCGGCCACAGACCCCCCGCACCCCTCGGGGTGCCCAGCCCGGTGGACCCGGGCGGAGCTGGGCCCCGCTGCCCCGGTGGAGGCAGGGCTGGCGCCGCCGGGGAGTGGCCCCCCGGCTGCGCGGGGAATGTGCGGGGGATGCGCGGGGGATGCGCAGGGGATGCGCGAGGGATGCGCGGGGTCGGGGCTGCCCTCGGGGGCCGGGCACTACCCGAGTCCGGACGTCGCTCGCAGGCAGTGCCTCTCCTTGCGGGACTGCCACCGGGGGGTCCCCAAATCATCCCCCCCGCCCCGCCCGGCGACGCCGGTTCGCTTGGGCGAACCGAAAACGCCACGGTAACTTTGCAAAACTGCCCCCCCTCCCCAGCGCCTAATGTCCCCCGGTTTAAACAGAGACCCCGGCAAAGCCGTCGCCGGGGCAGAGGTGCGTGTCCCACCCGGGCGGCCGAGCCCGGCGCCGCCGGGGATCACGCGTGGGAGCCCCGTGGCCGGGTCGGCTGGCCGCAGATGCGGGTTTCCCGGGCGGGCAGCCCTGACCCCGGGCCGCTCCCGCCTGTCACCACCACCTGCCCGCCGTCCCAGCGGCCCCGGGAGCCCCGGCAGGTGCCGCGGCGCCCAGCCCGGGGCACCCGGTTGCCGTCCCGGGCCGCCCTCCGGCCGCCCCCCGCCGCCCGCCCGCCCGCCCGGCGGCCCCCGGCACCGCCCGCCGCGACCCCGCCAGGTTCGCCCCCCTCCCCGAAAGGTGCCGGCCAGCCCCCCGGGAAATCCGTTTCGTTCGTGCGGGGAGGCTCCTCCGCTCCCTCCCGGGTGGGAAGCGGCGTGCTGCCGGTTCGTTTTCAGCAGATCCACGGCCAGAGAGAAATATTTAAATTTGGGGGTTTGTTTCGTTGTTTAGTTTGGTTTTGTTTTGTTTTTTCTTCTGGATGGGAGGGTAGAATTAAATCTATTTCTAACAGGGGTTGGGAGACCAAACGTACCCCCTCACACGCAGGTTTCAGTGCATTCCCCGTAACAGGAAATTTTCTCTTCCTTAAATTATAATTGAACAAGCCCCGCAGCCTACTTGGAGAAAAGTTGGAATTCTTCATCGAGGTATTTGTTGTGCTATTGTCTTTGTGCAGTGAACTTTACATCGTGTTATTCAATCTCAATCTATACTCTCCTAGCTACCAGTAAGATTAATTTAATCATTGTAATGCAATTATTAATACTGTTTACCCAACGCTTGATTTCAGGTTTGCTGTTAAGAAATTAAGCTTCTTGCTGGGTGACCGAAAAGCGATGCAGGGATTTCCAGCCCACGTCGAAATGAAACAGTCCTCTTTATTTAGTCTCAGAACTCCAGCTTTCAGCCACGGGCTCAATTAGCCAAAATGGAAACAATTTTCATTCATTGCAATAACTCACTGTTCTGCTGATCACTTTCAAAATATACATTTTATTATTATACGCTGACCTCGGTGCCGCGAAGTGGCAAGGCTAGAAAGAGGCAGAGGGATCTCTCCAGCCCCCTTGGGCTGTAATTATTAGAAATTAATTGGGTTCAGGACCCTGGGTAGCATGGGTAAATTAATAGCTTGTCTGGTTGTTTAAATCCAAATTCCCGGTCCACGGGAGACCCGGGGAGGGAGGCTCTCCCGCCCCAAACCCGCCCCGGGAGAGCGCGGCGAGGGCTGGGGCAGCGCGGACCCGCCGACTCATTTCCCTCCTTCTTTTCGCCAACGTATTGTTTTCGGGGAGCTATTTAGGGGTTAAAAATCAAAAAATCAAGATCCTGTATACTTGGGAGCTGTCGTGCGGGAGTAAAAGTGAAAAGGGAGCCTTAGGCAAAAGGAAATTACTGCAAGCCCGCGTGACCTTTCCGAGAGGTAATCAATCAAGTGATCAACAGGGATATTTATCATTGCTAGATGGGGCTACTTTACAAATGCACAGAAAAAGGGGCGGGGGGGGGGGATACACACAGACACACAAAAGTTTGGATAAACCCGATAAGTCTGAAGACAAACACGGAGACTTTAATCACTGGGAAGATTACACATTTTCTTTTCTAAGCTCTCAGAAGGAAAGGAAAGGAGAAAACCACTCCAAAGTTTCCCAGTAGAAAATGCCTCCTGTACTAGGTGGTCACATGGAAGCTGTCCACTTTGCTTTGCAGTCCTCGGAAAGGCTGGGAACGACAGATGTGATTTAAAATAAATAATAATAATAAAAAAAAAAAAAGTACCAAATACAAGGGAAAATAATAGAGAGAGATTGAAGCTTTGATAACCGGGCTCGGTGTTTGTTTTTATGTAATGTGTTTTTATTTGCTGGCTCTCGAAACTCGGAGGCTGCGGAGCCCAGTCCTGTCTGCCTCTAGTCCCCGAAACGGTTAACTCCGAAAACAAAACAACAAAAAAAAACCAACCCACCCTATGCCCCCTACTATATGAAATCAGCGATCTGGTTCAATTAAACTCGTTCTCCGTAGCATAAAGCATCCACCACAATACAGGCAATGAAAACCAACAATAAAAGCCCATGCATTTTCTGCGCAGTTTCCTTCTCCCTTGTAAAACATGCCGTCGTGTAAGCACCAGACATTTAATTTTGCTTCCTATAACTTACCGGATTCCTTAACAAACCTACTATATCCACTTTTTTTTGCCTTCCCACCCCCCCACTTTTGCACTGTGCTTCACGCACACGCCTGCACAAAGCCTCTCTGTTTGCGCCCAGCGCTGGTGCCTTTAAATTACTTTTTTTGGGGGGGGGGGAGCAATCTCCGGCACCCCCGCCGCCCCCCGGTAACGCTCCTCGACCAGTCTTTGAGGAGAAATCCGCGGCTAACGATTGCGCGCCCGCGGAGCCCGGCGCTGCTCGGCTAACAGCGCGTAGGAACAGCCGCGGTGCTCTGCGGAGCTGCGCGGTTGCGGCCAGACGCTGCTTGTCGCGGCTGGGGCTCGCCCCGGCCCCTGCGCGCCCCTGCGCGCCCCTGCGCGGCTCCCCGCGGTCTGCGGCGCCCCCTGGCGGCCGCGAGGCGGCACTGCAGGGTGCGTGCACCCGCCGCGGGTGGGTGCGGACCGGTCCCGGGTGAACGCTCCGCGCCCATGACAGGGAGAAAATGAGGCGAAAGTAGGTTCTAACCGGCGGTAGGTGCGGGGTCCGGTATAGGGACCTGCCGGGGGGCAACGCGCCCTCTGAGTTTCCCACAGGCCTGGGATTACCCCCTCCCTGGTGAAAGTGCCACCGAAAACACCTGGGTTGGGAAAAATTAAATGTATTCTCAGGTTGAGAGACAAGTACAGAATAGCAGCAAGCTCTGCAAAATACTCCTCTAGAAATATTTTCCCATGAAAACAGGACAGGACGCCAACTATGAAGTAGATCTTGTTCCTGCCTGTAGGAAGGACTTGGATTTCCACAACATTGAGACTTAAAGAAAACCAGCGAAAAATTAACAGGCTAGAGGCTGAAAGACCAGGGTGGAGGTTAGTTTGGTAAATGGGGACACCAGAGAACTGAATCTGATTTTCCACTTCATCATAGATTTCCTGGGTTACTTTGCATTGCTCCCTTAGTTTCAGCATTCCTCCATCCCTCACCTGAAATGGAGAGAAGCGTCACCACACCCAAGAGCTGGAGGTCCCTGGTTTGAGGTGCCACAGCAGGGCTGGCTTGTCTCTGCCCCCAGTCCTGCCAGAAGGATGCAGGGCCATCCCCTAACATGCAACAGGACTCACATATTAACTAACCGCAACCAAAAAACTCATTTATGAATTTACCAAAGAGAGGTGCAATCAATATCCTCAACCCAAGCTCTTTTCCAGGACTTAAAGCACTTTCTGGCCAAAAAAGTCACATCCTCATATCCTCAAGAGGTTACCCCCAGTACGTCTTGCTCTTAAAGGAGCATCAGTGGAGACGTAATTGGAAAAATTAAAGAGGAGTAGAGGGAAAGTAATTACAGGCCACTAGAGAAAAACAAACATGCTCTGAATGTAGACAAAACATTGAACAGAAGGGAATTAATAGTACTACAAATCAAAAGGGAAAAATGTCAGCAGAGATCACCAGAAAGGGAACGTCCTATTAAAATCAAAAATAGAAATAATCAAAATTACGGAGGAACACAGAAGGGGGAAGGAATTTGAAGAGCAACCTGAAATAAAAGTAAAGGAATGGAGTAAATTTTACTCGGTACTCAGCAATAGTTAAAGCTGATGTATGAAAGTTTAAAAAAACTGAAGCCCCACTGCGCAGGTGGGTCAGCAGGTGAGAGCAAACCTCAGACAAGAGTTTTGTGATTTATACCAACCTGGCCAGGCTGGCTTCCATTATGCAAAGTGAACTGGGCAAGGCTAGAAAATCCCTGCAGAAGATGAAAGGGGGTTTTCTGGTATCTCACATGACCCTCCCCTTTCTCCCTGGCCTCCTCCAGTGGCTTCCCAGAGGGAAGGAGCTGGGGACTGCTGAGATCTGGGCTTTGAGGAGCTGTTGTCCCCTTTGGGCAACACCATGAAGATGGTGGCCAAGCACTGCCTGGCTCTGATGGGTCAGTAAAACGCTCCCATGAAGCACATTTTCTTCTGCTGAAGCCATGTTCTGAAACAGGCCTGTCCAATGCCATGAAGGCTGGGGAAGCTTTGGTTACCAAGCTGTTGAAAGAAGGTAATATGACAAAATATAAGGGGGGAAAATGTAGTGGGGTGATGGCAGAAAGGCCTCCAGCTGGTAGCGCTGCAAGAAATGAAATTTTGAAGTAAAAAAATGAAATTATGTGTTTGCGCCATGAGAGCAATACCATGACCAAGGACTGTCGTCACAAATGTGGAGTTTCCCTTTGTTGGTGCTTTATCTGCTTTCACTGGTTACTACCAGGCACAGAGTGAGCTTCTTTCTGCTTGTCTTTAAAGGAACGACAAAAGCAGGTTAACACATCAGCCTTTATAAAATCCACAAACCCATTTTTCCCTTTAAAGCATAAGGAACACATTCATATTTCACTCCCATTTCTCTCCAGTACAAAAGCACAGGGTCGGAATTAATGAGTAAAGTATTTGTGTGACGTTTTATATTGTATTGGCATTTATATAGTGCTTTTCACAGGCTTCATGTCAAAACCCTTTACAGGGCAATAAATCATATACCTTTCCTGATGAAATTGTATGTAGGCAATTGGGCACCTATCCTGCCCTCAGCAATGTCCCACGTGCAAGACATGGGAAGTGTGATGAAACCTGCAGAAGTGGGTCTGAAAAAAATGGTTGTAGGTCAAACCTTCCCCCCTTAATATCCTGCAACATGTTAAAAAGTCTTTAGAGCCCACTTGAACAGCCACAGGAAAGACCTAACCTTAACATGACAAAGCTTCTATTACAGTCTGAATTACTCAACATGCAAATTGAATTGTGGGTCTTACACTTAACCCCAGGTTTTTTTGCCTCTGAATTTAAACAAGATGTCCATTTACATGGAAAATAAGGATTTTTTTCAATTGAGTTCATTTCTAAAAATAGTGTTCATTCACAAGACTGAACCCAAGTACCAAATTTTGAATCCTCGGCTTTCTGCTAGCATTCACAAATATCTCTCCTACACAAAATTTGCAATGTGACAATGCACCTCTGCCCTGCTGGTGTTTGCTTTCTTATTTGCAGTTTTTCAGATAACGAAGAGTAATGAAGTTCTGAGAGCTGTACGCCTGATTAGACTGACTCTTTTATACGTTTATTTGCATTCCTGCTGTGTTTCCAAAGCCAATTTGGGGTAAGGAAAAAATGGAAAGTCACTTAAAGTCTTTTTGGGGAGAGATAGCTGGGGTTGGTAAGCAAGAGCCAGAGCTCCATGCTGTTGTCAGTCTGGGAGAATCACAGTGCTTTGCCCAGTTAAGAGCTTCCTGGGTTCCATCGGTGTCCAAGAAGGCTTTGCAGAGTGTCCCTCCTGGCAGACCGTACCCCCTACCACTTAAATGCCATTGCTTTGAGATTGCACAACGACAATGGCTGAGAAGCAAATGGAAAATCTTGGCAGTAGCTCAACACCATTTTAAAACCACTTTTCCACCTCCCCTCTCTGTAACACGTGAAAACTGATAACATTCTGCACATACTGGCTGATAGTTCAAATGCATTAGAAACCAACTTAGTTATGATTTATTAGCCGGAAGAGCTGTTAGAATAATTTCTAAGTGTGAAAGAATACAAAAAAAAATACTGTTCTCCACCAAATCAATATTAAGATTACTTAATCTAAAATCAAAGTAATTCAGAAGTAAAACCAAAGTAAACAGGTAAAAACACATCACCTGGTTCCATTAACTGCCATGGGCTATGTTAGAAGTGGAGGGTTCTTGCATCTTTTCAGAGGTGATTAATGTCTTGTGAGATCTGAGCATTAGCTGTGCAGATGCACTGCCGTGTAACGAACTAACACTGCCTTTGCTTTCTTCTGAGTGTCATATCACTAGCTCTTAACTCACAAGAGCTCAAATTCACACACTATTGTTGTGCTGTGATGGCAACGTAGCATAATTTTATCTCTTGTTCCCGTCTCAGTGTACGACTTCACTTGTTTAGTAGTTTAAAGAATGATCTGTAAATAATACACATGCATAGACTTCACTGAGATGGATGACAATGATAATTAAAGTGGTCTTTTCAGTGGGAGACACTATCAGCATCAATAGTTAAAGCAGAATTTTAAGAGTAATCAACACATTAGAGCCTGTAAATTCTATTCTTTCTGGCAGTAATACATTCGAAGATTAAATTAGACTAAATGTTTGTTACAACAAACGGATTTATGTTAGCATTCAGGATTATGTTCCCAGTCAATGTTTATTATGCTTTTGGTCATATTTATTCTAAAGGTCTCATTTTCCTACTTCCATAATTTTTTGATCAGTTTTGTTTAAACTGGAAGCCTTTTACTTTTCACTTTTAAAATTACTGTTTCTTCTTGAAACTTCTAGCAGGTTATGGTATCTGGAATGAGTACTAAGAAAAAGGAAACAAGCTAAACCAAATTAGTATCTAATCTAACCCATCTGACTATTTCTAAGGCATCTATTATTGTGCTATCAAAGTACTGGATCTCTGATAGCATGTGATCTTTGATCTTAAATTGGACCTTCAATAACATTTTTAATTAAACATCTTATTTGATGCCTGCTGTAGCTGAGATGCAAATAGCATCACATAAAGAACAAAAGTTATGAGAGCAGGGAACAGAAAATGATGGCTAGTTATAGCATGTTTATTGTACCAAAACAAAGAACCCCATCCTCCAGTCCCTGCTGAATTAAAATGATCAGGTTCAAAGTTCAAAGACTGAGTAACAACTACCTAGAAATGAAAAATGCTTTCAATTTATTAAAATTAAAAGTGAAATAAACAGTTTGTCAGAAGCAAATTTGAGGTACTCGCAAAAATAATTCAGAAAAACTGTGATTTTTTTTGGCTTCCTTTGTCCTCCAATGCTCAGCAAATATTCCACTCTGTTGCAATCCTTCACCAGGAATTTTGTTTAAGACTTCCGCACTGGCAGAGGTAAACCACGTTTGTTCTCTTTGAAAGGTGTTTTAAAATTACTTTTTGCATATGGCTCATTAGTATTAAAGCACGAATGCACTGACAAACTTTATCCAACTATATTCATAGTTGATTTGATAGCTATTTCTAAGAGACATTAAGAAGGAAGATATTGTTAGAGCACTGCTATTTCAATTTGTCGAGGCTTATATGAAAGCACATATCAACCGACAACTTATATCGATACAGGGCACATACAGGCAGCACTCACAGCTGACAGAAGTCGAGTGTGTCCAATTCCTTCCACATCAGATAGGAATTACTCCCTTGATGCTTAGACGCTGCTACTTCTGCTTAGGACATAAGTACAGATACCATTGCTCAGAATGTTCTGTTAGATATGGAATCCCAAAAGATTTCAGTCACACTTAAACCCAACATTTATTAAAGCCCCACTGTTCTAGATGAAAGTCATCAAGTACAGTATCATGATACTTTGACTACGAAGTAGTCTTTTTCAAAATGTCTTTGGAATTTTTTTCTAAAGTATTCCCATTTGCTTTTTTATATCGTTTCTTTCATTCTGCACTCATCACCATAATATGAGCACACTCTAATAGCACACCAAACAGCTGTTCAACCATTTTTTTTTCCCCAGCATCTTCCCAGAGGGGGATGCGTATACTGTAGTGATTTATAAGATTTAAATTTTTCACTGTGATCCAACCCCATGTAAAGATATCACCACAAGTTCTCTGACAGCTCTGCAGCCTGGAGGAGCAGCCTCTTGGTGTCTGCTGCCTGGAAGGAGGCAGAGTACAAGCAGTAGTCATCTCACAACTTATCTGAGGTCAAAATTCAGCCCTTTCCTTTCAATCATCACACAGATAATAACAAAAAAATTTCTAGCCACAACTACAGCAAGCGGTAAATAACAATAGACATCAGGTTCCAGAAAGGACAACAGGTGAAATTTCTGTTTGTTTATTTTACAACATAGTTGACATTTCTAAGTGTAGTAACCAAAAAAGCCCACGAAGCTGAAGAGCCAAGTCAATTTGTGGCTTCCCCGAGATGGAGCAGCCAGGGTGGCATCCATGAAGGGCCCAGTTACAGCAGAGCCATCAGAGCATCACCTCCCAGTCCCTGGAGATGCTGCAGCCCAGTGCCAGCTCAGAACCCCAGGACCCCGATAACACAGCAATGCTCTACCCGCACCCCACGTCTGCGCAAGAGCAGCCAGTGCCTGCAGTAGGAGAATCTGGCTGAAGAATGAATGGCAAAACCCTATAGAAGAGGCAAGAGAGCAGAGGTCTCATTTTTCTCCTTTCTCTCATTTCCTAAGGTAACTGTGGTTTAGCCTTTTGGTTTTCATTTTTCAGGAAAGTCCTTAAGCCTAGTTCACAGCAGTCTTTATGGCTGAGAGCTCATTCATCAAGAGCAAAATCTCAGATGCAAAGTTCATGACGGAGTGGTGAGGTGCAAAGTTGAAAGAGAAGAAAAATAATTTTTCCCATCCCAGAAACCATTTCAAAATTCCAGAAGCACTCCCAATTGCAACAAGATGAACTTAGAAGTGGTATTTGTTTGTTGCTTGGGGTTTTTTGGTTTGTTTTTACAAAAGCACAGGAAAAGAGCACTCTAACAACATCATAATGCAGAATTAGGGCTCTCCTGGAATGTGAAGACCTTGGGGGTTAAATACTTCTTCTCAGACAGGCAGATCAGGGTTAGAGCACACTCCCTCTAGATTCTAGCCTGAAAACAAACTTTTTATTACAGAAGTTTCACTGAAACTGGCATGTTCCCACAAAATGTTTCAGTGGTGAGAAATAAAGAGTTCCCGAGTGGGAAGCGCTGCCAAAAAAATCCCAGTCGTTTCTAGCCAGTGAGCAAGCAAATGTGTTATTTTGCCATCAGTGGAGAAGGATCTCGCTGTCCCAGTGGTGCTGTAAGGTCACGCTTCAGCTTATCCCTAGCAACTTCTTTGTGCATCCACATTGCTAGGTACCTAAAATAACGCAGGGCCATTTTCAAATGCATTTGAGCAGTTTGTATTGTAAATGCTTATATAAAATCAATAAGCATGGCTACAGGACGCAGACAGAAAGCTACCGTGACCTCTTTTCTATCCTTTTACGGCAGTCTCTATTCCCTGCACATACACATACACATTCGTGATACGTGAAGAGATTTTGGAACTAAATTTTTCACAAATATTTGCTCTTCAAACCTATATGCTTTTAAAAGAGACGTAGGATCCACCTTTCACTTGTAGCACTTAGAACTTGCCTCTTGCTCACATGTTGGGAAAGGCCAGAAATTGAGTGCAAGGTGACAATTCCCTGATTTGTCAAAGTCTTTCTGGAGGAGAAATGTTGAAAAGGAGCTGGCTAACATGGCACAACTGCAGCCATGAATCTCGTGGAAGGTTTGGTGGGCACCGAAGCAAAGGACAGTGTGAGTGCCCCTATCAGCTGAGCGCAGCTGGCTATTTGAGGAGCGTGTCCTTCTCTCAACCAAACTTAGAGGAGTGGCTGTTTCAGAAGTGAGGGGTGCTGAGTCAGCACTTCTAGAGACCACTCTTGTCTTTATCACTTGTGAATACTGGATGCAGCTAAGCATTTCATATTAACATCCCCATGCTAAGTTTACACATGCTACTCCTTACTGTACCCAATCCGTAACAGCAATGCTTTGCAGTTAGAACCCATTAGTCAACCTGTGTTAAATCCATCTTTTTCCAAATTCCTTTGCTATCCCCAAACGGGCACCACACCTGCTGTTATCCCCAACAAAGCAAGTACTACCAGAGAGGATAAGCACCTCTACGTTACAGGCAATGAAAATCCAGCTGAGCAAAAGAAATCTTACATTCTCTCTGAAGAAGACCTTGTGTGCTCAAAACAAGCTTGAAAGAACTCAAATACTTCATATAATTTTTAATTCTACCTAGACACACAGCAGTCTGAGAAGCTGTAGTGTTTTATATATAACCTCCTTATGTTTCACTATTTACATTGTGTTATTCTCTGGCTATTTCCCAACCTTATTCATTCACCCTAGAGATCAATTTATGCACCAAAATAAAGTATGATCTTATCTTTGCACTGTACAGAAAACCGAAACAAAATTTCTCACGGGAGGCAGGGGTTAAGACACTGGACTGGGTGTCAGAGAAGTGGTGTTCTATTCTTGGCTCTACCACTCACTTGCTGTGGGAGCTTGTAGAGCAAGATATAGAGCAGGAATGGAGACTCTAGCCAGTAAATTCCTCTGTAACTTTTCCTCTTTCATTATGCATGAGAGTGAGTTTTTCCAGCGTGCAAGCATACATCTGAAAGCTGGGGAAACACGACTCAACCAAAATACAGAACCAGCAGAGAAAGAAAATGAGTGGAAAACATCAATTACAAAGTTTTCTTGGGTGCCTCTGAAGTACTGAAACAGAATCTCTACTCACACAGTGAAGATAGAGGACCAAATTCAGGCCCAGTTTCAGTAGGCAAACCTCCAACTACTGCACTGGACCCGCACAAGGGCTGACTTTGTCCTTGATCCATTTTCTGCTTCAGGCAAATTTTCTGGGACAGCAAACAATAAAGACTCAAGGCAGGGGGGAGAGGTTTTGTTTTGTTTTTTAAAAAATAGGAACCTACGTTTTGGTTTTTAAATAAGCAATCTGACTTTTAAAAAGTAAAAATAGAATTTATTAGGGCAATTTTGATTCAAAAGCCATAGCTAAGACTACATCCAGATCTGGAGCAGCTAACAAACTGTCTAAATTAAGAATGACAAACTCAGTTAACTCCTGCTGGAAGCGGTATTTCCATGCCCTTCAACAGGAACAGACTAGACAGTACCTCTTGCTTTAGGTAATAGCCATGATCTAATACACAAAGTTGCAACATTTCTTATCACTTTGGTAGAACTGAAGAAAAAGTAAACATGTAGGTCCTCATTTAGGCATGGCTAGGGCTAGGCTCTTGTACCACTATGCCAAGTAATGACTGAACAGCTAGATTTTTCAACTGTGGTGTTCTGTGTGTAAAATACATTGTCATGAAAGTGATTTATCCTAGCCTTATTTATTTTTAATTGCTTTACCACTTATTAAGAGAATCTGCACCACATTCTGCTTTGAGCCATGTTCTAGATGTTTGGTGCAAACTCATTTGCTGACAGCTTTACAGCTGGGTCTTGGACCCTTTAGGCTCACAGAAACAGAACACTAATCCAGTTGTAGAATATTGTTCGAGATTTTTTTTCTTTTAAATTTTGTATATGATATGTGAGAATATGTGGGAATAGCATATCCTTGTTTTGAAATTTTAGGAGTCATATGAAATCACTGACTGACCAATAACCTCACAAAAGCAGCTACTGTACAGTGTCAGTTCTCAAACACAGGTAATCCTGGTTCTACTGTGTAACAAAATGCAGTTTCTTGGTCAAGACAGAAAAAAATTTCTTATTCTGACAATCACTCAAAACACCAAGTTTTCAGAAACTTTTGGACTGAAAGTCAGGCCCACTAGGGCTCCTTTAAGGTGACCAGATATAGGATATATCCAGTCATAAGTGATTTATTAGAAATGTTAACAGTGAATATAGGGCTCCTTAGACACAAAGTGTTTGCTCCCTTCTCCTTTTTTCATGTCAAATCTCTAACATTTTTTATTTTTCAGGGCCCATAACAAACTGTTCCAGCCAGTTGCTTCTTGATATGTAAGAACGACCCTTCCAACTTCATACTTTCAAAAATTTTCTATATTTTAGTTGCTGAAATATTAGCTACCTGCAGTCTTTAGTCTTTAATCTAAGTGCAACGCACACCTGATATATAACAATTATTTCTTAATAAAATATAATTATAAAAAGTTGAAGGCAGTCTCAGAGAATGTGCAATTGAAAATGTTAATATACCCAAGGGATTTTTTGCACGTTTATTATATTAGGCATTATATAAAACATAGGATTTCTTGGGACATTATCAACAAAGGAGAATTTTTTTTTTTTTAAACCTGCTTTTTACTGATTGCATTATTGAATTCAACTTTATTAGCTTGAATCTTCTGGGAAGGATATGATTTTAATAATACATAAAAGGTTTGCCTAGTAGTTGGCTGTTGGCTTTTACTTGATACTTAATGTAATCTGTAATTACTATAGCAGCTCCTATGCTGGCTAGTGTGTTAAGGTCACTGGAAAGCTATCCTGTGTTGTACTCAGTGTACGAGAACATCCTTCTGGTGATTGATAGCTATACCCTATGGAAATGTTTTAATTTTGTCCTTGAAGCATGCCTTTAAGGAACACTGTCAATATGTATTCTTCCTTGTCAAGCAGTACATGGTCCTTAGGAAGCTGTAGACAACACCCAGATCTGTCTTTCTACCAAAGAGAATTCAGTAACATCTCCTTTGGATTTCAAATTTGGTTCCCAAGTCTTCAACCAATGAATTTACATATCTCTTATTTATTAGAAAGGGTGAATTTAGAAGGCACATTTTACCTTACACAAGCTTCAAGATGGAAAACACTTGAAGCCCTCACTATACTTTAAAAAAAAAAAAAAAGTGTTACAGGACTTGGCTTTAAGAAGGTAATCTTTCACCTTTATAAGTATTGCTCCTTCTTGGAATAATTTTTCTTTAAACTGTAATCCTGAGCTATCTGAAACACTTGGCCAGAACTTACAGTTGAGAATCACACTTAAAACATGATTTGAACTGACTTATATTACAAGACTAAACTGTATTTTAAACAAGTTTAACATTGTCATGCTGTAGCCAAGCCCTGTGACAGAGCAAGCTTGCAAGCCAGCAAGTCACCTGCGGCTTCACATGTCATCTGCTTCAGTGGTACTACCAAGATAAACTTGAAAATAGAAGCAAAGTGTTGGAAATATTCCAGAGCTGCAGTACCCCTGAGCTTATTAAACTTGGATTTTACACTCACAAGGTTTCCATGAAATAGATTGACAACCAAAACAATGGTCAATATTAATCACAGAATCAGAAATTTAACTAATAGTCTACATCTGTTTATGATCCTCACTGGATGTAAACCAACTTTTTGTGCTGGTGATACAAGTTTGCTACATTAAAAATGTCATTCCCGAGGGAAAAAATCAGTATGGAAAGTCCTCTGATTGAAGAATGAAAAATCAGCTTGGTAGAAAAAATGATTGTGAAAAGCTGATTAATGACTAATTTTTTTCTGTACTTCATAACAACTTCTGTACTAGATAACATTACCTTTACATTCTGTAAGTTTATTTCAGACAAATTGTTCACTGAAAGGTTCACATGCTTTCACAAAGAAAATCAGGAGCAAGACTCCACTTGTCATTTACCAGGATTTGCCATCCATTTTCATCATTTCAAATTCATGGTTGCTGCTCCTTCTGAAAGCAATTAGAACACTGATTTATAAGCCATAGGAATAGAATTTTGTAAAATACTTCATCAGTACTATTTTGGTATTACAAACACCAATAAAGAATCATTATCTTCACCTCCAATAAAACAAACAAAAAAAGGCTCCCTGAGACAGGTTTTAAGGACTTTTTCAGTATAGAACTTCATGTTTTAGGTTGTTGGTTACCTGTTTTCTCAGTGAAATTAATTAATTTCATGTTCACTAAACAACCAGCCATTCTGTGGAGATGGGTGTCCTCATCTCCAGTTCTAGCCAAGACTGACGGGTTTTTCTGTATCTCCCAGCTCACCCTGACAACAACATAGATTATTCTCAAGACCAGGTGCATTTAAACTGTAGACAAGAGTCAAGAGGATTTTTTTATAATATCAGTTCAGCTTAGCTCTTACTGCAAGTTTAAACCTGCTGCAAGTCCAACACAGATGGAAGTTAAACATATTGTCGTTCTTGTCTCATGAAAGAATAGGGAGGTTTTAAACATTGCTCTCTGTAACTGCTAAATGACTAGCACATACGGACCAATAAACCTCTGCCACTGAACAAGGCTCATGATTGTCTCCACTGAAAATTAATTTTGTTGTACTCATCAGCTGTGTTGCATCATCCTTGTCAGCAGAAAAATAACCCCAAACACACGCAAGAAACTGAGTAACAAAACACCTAATATTTCTATATCCTTCATGACCAAGTCTGCGGGTTTACTTTTTTGTTATAAATAAAAACAATCTAAAATCAACATTAATACAGAAGAAAGCTGCTATTCAACACATCAGTGAGAACCCCCGTTACCTGTAAAGCCACTACTGTAATCCCCGATAATTTCTTGGGAGCAGAATCAAAGGACTACAGCATGCAACTTCAATAAAAAAATCCAGCCAGAATAAATAGAGAAAACATGAAAACAGTGATTTTCTGGCACTCTGTTTGAAAGGAAGAGTTAAATTAATACATGAAAAGATCCTATCAGCTCTGACTTGTCTGAGTTATTAATTGAACACCTTCTTGGAAACATGTAGATAAAGACGTGTACCTTAGAGAATACGAGATAAGAGTGAAAGGCAAGGGAGAGAAATTAGCAGTTTTGCCAGTTCACTCCCTTAATTGTCAAGCTAAGGTTGTTCAAAGCTGCCTGGAGGAGCATAATATGAAATTGTAACTAAAGTGCAGGCTGATGATGCAGAAGATAAAAACTTCAGGATTATACTTAAACATACTTATCTTTAGACACAGAAGAGGCTGTAAAGCCAGCTGAACGATATAAAGCTGTTCTAAAACAAGACAAATGTATACTCCATGTGTTATAAGCAGTTCAAGCTGCTTCCTGTGATGAAAAACATGGACTGTACGGTAGACATACTACAGCTAAGTACAATAGATCCCATGATACAGTTGTTTAAAGGAATATTAGAGTGATGAAAGAAGTGATGGAATTCTGCTCTTTAGGAGGCTCAGAGGCTGAACCAGACAGAAAAGGTTTAAGCATGCGGACTTGGTAAATTTTCCTGATCCTGAAAGTTTGTGACCTAGAAGACAGTTTTATGCATGAAGAGCCTGGCCCCTCAGGAAACAATACAACTCTATGGGTCTGTTGCCCCGGGCAAGAGGAGGAGAGGGTAGTACTGCTTAGCACTTCTCATTCACGGCCGCACAAGGTCAGTATCGTTATCACCATTTTATAGATGAAGAATCTAAGAAGCTCAGAAGGGCACATCTGGAGTCAGTAGCCGTCCTGGGACCAAACCCCCTTCGTCGCTTCGTTTCAGTTGGTTTCTATACTTTCTGCCTTATTTTGTCCCCCACAGAGCACAGTGAAGCATCCAACTGTACAATTCAGATAATACCAAACAGTAATGAGAAACAACCTTATTAAAATACTAATTGCACCACCAAAATGTTTTCTATGAAATTATCATAGCTGCCAATATTCCATCATTAATGTACAAAAGTCTGATTATCTTTGCAATAAAACCAGAGAAATGCTAGCCTTTAAACTCGTTATCGTTGCAAAACAGACTGCTATGATAATGCATGAAAACTTTGGTTTCCAGCTGTAAAATTCCCAAAAGTCTTGTGACTCGGTTATAACTTTGTTATAGATGATTACCTTCCTCACTCACATAACTCTCACGTTTGCTTTTGGGAAACAAAGTATATATTCCACAAAAGCAAACAGTAGATTTATTTAAATAAATGAGAAATGTGGAAAGCAATTTATCCTACAGCATACTGCTGTATAATAGGAAAACTAACATTTGCACATGTAGTTTTGAATTATACAATGCATTTTTAGAGGTAAAAGTAAAAACGAAGATCTGTGAATACTGATCTCTGACTATTTTCAGTGGGGTCAAGGTGTCAAACTAATTTGTCAGGGTGAATCCTAAAGTTTAGAGAGAGGAAATAAAATCCTCTAATTTGGGTAAAGATATATTTTAATTAGTTTCTCAACCAAACATAAACTGAAAGCTACTACTGTTTTGAGCAAACTTGAAAAGGAATAAAAATCTAGTGTTAACCAAGATTTCTTAATCACTTGAATTTCCCTAGAATGTACGTGGAAAAACACATTTTTAAATACTTTTTCCAATAGGGATGAAAATTCATTATAGTACCTTCCTGGAAACTTAAGTAGCATCTTTCAAAATTTTTGTTTTGAAGTGGATTCTATAAAAAATTTATTTAAATTCCAAAGGTTTCTATTTAATAGCAGTTTACCTGTGCTCAAAAAAAAGAGGAAGGTTTTACAAAATAGTTTCACTGGAATTCCTACCCAGGAATGATCCTACTTGCACATTAAATTCTGTAACGTGCTGAGTTCTACTCTGATGTTTTACAAATGAATGGCTATTGCCATCTACTGTTGGAAAAAATATGATCAACAGCAAGAGCACATCCAACAGACCTTCACAGCACAGGTAAGATGTAGAAAACAAAGACTTCACCAACCACAGGTGAGCAGCTTACCCTGCTGAAATCTCTGAAATACAATATTCAACTGACTAAAGAGAGGTAGAAAAAAAAGTCTCTTCTACTCCTAAATCATTATTGGTTTTAGGTCTGATATAACTGGGAACTATCCACAAGTCCAAACATTGACAACTGTTCTTTTCGTACAGATTTGAGGGTTTGTAAGACTCCCCCAGTGCCTGCAGCTAGAGTTGATAACATACAAATTAAAAGATTAACCAATAGAGCTTAATTTTAAGATACTATTCAGCCCAAGATATGATTATGCCTCTGCAAACTGAAAACTGTAAGTGCAGAAGGTAAAAGCCATCCCATGGGTCTCTATGCAAAGGCCATGCAATCCAGAGCTCTTGCCTGAAGTCAGACCTGATCTGACCAAGCAGGTCAAAGTCACCGAGCACAGGACCAAGACCCAGAGCTTTCTCCCAGGCTCTCACGTCAGAGGTTTAGAATTGCCTGGGGTTGGTTTTTCCAAACTTCTTTTGGATAAAACAACTTCCCCGCTTGGGTGTGTTAAGCTGAGTACAGAGAACTGGGCAAAGAAAGGCACAGAGTTATTGTACACTTAAACCATCTTTAGTCCATATTTTTAGCATTTACAAAGATTTGATTACATGACTTCACTTTACCATTAAATTACTTATTTAAAAATGATTGAGATGTATGCTTCTTCCATTCCCTTTGCTGATAAATATCCTTAGATACGACACCCAACCACATTTTGAAAGTACCCCTTGTTGAGGCAATCTACAAACAGAATTAGGGTAGGGTTCTATTAATGTTTGCCAGACCTGTCAGAGGTTAAACAGCCTTTGAATTAAACCATTCTTTACTCTTTGATAATTATTATTTCTCCTTAAGACACTTTTTGTTGTCTCATAAGCAAGGTCAACTTGAACTGTTTTGTTAAGACTCAATATTGTAGTTCAACGTTAACTCTGCTTGCACTGTTCTTACAAAGCCTGCATGTGCTCTCACCTCTGCAAACAACTTTTGGAAAAATTCAGTAGAATTTTCAGCAAGTGAAAAAACTCCAGCTTTTCTGTTGGTCATTTCAAGTACATAACAACGTGTGCTTTCAGTTTACACACAAAGGCATACCAACATGTGAATCTATACTAATTTACTTCAGTTTGTCCATCTTTCCATATAAATTTCTTGAACTGATTTAAATCTTCCTTGGTTTGGTTTGTTGTTCACTGGCACATCACATACAACCCCAACAATCACGATTGATTTTAAATTAATGTAAGAAAGCTAAAATGTAAACTGGAATTAAACCAATGTAAGATAAAATACTGCTGCTTTCTTATACAGCAAGTTCTTCTGAGAGCAGAAAAGAGTTCTTGTTGGTATCGGGAGGGGTAATGATGATGAGAGGTGACTGAAGGCAGAGCCCGGGATACAGCCAGGAGTGGAAAACAGCTCAAGACCTCTGCATGCCACACACTGCCACGGGCAGAATAAGCCACAGCTGAGATCTCAGACTTAGAAATGTGCACTTGAAAATGTGTTAACGGGGCAGGTACACTCATCCCCCCACTGTCCAACAGTGCTTGAAACACCCTCAGAAGAGGGTGATTTGCACAAGCACAGTAATATTACACCTCCTGCTATCTGTCAATTCTGTGGGATCTCCTGAGGGATTTCATCCTCATTGTGCTGATTTTTTTTCTAGGTTCTCCACAGAAAGGGAGCAATTTCCCACAGGGACAGAAAACTCTAGGGTGTTTAGAAATAGCACACTAGGAAGATGACCATGCAAAAGGAAGGCAACCCCATGCAAGATTAGTGGAGTGCAGCGAGGCCATTTTGCACTGCTGGGGCAATCAGTAGTGCTTTATCACCTTCGGCCAAAGCACTTTCCATGTTACAACGCCGTGTGACTGATCTCAAACAGTGACAACACCCACCCTAAGCAGGTGTGAGCAAGACATCCTTCAAAGTTCTCCACCTAAACATTTGTTACAGAACCTCCTGATGACTTGGTGTTAATTTCTGAGCACCTGGCACTCAATAACAAGTCCCCCAGGATGCACAACCCTAATTCCCAAACCATCTGAATGACAGCCCCGAGCAGGAACCTCAATAACATGCTTTCACCATTTTATTGAGCACAAGTGCTCCTCCTCTCCCAAATGCCATCACCTCCCTCTGGATCACTTTGTGGCACAGCTAACATTGATGACAAACTTCCCAGCACACACAAGTTTCAAAGGAACCATTAGATTTTGAAAAACAAACAAATCTGGAGATATTAACAAGAGCACTTACGCTCTGAAGGAAAGAAAATCCCCGAGCTGCTGACTCTCGCAGGTAACTACTACTCACTGCCAGTGGAGTTCTGCTTAGAGGAGAGCCATCAAATATGATTTCTCTGACATACCGAGGCAGCGGACACTTGCAAATGTTTTAAACTCTTCAGGGGAGAAATAGCTGAGAGCTTCTGTTCCAATTCCTAAAAATCCACTGTAGCACCTTTTTGGGGCTGTTTCACTGGGGCCAGGAAGGCAGCTGCAGGCTCTTCAGAAACAGTAGCAAGCTGTAGCAACAACAGCTACATTTGCTGTAGTTTCCACAACAATGTCATATTGCACAAAGCTTTCCTTGCTATCGTAAATAGAAACAAAAGTAGACCAAGTTCTCAGTTTCCAAACATTTCTTCTCCAACACATGAATCTGCAGAGCATACACTTTTTCATGTATACAGAAACTTGGCAGTTTAAGCTTATTACCTCGTTCAGAAGTGACAGCGGAAAAAAAAAAAATCTTCGTGTCACAACCCCAGATATATTTAGGAAACAAGTCTTTTCTCAGAAAAATGAGAGACTTGTAAGACAAGGAGAGTTTCATTTGAAAAAATAGTTACTAAGCACATGAAATATCTTGGCTTTGCATGTTTAGTTGTAAGTCTGAAATGAAGTATTTGATGTCAAGTGAAAGCTGTTGCTCAGAAACAAGATAATGAAAACACGTAAGTTCCTTTGAAACAAGAAAGAACATTACCAGTGGCATGAGCCAGTGCTAGTTTTAGTTAGATCGGGCTTAAGTGACATTCAGATTCCACTACCAGAAAGGACGTATGCATCTTCAAGTGTGTGACATCGGACTTTCCCATTTTCATTTATTCTGGTAACAGGTTTTCTTCAAACAGAATTTCAAAAATTAAGTACCCAAGTTCACTCCCATCCTCTGTGCAAAGACAAAAAAAGCAGGCCACAAGATGGCACTGGTCAAACACTCAGGAAATTATTGCAGGGTTGGTAAAATGTGAGCATTGAGTCATGCCCAGGCCCACTTTCTAGGGCCATGTCTGTTCCCCGCGGAGGTGAGACCTGTGGCAAGGCAGCAGTGCACACTTGGCTTCCATCGCACACGGCACACACGGACGCCTGAGTTTGTGGTAAATTTTCTGTACGTGGTTGATATTGGCTACAAAAGCACCGAAAATGTTTGGCCTATGGTAAGAACTACCAGCCAAGGTAGCGGAGCAGCCTGTTTCCACGATGGTGAGCGCCATGGGCCAGGTTCTCTGCACTACTCCTTCAGGGAGACGGTGCTGCGGCTGGGTGTGCAGCGGGGAGGTGTGCTGCATGGCGGGGCCAAAGCCTCCGCGCAGAGAGGAACGGCCGGAGACAAGCCCCGACGCTTTCCGCCGCACGATCCGTTCCTCCACACCTCAGCGAAGAATTTGTCGCCCCATACTCGGAGGCTCACGTGTTTTTGCAAATTCTGCTCTGTGCTTCTAAAAAAAATATCGATGAGTAAAATTCAACATTTCTTCAGCTCGGTGAGTAAAATTCAACATTTCTGAGTTTCCATCACCGCAGGGCTCTCCCAGATAAGATCGCGACGCCCTCCCACCGCCCGTCCTCCGGGAGGGGGATACAAAACACATCTCGGTGGGGACTGGCACTTCGGGGCCTCCGGTGGGCTCGCTGTGCCCCCGGGGTCCCTCCTCCCCCGGCCGGCCCAGCAGGGCGGATCCAGGGGCCGGGCCCCACCGCGCCGGGGCCGCTTGGCCCCCGACCCCCGCCCGCCTCACGGCTGAGGGGTTATGAGGGGGGCTGTGGGGGCGGAAGCCCCAACGGTCGGGCGCGAGGGGCGCGCGCACCGCCCCCACACCCCCCCATCCTCCGCGAGCCCCCACGGGCGGGAAGCGCGTGTCGGAGCGGCGCCGGCCGCGCGCCCCACGGCTGAGGGAAGCGCGGCGGTTGGCCCGGGGGCGCCGCTCCCGTTTTGCTCTGCTGGGGGCCCGGCCCCCCCCCCAAACCCCGTACGGCGCGGGGGCGCCGCCCCTCCGCTCCCGGCCGCCACCGAGGCTGACAGAGACGAACTCTTCGCGGCGGCAGTGGCGGGAACCGGCCGACCGCGGCCTCCGGACGGGTGCGGCGGCGGGAGCCTCCGCGGCGGGTCCCCGGCTGCGAGGGGTGAGGGCGGGGAGGGGGACAGGGACCCCAGGGCGGGCCGGGGTGAGGAGCCCCCTCGCTGACGTTTTTTGGATGGCGGACCCCCTTCCTTCCCCCCCCCCCCCCACACACACACCCCCCCCACCCCCCGGGCTACTCCCCTCGCCCGCTGAAAGTCAGCGAGTAAAACAGCGGGCGGGCGCGGGGAGCGCGGCAGCAGCCATTAGGGTTAGTAACGCCAGGGACTCCCCACTCGCCACGCGACCTGGGGGCGCCCCCGCCGGGTATCTTAAAGCCTCCGCGGCCACGCCCATCGCGCCTCCCATTGGTCGGAGGGACGCCCTCCTCCGCCGCTATTGGCTGCGGCGGGGCGGGGGGGCGGGGAGGGAGAGAGTGGCGGGAGTTTGGAACGCTCGGGGCCGCGCCACGTGCTCCCGGGCGCGCGCTTGGCCGCGCCGGCCCCGCCCCCGCGCCCCGCCCCTGCCCTGGGGCCGGGGTCTGCGGGCGGGGCCGGGCCTGGGGACATGGGCCTGGGCCTGGGGACATGGGCCTGGGCCTGGATCTTGAACCCAGAGCCGGGCCTTGGGCTTGGAGTCGGGATTTGGGGCATGGTGCGTGGCGCTTAGGGCCGCGACTTGGGGCCTGGACTTAGGGTCCGGCCCCGCGTTCAGGCCCTGCCCTGGTCTCAGTCGGGGACCCCTGGGTGAGGAGCTGGGCCCAGAAACTGCCCCTGCTCCCCCCAAGCAGGGCTGCGCCAGCCCCCTGTGCTCTATTGGAGGGGGGTATTTATCTCCTCCATGACCTCTCTTTGTGCAAGGCATATTGTGGTACCTGCTCCCTGGAGTGCTCACCTCGGCCGCCGGCTGCCTTGCCTCTGCTGCTTCAGACGGTTTTTGTGTGTTTGCCTTTTGACCCCAAGGCTTCCATGGAAAAGCGAGGCGTTTAAAGGCCATGCAGCTTTGCAGGCACAATGGAGTATGAAGCAATAGCGTAGAGCTCTCAGTCTTTCTAACTGTAGTTTTACATATACTGCACAGCATCGTTCTGGTAAAGAACCTCTTAAGAAAACATTTTACACCTATTCAGAAAGATGTATTCGTGGACTAAGGAAGGAAGTAGCTGTGCCAGACATTATGATTTTTATTGGACTTTCAAAAGGCATGCTGCGGACACAGACTTCCCCTTAGACACTATGTTCCAGGTAGCTGTAATCTCAGGTTCTTTTCCATGAAGTGTTAAGTAAAATCTGTTATAAAATCACATGTATTTTAGAAACATTTTCTGTGCACTGTGTTAGGCTCAACCTCCCTGTATTCTGTCATGGTAATTTGCATCGGCTGAAGGGCACTCGGGGAAGCAAAGAGCCTTCTGTCCAGACTGAAAACTTGTTAGGAGGAGCACTGACTTACACCTTAACACCACCTGGGACCATGCAGACTATCCCCTTGTTTAAGCATTCAGCTTAATTCCAGGGAAGAGGCTAAAACTACCAGAAGGAGTGGAAGTAAATCCTTATGCCAACATCACAATGATGATTCACTCATGATAGAACTGGAACAGAGTTTGTCAATCTCTGGTGACTATGCCAACATTAGGAGGGTGAAAGAGGGTTTCAGGACAACAAAACCTTTGATTCTGAACCATAATTTCATGGCCACCAGGAAGGTGGTAAGTTTTTTTTCACCTCGCTGGGATTCTTAGTCATCTCTTCCTCAAGGCTCAGGCACATATAACAAATTTTTATGCCTTAAGCAGCCCCTCAGCTGTGGTGACTTGTGAAGTGCCGCTTTCTTTCAGGATCCGTGTTAGGTGCTCTGTCAGATCACAGATGTTCAGGTGAAGCCAGAGGATACCATGGGGCAAGCAGTAGCCTTCAAAGATTGGTACGCTGTGGGTGACACGTAACCGGGGTCTATCACACAGCCTGTGCCAAGCCCTGAAGCACAGAGGGTGAGCACAGCTGGGACAGACACACAGAGCTGGTACCTCAGCATGCTCAGGGAAGAGCTCTGCCATTTTTTTCTCTGTTAACCAGCAGGTTAAGCAGTGCCTCAGCCAGAATCACTCTCTGCTCACTACTTTTCATTTTTAAGCCATTGACATAGACATTCTTCCCCACAGCCTCTCTATCTCTCCAGGATGTGACAACCCCATGCTCTTTTGGGTACCTACAGGAGTCAAACAAAATACAGTGGCCCTGGACAGTTATGCTCTTCCACCCCCGTCTCCACGGCAACACCAGCATCTCCCCTTGGTCAAGATGGTCTGTTTGGGGGTGTCCCAGGTAAAGGACATTAGGAAAAAGCATTTCATGTACATTTAAATTATTTGTGTTGTTTTGAAAAAATACTGGAAATATATTTGGCCCTTTCACAGTCTGGGCAGCTTCAGCAGTTGTGAAAGCTGAGACCATTTAGCTCCTCTGAGAAGGTTATAGTGTGTTACATAAGAAGAACCCTCCTTTTTTAACTGTGGTTGTCAACCTATGACTGAAAATATTATTATATCAATAATAATATATATTCATTAGTTAATTTGTATTTTGTGTTCAATTACATTAAAATTTAATCCTTGGGGACTGCTGAAGACCTTCCAGGAGCAAAATGGGTGTTAGGAATATTGGGGCAATATGTGACTGGGCAGAGACATGGCTGCAATGTCAACCTTTTCACACCAGGTGCTACAGTTGCGCACAATGGATCTTGTGATGGCGGTGTGCCGCTAAGAACACAAGTGTGTTCCCACAAGTGTTTTTCCATGTGGACCTGAGAGCTGTTGCAAGCATGAAAAGAGCTAGTATGGATGCTGGTTTTTCCCAAATGCCCTTTTGTGGCACCTCTTATACACACTTCCCTGCAGCCGTTAGAAACCTCTGCATGATGACAGCTGTAGTGTTAAGAAATCTTGCAGCTGCCACTGCCAAACTCAACAGAATATTGTTGCTGCTTGCTTCCAACTTTCTTCTTTCCCCTTTTCCCTTCCCTGTCACTGCTTTCTTCTGAAGCTTTTCCTATTTCATTTCTCCTGGCTTTTCCTACTCCTCCTCCCACAGGTTGGGGTTTGGCTTGCGTTTCCCTTTGCAAAGGATGGCAAAGCTAAGCTCCCTTCTACAGCTCCTTCCAAGATCAGGCATTTCAGTGCCTGGTGTACTAGAAAATCCAGGAGGATTAGTCACTTCCTCATTTTCCAAGCTCCAGCTGTAGTGAGAGGCCTGCAGAGGAGACGCTGCCTGATGTAACGCGCTCTCTGTTCAGCTCCCGGCTTGCCTGCACACTCCCGCTGGCTGCTTTATTATGGTCCTGCCCTGCCAGGCCAGCAGTGCCAAACAACTTTTCTCCTCTTTGGCTGTGACTGCCTCATTCCGATACCTGATAAACACACACTGAAACTGCCCTGATTTGTTCCTGCAGGAGCTGCAGTGCTTTATGCCTCTCCGAGGCAGCCCTGCCCGATTTGTCCTGCTCATCCCACCTGCATTTGCTGGCGCCAGCAGGCAAAGATCTCTGTCCTCTCATTTTCCTGGGCTTTTCAGCTCCTTTTGCTGGAATCTTTCTCCTTGTCCATGCTTCGTTCCCCACAAAGCCATCCTTCCAGCCTCTCTAACCACAGCAGGAGGTAGGCTTGGCATTGTATGTAACAGTGTTTCAGAATGACACTCTGGTGTGAAATATTAACCGAGGGCACAGCTTTTTATTTACAGATATGCTGAAAATCAGTTAGAGCAGTGGTTCTCAACCTGTGGTCCACAGACCCCCGGGGGGACACGATGTTGTCACAGGGGTCTGTGAAGGCTTAAAGCAGGGGTGGAGAATGTCCAGCCCGGAAACATTTGGTCTGGCCTGCGGCAAGTGCTGCACCTCCTTCTCCCACAGCCCCCTCCCCTCAATGCTCCTCTCATACTCAAGCCCCCCCCTCCACCCCTGCCCTGACACAATAGTATATTCGGTGCTAGTATGGTTGGTGGGACCTACTTTAACTAAGCAGTTTTTCTCTTGAAGACATTTTCTTAACTCAGCAGCCCTCTTTAGGGCCACCACAGGGCTGAAGTCTGTTCCTCTACACGGTGGCCCTGGACAAAAATATATAGTGACTGAACACAGACAAACAAGGGGGAAGGTGAGAAAAATTGTAAAAACTTTTAATCAAATTTTAATGTAAAAATTGGCATCAAATTCGGAATTAGCACAGTAAAATACCATAAAACAGGCCATTTGAGCAAGAAGAGTGTTGATGCTATTATTTTAAATTCATATGGAATCATTGCAATAAAGATATTGTAATAGGAGTGTGTGCATTAACAGATTAACTTGTTTCCCCTTCTCTCCAAATTTGAAGACCCTTCATGAGAAAATTGAAGTAAATAGTTGATGCAGTCTAGTGCTTTAAGTCTTGGTGGTCTGCGGCCACAAAAGGTATTTAAAGGGGGTCCGTGGTGAAGGAAAGGTTGAGAACTCCTGAGTTAAGAATATTTTAGGGAAGATCACGACCTTAAAGCTGCCCGTTCACAGCAGTGCTGTTATTCCCGGCGTGGGGGGAGAAGGGGCAGTCGGTGACACCCCTGGAGCACCCCGCACCTCGGGGGTGACCTGCTGGCGGGCGCCTCGGGGGGTGTTTGGGGAACTGCCAGCACGGACAGGCCGTGCGCCTCTTGGGGTGCAGGTCCCTGGGGGAGCCCGGGGGCTCCGGGCACGGCCGGGACCAAGGACTGAGCTCAGGGAGGGGTGGGGGTGTCGCGGGGGCCGGGTGCCATTACAGGGACCGCTGGGAAAACCGTACCAAGCGGCGTTTCCGTAGTGTAGTGGTTATCACGTTCGCCTAACACGCGAAAGGTCCCCGGTTCGAAACCGGGCGGAAACACCAGCCACTGTAGCTTTTTTTTCCTTCATCACTCTTGAAAATACCAGACCCGCTCCCTCCTGAGCTGCAAACCGGCAGCGGCGCATTTCTAAACTTTTACAAGCACCTTTACCTGAGTGCTTTTTAACCGAAAGCACCGGCACGGCGAAACTCCCCCGCGCTGCTGCTGCATTAACGGTAACACGTACATGAAACCCCACGGATTTACCGGTGCAGGGCGAGGGGCCGCGCCCCGGGAGCGGAGTTAATTAGATGTCACTCGGCGTCACGGCCCTCGGGGAACACCGGGCCCCGCCGGGCGCGACTACGCCTCCCGGCATGCACAGCGCCCCGCCGCATGATGGGAGCTGCAGTCCGCGCCTTCCCGACCCTCCCGGGGAAGCCGTTCGCAGACCGGCCCCGCCCGTTCCCCTCAGCGGGCCGGGTCGCGGCCCCGTCCCCGCTTCCCGCCGGTGCCACCGCTGCCCCTCAGCCCCGAGCCGCCCTCGGGAGCGCGACACCGGAAGTGGCATCCCGGAAGCGGCGCGCGTGGCGTCATCAGAACATGGCGGCCTGAGGCAGAGGCGCTCCGTCGCTTCCCCTCCGCAGGTGCGTGGGGCGCAACCGCCCTCCCGCCGGCTCGGGGGCGGCTCCGTCGGCGCCGCTGCGGCCCTTTGGGCGGGCGGGCAGCGCCGGGGGCACGGCCGGTGCCCGGTGAGCCGGGCGCGGGGGACACGGGGGTGGCGGGGCCGGGCCCGGGCGAGGGCCGCGACGGGGGAGGGCGCTGCGGGCTCCGTCCCGTCCAGCGGCGGGGCCGGGCCGGGGAGGGCGCCGCGGCTGCTGGGGCTCGCCGGCACCCCTGGGCCCCGGTGACCGCTGGGGACCCCCCGCAACCGGGGTCTGCCGGTCCCTGGGGCGGGGAGCGGGGCTGAGCCCCGGGGAGCGACTGCCCCCGCCGCAGGGACCTCGGGTGGCTCATTTCTGCAAAGTGCTCCTCGGAGCCCGGTTTTGACGTGACAGCTCGTCAGCTTAGTGAGGCTAATCCTCTGATCGGGTGGGGGAGCGTACACGTCTCTGCCCTTTCCCCCCCGTTCTGTCTTTAAAATTAGCAGCCCCCCAAGTTAAGAAGGATCCACCCGTCTTGCTGTACCTCGTACAAAAGCGCTACAGCACAAACCGTCCCGCAGTGATCACGAGTGGATTCGAACACTGACTCTTTTGTAATCGTTAACTTACGCTGTTAAGGGGAAAACAAAGTTAAATCTTGCATGTAAATCTTTTTTTTTTTTTTTTTTTTTTTTTGCTTTCCCAGATCAGAACAAAGAGGCTGCAGCTTGTTATCAAAATGCAGTATTCCCATCACTGTGAGCACCTTTTAGAGAGACTGAACAAGCAGCGAGAAGCCGGCTTTCTTTGTGACTGCACTGTTGTTATCGGTGAATTCCAGTTCAAAGCGCACAGAAATGTGCTTGCCTCCTTCAGCGAGTACTTTGGTGCATTTTACAGAGATACATCTGACAATAATGTGGTTTTGGATCAGACTCAAGTAAAAGCTGATGGATTCCAAAAACTCCTGGAATTTATTTATACGGGAAACTTAAACCTTGACAGGTAACATACGCTATTAAAGGGGGAAAGAGAATAGGGAAATAAACTTCGTGTTAAAGCAGTACTGGATTTTTTTGATCTTTGTAATAGTAATGGATATGATACATATTAGCAAGTTGAAGCTCATCTGTTTGTATGTTTTAAAATACCATGTGACATGTGAGTGCCGAAAGAAAGGTATGTTTTCTGATACTTCACTGATTGATAGTTTCAGTCTCCCAGTCTTTCTGGATCAGAAGGGATTAAACATCTTGCGTGATTACCAGGAGAGGGAAAGATAAGTATTATTTCTGAAGTTGGATTATAGGAGTCTGGTTTTGCAGAGAACACACAGAAGCTGTGTATGTGGTAGAGACTGAAGTCTGAGGAATGGATGAGGATAGGCACGATTTAAAAAAAATTGCATTTGCTAGAATTCGCGTGATCTGTTACGTAACATTGTATATTATAGTGCCCAAAAGGAGTCACAGGAAGAGTGTTTTCCCCACTTACTGTATTGATTTTCTGCCCATTGTGTTGCTTCATGTACAGGGAGGATTCTTTGCAGTGCTTTTCTTTTGGCAAAAGAAAGAGATTATCCCTCATGAGGGAAGTGTGATGACTTAGAAGTGTGTGGTCCAGGATTTCTACTCCTTTCTCAATGTCTGGTGTCAACTGCAAGTTTAAAAAAACCTTTGTTTCTACTGAAGTCTGAAAACTCATACTCCATAATTTAAGTTCAGAGATGCAGGGTGTTGGCTTTTTTAAAGTTAGCTACAAGGATTAACAGCAGTAGGGCAGTGTACACAGCTACGTGGTGAAATTAGTGATTGATGCTTTGCAAATTACGCATGAGCAGAAGCGTGCAGCGTTCTTGGCATCTGTCTGGGACTGCAGGAGGAGAGTTTCTGGATTCATGATGAGCAGTTGAGATCTCTGAAGGGAGGTGAATGTACTGTTTTCACCCAGGAAGAACTACCTGACTAAAGATGACACCTGTGGGTCTGCCCCTGCGTGCCTGACATCTTGTACCGTATCCCTGTAGGTGACTGCTTCAACTGTCTGCAAATTCTGTTGTCTTTTGTGATGGTGGGTGCCTGGGTGACACCAGGAGGATGTACTTTGAACTCGGTGCTAGTATAATACAAGTTATTAAAATAGCTGTATTCCCATACAGAGAGTAATTGTGACTAGTTACTTATGGCTTCATTACATTTACTGTGTAAGAGGTTGTTAGAGGTATGCTGTTTACCATTAATCTCTCTTTAATGTGCTGTAAACCCACAAATGCCTTGATGGTATGTGTTGCTACCTTTTCCAGATCAGTCTTTTCTAAACCATCGAGGCTTGTTTTGCAGGAACTGAAAAACAGAGCGTAGTACTTTAAATGAGGACTTCCTTGGTGTTAATGTTGTCTGTGCACAGCTGATACGGAATTAAGACTGTTTGCAAATCGTTTTATAAAACAAGATTAATACCCGCCTCACAGAAGTGCTGAGGTGAATGCGCTGCTTGAGAGTTACTTAAGACTTTTCCCAGAAGGATTATAGAATGGTAACTTAGACATTTTATTCTCCAGTGTTTTACCCCTTCGTGCTGTGATTTCTGAGCTTTTTGGACCTATAACCCCACGTCTAGCCTTGTAACCTCACAACTGGACTTTTAACATACAATTGTACGGAAGGCATGTGACTGAAAATAGTTCTGTGGATCTGCAGACCCCACTAGACATGGGCCGTCAGTTTGGGTGTCATTGTTGTACTACTGTCTTGGGGCACTACTGCACTAAGAGATTAGATCTTGCTGTATGTGTTCTCAAAGTTACATTTTCTGACAGTGTAACTTCTGTGTAGCTCTGCTGTCTGTATTTCATACAGATGGTACAGAACAGATGTTTGCTTTGTCCAGAATATTGTCACCCAAGTCTTGTTTTCTTGCAGCTGGAATGTTAAAGAAATTCACCAGGCTGCTGACTATCTCAAAGTGGAAGAAGTGGTCACTAAATGCAAAATCAAGATGGAAGACTTTGCTTTTATTGCTAATCCATCTTCCACAGAGACATCTAGTATCACTGGAAACGTTGAAATGAATCAGCAGACTTGCCTTCTGACTCTCCGAGATTACAGTAATCGGGAGAAAGCAGACGCTGCTCCTGCAGAGTTGGTTCAACCACAAGCGAAGAAAGCAGCTTTAGAAAAGAAATCTCCTCAAACCAAAAAGCGAAAGAAGAATTTCAGCTCCCCCAAAAGCATACAGAATAAATCCATACAATATCAGAGCAATGTGACCGAGAACGCATCCATTGAACTGTTTTTAGATGCAAATAAGCTGGCCACCCAGATCACGGAACAGGCCGCCCAAGGCAGCGATAACTCTGAGCTACAGCTGGCATCCGTGGTGGAAAGCGAAACACTGGCAGCGCAGGATATCCTAGTCCAGACTATTGCTGCGAAACAGAAACGGGGAAAGCCTCAGCAAAGCTGCGCGCTGAAGGAGCACTGCATGTCCAACATAGCCAGTGAGAAGAACGCCTACCAGCTGGAAAGCACAGGGGAGGAACTTGACCAGAAGTACTCCAAGGCTAAGCCGGTGTGCAACACCTGTGGGAAAGTCTTTTCAGAAGCCAGTAGCCTCCGTCGACACATGAGAATACACAAAGGAGTGAAACCCTACGTGTGTCAGCTCTGCGGGAAGGCGTTCACCCAGTGCAATCAGTTGAAAACACATGTAAGGACTCACACAGGTAAGCCACTGGCCTTGTCTTCATGGGCTGTGGAGACCTGGAGTCACAGCCTGTGAATACAGGATTGAAAAGATCTTTGCATTCCAACTTCTTCCTCTAGAAATTTTGTCTGCTGCTGGTATGCGTACGGGGATAGTACCTATCTCCTGATAGCATGAAATGTTTCAGCATTTTTCTGTACAAAATCATAGTTTCTACTTTAAATAGCTAGAGAGGACTTCAGTAGTCAGAGGATCTCTGGAAAGACTCAGAAGAGCTGGCTGCCCTTTAACTCTGTAGAGTGACAGAGTGCCAGAAACAATTGCCAGTAGAGCATGAAAAACTCACTGTACTTGATACCAGAATTTCTATTGCTTTTTTAAAAAATCTTAATACATGTTTGATAACAAAAGTGGGGGAAGAAGCAATCTTGTGACAAGTAGGTAACTTCTCCCGTAGGGTCTTCAAAAAGGCAGGGAAGATGGCTTAATTACTACGGCATTTGGGATTCTATTTAGCAAAACATGCAGCTGAGATGTGTCATGGTGTTATCTCTGCATTCAACAACATTACCAGAAGTCTGTGTTCTATCAAGAGCTGCTGAACAAAGCATCAAAGAGAAATCAATTACAAACACTTAAACGTTAAGACATATGGGAGGAGTACTGTGCTTGTCTTTTCGTACGTTCTTCCCTAGAGATGGAACACTTGATGCCAGGTCAGCTCGTTCTTCAGGGTGATCTGGGATAGCTGCTCTTCTGCTGTTGCCTTTGCTGCTGTATTTAGCCCAGCCATCAGCAGAAGGACCTGGTTGATGTAGTTTTCTTCCTTTTGTGGCTGGCATTTGGATTTCTGAAGTAACAGTGAATCAGATAAAAAATTGTTTAGTTTTGCTCTTTTTCCCCTTTGGAAAGCTCTGAGCAGAGGCCAGCAGTGGAGCTCTTTCCAGGGAGCTGTGAAGGTTTAAAGAGGTGAAGTAGGAGGTGTTGAGGTACAGCTGCAGGAGAACGCTTCGCTCTTTATGTAACCAAGGGAGAGGATTTCCCGGGTTGTCAGCCACTGACTAACCAGAGCTTCGTGGGCGAGATGGAGCTCGTGAGCAGTGTTCAGGGACAGTTTGCTGGTAGGAACATCAGCTGCACTTTCTACTTTTGAGGGTATTGTACTGGGAATTTTTGCATGAGTAGGTAGGGAATTTCACAGTGTTGGTTGCTAGATGGCAGATTAGATGTCTAATACTTTTGAGTTTGAAGTTTCTATGTACCCGGTGTATGTAAGAATTGTTGAGTTCTTGGTTTGGTTGTGCACTGTCATAGAAATGCAGAGGTAGGCTCTTTTATACGGTCATCAAAGACTGCAGCATTGCACGATCCATTACGCGAGACTGTTGACCACTAAGAGAACGTGAATAACCAGAGAATTACCTGAAGCATTCTACAGCAGATGCTAACGAGAAATTAGTGAGCACTAGGCTGCATTGAAGACGTGTTGGTGTTTAAAAAAGCAGATGATTTACTGGTTGTTCATCTTGAATATTCAGAATCATGAATAGACATAAGCAGCAAAAAGTCTGAAAATGTAGTAGTAGCATTCTTAAAATAATTTGGGGAAACAGTCCTATTAAATATTATTACCTTTTTTCCCCAAAAGTTAATGTGTTAAAAAATAGTCTGTCATCTGCTGTGTTCCTGGCACGTTCCACTTCAGCGGCCTGATTATGGGATGTTCCAAGATCTTATTTGTAAGAAGCATTAGAACAGACACCTGAGCTTTGGTCAGGTAATGGATTGGAAAGCTTTCTTACACAAGGCCAGAGAGCACAAGGGTTTTATTTTTCACTAGGGGAGAAGCCATACAAATGTGAACTATGCGACAAAGGCTTTGCTCAGAAGTGCCAGTTAGTGTTCCACAGTCGGATGCATCACGGAGAAGAGAAACCATACAAGTGTGATGTCTGCAACCTACAGTTTGCAACTTCAAGCAATCTGAAGATTCATGCCAGGTAGGCAAAAGCGAGATCCTGCAAATGCTTAGCCACGTGTATAAACAGAATAATTCACTCCAGTGGGAGCAAGAGTCACACATTCACGTAATTTGGTCATTTCTACTCCTTTTCTCTTGAGTCTTCTCTCGCACTGCATAACGGAATAATGACATCTACGTACTTGCTTGTTAGGGAAGCGATTTGTGATTTATGAATCTTGCAGCCTACACACTGGTATCCTTATGGCAGTGGTGTGGGTTTTGTTTCAAACTGCTTGTAGCACCGAAGAGGAGAGAATTCCTTGGTGGGAAGTGAAACAGAACAGCTCTCACTGTTCACTGCTATCTGCATGGGGCTTTTGCATTTTTGGCAGAAGCAGGAATTATACTCCCTTGTTAGGAATCATCATTTTATCTTTCAGTACACGGTAATGCAAAACGCGCTGAGTTCTCCCGCTGTGTGTTACACGTGCAGGGCCTATAGTTCTGCCGTTGAAATCACAGACGTGCTGATTCCCAGAGTCAACAGACAGTGAATTTCACTCCGTGAGAAACTGCTAACTCAAACCCAAACTCGTAGTTGTTACCTTTTTTGGGGTTTTTTTTTGGTTCACAGAACATTAGCCCAGGGAACTTTGGGGATAAAGTACTAACTGAGGAAAGTTACTTAATCGTGGGTGTCGCATCCCTCTTGGCCGGGAGGTCACTGATGTCTGTGTTGGTTGGCAGGAAGCACAGCGGGGAGAAGCCCTACGTCTGTGATCGCTGCGGCCAGCGGTTCGCTCAGGCCAGCACGCTCACCTACCACGTGCGTCGCCACACGGGGGAGAAGCCTTATGTGTGTGACAGCTGTGGAAAAGCCTTCGCCGTCTCCAGTTCTCTCATCACCCATTCCCGAAAACATACAGGTGAGGGGAGACAGAGCCCTGCGGGACCGAAGGGGCCCTGCGCGGGAGGACTGGCTGCCTACAGAGGGGTTGGGGATGGGTAGTGACCCAGCAATCTGTAGATCAGGAGTTACCTCTGGAGTTGTCATCCAGCTCCTTTCTCGTGTTTTTTTCCCTTTGACTCCAGTTCAAGTAGCTCTTTCTCCCATTGGACATCACCTCTGTTTCATTTTGATTTGTTCTTTATGTGTATTCTGGTTTATACATTGAAATAACAAATTCCTTGTGTTTCCTTTAGGAGAGAAGCCATATATCTGTGGCATTTGTGAGAAGAGTTTTATTTCCTCTGGAGAGCTCAATAAACATTTTCGGTCCCATACAGGTCAGTTTCCAGGCAGGCCACTTCCTGCACTATAAATAATATTTTACCTTTAGCCTTTTGCCTTTAAAATACACTGTATTGTGCTGTACTTGAAAGTAGCAGTTTCTTAATTTATGTAACTCTGTGTTAACAGAGACGTATGATGTATCAGAGACGTAATTTATGTATCTCTGTGTTAACAAATTTAAAGAAAACATTTGTGAATTTTTTTTAATTGTCTTTTTCAGACCAGTATGTAACAGTATGAGTGTTGATGTATAATCATGGCTTTGCTTCTCATTTTGTTTTTTTTTTTTTCCTTTGTTTTAATCTATTATTCTGGAAACAATTTTATTCTGAATACAGACCAAATAACAGAGTTACAAAGTTGTATTTTAAAATACAACATTGAAATCCATTATCCTACATCTCTAACTGTGTTTTCTTTCAATTTCAAGATTGTTCTAACTGCCAAACCACTTCTTTTCAGGTGAAAGACCATTTATCTGTGAAATGTGTGGAAATTCTTACACAGATATAAAAAATCTTAAGAAGCACAAAACGAAAGTTCACACAGGTGAGTTCCTTGTGCAAAGAAAGGTTAAGAAGCTACATCAACTGTTTTGTCTTCAGTGCTGAATAACGGGGGTTTTTTTGGCTTATCCAGGCCTAAAATTAGGAAATATAAGATTTTTGGATAGTAGCTCTCTTTAGAGCCAAAAGCATCTGCTTTAGAAGTACCCAAGCCTCTTAAAGCATAAAGTACATGCTTTAAAGTAGATTCCAGACAAACTTTCAAGCATTTGCATTGCTATAGCAAACACATGTTGAGCAACATAGAAGTGGATTGCTGCTGACAAGAATTTCTGTATGTGAATATTTACTTTCTTGTCCTAGTAACTTGTGAGAGCTTCCCACGTGAAGGCACAGTCTGGATTGTAGGAAGTCTCTTACCTCTTCTGAGCGTGTCAAAGGAGTAGGTCTTTATGTGGGTAGTAACTGAGGTGAATGAGGCATACTGGTTACAAGGATTACTTTACATCTTGAAAGCACTTTTAATGTAACTGGAAGATTTTTATATATGCAATGTTAATCCAAGTCTGAGCTAGATTAGCAAACACACAAGATCAGACAGCTGGAAAAATGTTCCCAGCTGTGAATACTGCTCTAAAAAAACTTCTCAAATGCTTTCAATTCCTCTTCTAGATACCAGATTTTGATTAGGAAGAAATTTGAAATAGATTACTTACCTATGGTGCAAAGCAGAGAGATGTTCAGGTAGCCAGCCTCCTTCCACAGTGGTTCCAAACGCCTCCTTATTTGTCCATCCTTAAGTGTATTAACCATAATTCCCTTGCCTCTGTCATATGGAAAAAGGAATAATAGATGTCTGTGCAGGTCTGGAGTAGGAGGGAGAGGGTGAGAAAGCAAGTGTCATATGCAGAGGCAGCTTTGAATGTCAGAAGCTTGAGAAGCCCCGTTTAGGGAGGCCCCGGTGCAGCGGGAAGCCAGGACGAGGTGAGAGCAGCAGTGAGCGTGGAGAGGGCCCGGCAGAGGCTGAGGGGGAGAGCTGGGAGAGCTGCCAGGGCCGGTCTGCTCTCGTGGGGAGACAGAAGGCAGTCAGGAGAGCTTCAGCACTGAAATGACAGGCTTTGGAGCACACTTTGATAGAGGAAGGGTCAGATACCTGATGTGGCTTGACCAGAAAGCCGCCCGAGAGCAGCGACAGACTGCATTCAAACAGCAGGGCAGTGAGGAGTCCGTTAGCAGTGGTTTCAGTAAAGAATAGAAAAGCATTTCTCAAGTGATTGGATAAAAACTGTAATGACTCTGGCTGGAATGGACTTAACAAATGTTTTCTTCCAGTTTTTGGATAAATGATACATTGTAGATTGCTGTCTCAATTAAAAGAGGATGCTTGGACGTGGCTGTGGTTCTTAAGATTTCCTGGGGTGGAAAATCTCAAGGAAACCTTCATAACTGTATTTTTTCCAAAGCTCCTTCGTTCACTGTGATGTTAAGGATTTATAATGTTCCATACCATGTCACGTAGAGATCAAGTTGGAATGCAGCATCCATCCAGTTGTCAGGCTACAGGCAGCAGGGGATGTGACTCTCGGTGCGTAGGCTGCATTTACAGCTCGTTCTGGCTTGGCGGCACATGGGAGCCACTGATAGCCCAGCTGCCCCAGCAGCCTTTGGTACACCAAGTGTTTGTTTTGACAGCCATTTGAAAGAGAATTTGCAGAATTTGCGCAGGAGCTTTTGAACATTTTTCTTATTATTTTTTTTTTCCCCCCCCACCAGGATCTGAAACTCCCCCTGATTCTAATGCGCTTGATAATTCTTTCAATGAACAAGAATCCATTCAGAGTCAGAAAAGTCCTTTATCGGAGTCCATAGATGTGAAACCCTCCGAGATGTCTTTAGCACTTCCTCTTTCCATTGGGACTGAAGACCATCAGATGCTGCTTCCCGTGACGGGTGGTCAGTCTCCTTCCTCAGAAACATTACTAAGATCTGCCGTGACTGGATATTCAGAACCTCAGTTTATTTTCTTGCAGCAGTTATACTGACAGTGCAGTGCAGAGCCATTGAGGTAATTTGGTAGCAGACGTTTGGTAAGGTGAACATAAGCAGTCAAGCAGTCACACTTTTTGAATTGGACTTGTTCTTTTTTTTTTTTCCTCTTTGTAAAGACGCTTGTAAAGCATTTCCATTGTGCAGTGCTGTCTTTCAGTTTTTGAATCATGCTAATCTACGATCAGATTTCTATTTGCAATTAACACTGATTTCCAGGAGACGATTCCTTTCCAGCAACACCTGCCTTAAGAATTCTCTGTTAAATATGTTCATGTGTTTTGGAGATCTCCTCCCGTGTTCCTGCTGATCTGATGTGTCACAATGTCATCTGAGAGCAGACATTTTAAGCCATAGTTGATAATTTATTAACGCAGGGGTATAAGTGGAAAAATCATGATTTGAATGTCCTAACAAGCTCATACTCCTGCATTCCAAGGTGATACCGTGGTACATGATGGAAGGTAGGGCAGTGCTCTGGTGAGGTCTTGCAAAGAATTCCTGCTGTCTGCCAGAAGCAGCCGTCTTCAGTTGGAGTCTGACCAGAGGGAAAGAAAGTTTTGTGTATTTTTTCCTGACAAGGCAAGTAAATGAGAGTTAAGTTTTTTTTTCTGTAGCGTGGTAAGTCAGAGGGTTCTAATGGCATAGATACTACTGGGTATTCTTTCCAACAAGTCACTTTTTTTTAAAGTGAATCCAGCATTGTCGTATCTCGTCCCAGACTTATTTTTCACATCCCTAAAATGTTCTGGTTTTGATACAAACAGCAACATTTGCTCAAAAGGAGAGCTGCAACATGCATGTTGTAGATGAGATGAAAAGATGCCTTGACTTAATTGTGAGGAATGGATCACGGCTTCATAATTTTTTACAGTAGTGCTTCTTGTGCTAAACAGTAGGTACAAAAAAGGAAATAAATCCTGCCCTTCACTGTGAAAATAATAACTGAACGCTGCATGAGGGGGCGTTAAGGAAGAATACAACAGAGCAGATTGATACTCTTGGCAAGGTTTAGTTAGAGTATGACTGATTTAAGTGAAATATTAAGTATCACTTTACCTCTCATGCTACTTGTCCACAGTAACTGCACAAAACTGGTATCTAGCAAGACCCATGTAAAGGTATGTTTTATTACTAGAAATGTATACATTTTTAAAAAGCGACATTTTTAGTGTCTGAGTAGGGTCATTAATTAAAGACTGGTTGACAATAGGAGTACTTTTATACTGCATTTTGCCAGTTTGTGCCATTAACATAATGTAAGCATTATTTAAGTAATCATCAAATAGTAAGGAAACAGAATACTGTACCAACAATGCATTTAAAGATATTATTTGTTGGTTATTTACTTGGTGCTAGTGTTTTATTTCCACTGATGCCTTGTGTCCAGACACTGATAAATAGAAGAGCATAGGAGATACCTCTAAGCTGATTCTGTTCTACATGGAGTAATAATTAATCTGCACCTTAATTAAACAGACTTGTGAAAAATTTCTTGGAAGATTTCATTTAAATATTCTGCAAATGGTCCCTCAGCATGACTATGGATTTTTTTTTTTTTTCTTCTTCTTACATGTTTGTACTTGTAAAGTAATAGCCCTTTCGCTGCTTTGTGTTGATCATCTTAGTATGTGGCGTGTTTCAAACTGCTGCTTGATCATATTTTATGCTTTAATATATGGCAGATTTTTGCTGATAAAGTCTACCACGGGCAGCAAGGAGTACAGCCACGTTCACCGGGAACATTCTTAATGCAGGCATCTCTAACTCTGTCCACTGGAACTAATTATTGCCACCCCTGCCTGACCTTTAATTTCTTCCCTTATCTGTACACAACATTTATGAACAGCTGATCTCCTTCATAACACTGGCAAAGGACAATGGATTAAGTTCTCTGTTGTTTTTTTTTCTGTTTGTTTGGCACTTCCCCTTTTCCTCCCCTCTTTTCTTTTTTAGCTTCTGTTGTTGATGTAGCACCTGCAGGATTCTTTAGCCTTGCCATTTCAGACTGAAGAACCACAAAGATCAGGATCTTGACTCTGTGTAAAAAAAGCAAACTCTGTGTAGCTTGTCCTAAGGTTCCTCTTTACTTTCTCTCTCTGAAAATAGAGCAGAAGTCTTGGGATAGACTTAGGCTTGGTCATGAATACTGAAAAAGAACAATACCGTACAACTGATAAATTTCATATCTAAACAGCTTTGGAAGATAAACTAATGATATGCTGCTGTTATCTGGGGAAAAGTATCTGAAGATTAACACATCCAGAATAAATGACCACAAGAGAGAACTAGCTCTGGAAAAAAAAAATTTAAAAATTACATTCCTACATAGAAAATGCATTCCATAACAATGTTTGTTTGGACTGTTTTTATATTTCTAAAATTATAGCTTATTACTGTATTCTTAGATTTCAGACTTTTTTAAAAAATACAGTGCTTAGATTTATACAGGATTTGTTTAGATACTTATAACAGTAACACTTGCTTTATTAGTCATTTAGTTTTCTTTATAGACAAGAAGATAATCATTATTTTTTACAAGACAACAATTTTAACCTTTCTTAATAGAATACACAGGCTTGTAGTTTTGTCTTGGAGCAATAATTTAGTGACCTGCACTCCTGAGTCCCCATCTGAGAGTCTTGATTTTTATCCTCATCTTTCATGAAGATATCTCAGCTGCTGAGGTATGATCTCTATGAACTGTATTCATTTACTAGAATATAGATTTTAAATATATATATATATATTAAAAAAATATATTTGTAGGTGTGTTCAGGCTGGGTGCTGTAGGACCTGAAGAAGTGGGTCTGTACTGTACCTTTTGCCAATAGATGCATGGAAATCAGCTGCACATCTAATTCCTAGGCTTAAGGATTCTGCGTTCATTTTGGAGGTACAAGTAACAGTATTGATAATTTCTGTAAGGGATTAATATGGAAAAGCACGGAATCTTTTTAGGAGACATCTTCTTGAGACCTACCTGCAAAAGGAAAGTGGGAATTTTAATAATTCCATTAACAGTAATTTAGAGAAAACAACATGATTTGTCACACCGTTGTTTCAGTCAATTTTGCGCTGAAGTCGGTGCAAGTTTTGCCTGAATTACATTATGTGCATCTAGAAATCGCTGAATTGGCTGTTTGGAAATACTTGTGTGAGAATAGCTCCTTGTACGACAGTTACTTCCAAATTTGTGCCTATGTGTGGGCACAAAGCATGACAGCTTTTCTGAAATTGTCTGTTTCAAAAAAATTTTCAAGTATGGACGAGTCCCATGTTTAAGCATTTCAGGGCTGTGATCTTAGATAGGCTATCAGTAAGCCTTGCAGGATTAAGTTCAGATAAGGACTAATAACTGATTTTTTGGTTAAGTTATTTTTAAAGTATCTTTCATGTATATACATTTTTTTTCCTCTGTTATTTGTATATACCTCAACTCTCAATTTTATAATCCCCTGGGAAGGGAGGGAGTTGTACATATTTAGCCTGAAGTGTTTTATGTTAGACTTTAATAAACTTGCTTTGTAATTTTCCCTCACCTTGTGTCTCCTGTTTATAACTGCAAGGGGTAGCGACAAAAGGAGGAGGGAAGCAGCGTGACATAACCACCACCACACCCCCTAGCAGAAGGACGCGCGGTAGCCCTTGGCGCAGCTTACTAACACAGCAAGGATTACTACATTTCCTTCTCGGCAGTAAACACACCTGATTTTTCTCATAGAAGAGATTTTTGGATCTGTTCAAACTAAATTAAACAAAAACGTTATTCTAACTACAACCTAGTATAATGACTCTTAGGTTCATTTTTTGCCGCTTGTTTTGAGGTATTTGGGGTGAGGTTTGAGGGGGGTGTTTGTTTTGGGGTTTTGTTGGTTTTTTTACAGAGCACTCTGAAGATGTAGTTTTTATGCTGAAGTAGATAGTGAATTTATTTCCCAGAAGTTGTATCTTCTTTTTACTAGATTGTTTAATTTTACATAAGGTGGTGTGGTGGCTAGAGCATACAGTGGGACTTAGGGGACCTGTGTTGTACCACGGGCCTGCTGGATCAGGCATTTTCTGTCCCTTTTTAAATTGGGGCAAAAATGCTGCCTTTCAGCAAGGTACTGTGAGTTCTGGAAGCTGAAACAATGGTTTACAGAGCAGGATTATGCTTGCTTTAGCTACTAGAATAACTTACTCAGAAGAACATGGCAAAAAATTCTAGCCTATGTAAATTCTGTCATTCCAAAGAACACAAGATACATCTTCTAAGAATTTCAAGGTTTGGTTTTCAGAGAAAGGAAAGCAATAAATGTCTCTGGCGTAGACCTTTCTAAGCAATATAAGTTTTTGCACAAATAATTATTTTAGTTTGCAGGAAGTTGTTTATATGAAATTGAGTAGGAATTATTCTGCCGCCCTTTCTTACAAAGGAATATCAAATAACACATGAGCTATTTTTATGGATATCGTCAATAACAGAGTGTTTATGGGTTGAGCATCTTGCTGTTAAACAAGGGTTCAGACAGAGTACAACTATTTCAAAAACATACACTAGCACTTTTGAAAGTAGATGCCATTTATCCTGTTATATTTTGTGTATGATGTTGTCATCTTACCACATCTAAAAATAAAATACTGCTGTTGGTAGAGTTGGGACTGACGTGGTAGATTTGATTCCTTGTTACCACAGCAGATTACTGAATGTCATTCATGCAAGTAAATTAAGACTTCATTTGGGCAATGCAATTAGCCTGAACAGGACAAGAGAAGAAGAAGATATATGGAAAAAATATACTCCAGTCTGAATCTTGTGGTGATCTTTCTGGCAAAAAATTCTATCATCAGTGTCTCAGTACTGAGAGTGCTCTCTTGAGACTATCAGAGTATAACCTGCAATGCTCCAGAGCAGCAACACTCAGAAGAATACCAACTTTGATCATACAGGCTTAGCTAATAATTAGAAATTTGGGAATTTTCACAGCATGCAGATTCTTCTCAGACAATCTTGTTCAGCGTATCCTCAACTTTTGTTCTCATTGCTCTGTTCTTCCTGTTTAACAACAGTGAAAATACAAGCTCCTCTCTAGACTAGGGTTTTTACAGTGTGAGGTATGGACTCTGCACTTAACAAGATGATGACAGGTTAAGGTGTAGAACAAACATTCCTGCTCTCTGGGCTTACCTCTAAGTCCTCTTATGATACTAAATGCTTTTTGGAGCAACAGAGCCTGACTAATTTGTGTTTGGCGGTGGGGGGAATGAGAAAAAAAAAAAGCCAAACAACACAAACCCTCCACGTATGCCAGCTGTCAGTACCACCTTGGTCATTTCAGCTTGGTAAGGGGTATCCATACATCTCCCTGTTTCTACATTACCACTGTGGTAATACAGAATCAGAACAGCAGCAGTTACATCACTGCTGCTTGGGTATTATTGCTGAAATTACTTTCTTTTTGCCCTCATACTTCAGTCTTGTAGGTCTTTTGCCTGCATGCACATACATTCACAGATTATTCTGTTACTTTATATGAATTTTTAACAGGTACATTTAGACAGGCAGAAGATTGCACTAGTGAAAGCCTTTGAGCAAACCTCCGCTGTCCTGTTTGGTGCCTTTTTTTCTCTAGTCACTGCTACGGGTATGAGCAGAGAGGGTGGAAAAAGGAAACAAGCTGAGTGATTCCCAAACTTCTACTAAGTCTGTATCTAAACCATTAAACAGTGTTTTAGCTACCGTTATATGCATATGTTGTCTTATTCATGCGTAGGAGTTGCCACATGGCTATAATGATAGAAATCTTTTCAAACAGTTTTCAAGAGACAGGAAGAAATAACGACACCAAGTTTGGTGGTGTTTTTCATTTGTAGTACAGGAAACAAGTATATGCTGTAAGTTAATCAAAATACCATTTATATCTGAGGTTCACCAGCTTTAAAGTTCCAGCGTTACAGTGGCTTAAGTTCATTTAATGAGGTTTTAAAAATAAAGCTACCCTTGGAAAAAGATCAAAAGCCTGTAATTACTAAGTAAAAGGAAGAGAGTATATAGAGCACAGTAGCAACAAGTGGATTTCTCCAAACCTCCTGGTTTCAGCAAGAATCTTGTTCTACAGCATATCTGATTTGCTGTCAAGCAAAGCTGCTGCCCAGCGGCTGTCCTGGGTGTGTTTTTGTCGGTTGGATCTGCCTGGCTGTACTCCAGGGGCGTTACCTGTGGGCTCCCTGCTACCTCGACACCTGACTGCAGCGACCCAGCCCAGGAAGGGCGGCGACAGCTCTTCCTCCGCAGCAGCCCTGCGGGAGAGGACCCGTGGTCGTGATACTCCATCCATGGCTCTGCGGATGCTCTGATCCAGCCCCTTTTTTTAATACGAAGCACTTGATAAAAATCCTGATCTGAGAAGGCATCCTAAATAGAGCGGAGTAGTTCAGCTGCCAGGAGTTCGAGTCATGCGTCTGCACTGCTGCAGTCTAAATTCTTCACGTGCCTCTGGTCAGTGTTTTACTCCCCATTAGTGCTGAGAGTGCCTCACGTCACTCCTAGTGCACTGTGCTGTGGTGAAAATGTTTTCCTCTGGGCATGTTATTTCACTAAATGTATCCCCTAGGAACCCTGGAACTACAGCTCATCAGGGTAAGGCGAAGGAGATAGTGTGCAATAGAAAAAACTGCAGCAAAATTAATACATTTCCATATTAATAGGCTCTTAATAGAGTGGGCATTATTTAGCAATAAATTTTAAGTCAGTGGCTTGATACTTTAATGCCATTTCAAGCAGTTTTAGATTCCTTCTAGACTAAAGACCCTGAAGAAAGAATATGCAGCAAGTCTGATACTGATACAATCTATTTTACTAGAAACCAGATAGGAAAAGCTCAAGCTGCTACCTCACTCAGTATTCTGAAACAGCTGTAATTGCCAGGCTGGCATTAGCATCTCGGTTTGTCTCCTCCCCACAACTTGGTGTCCAGTAGTAATGCTTCTGAAGGCCATGGGAGAGCTCAGCGAGGTAAACGTGCCCATCCACTTCATACGGCTCCACGTCTGTACAATTAGGTTTCAAGCGACCCATCTGAATCAATTCTGAAAATGCCTGAAATTAATAAAACCAAGAATATGACATATAATACTCCATTTTGACTGCAGTGAAGGCTCTAGAAGATGACACACAATGGGAGAGTACTTGATCATTTCAGTATGCTGATGTCCAAGTCTCATTAGAGCACCACCATATTATAATTATTTAAAAATCCCCATGGTAAATCAAGTATCTTGTTCACTAATTGCTGTAGTCTTCCAAATGACTGTAAAAACAAATTGGAACAAACAAAACCCTCTTAGAAGAGTTCAGAAGCAACCACTTACCACACAAGTGGCTTCATCAAATTTGTTCCCCCAGATGTAAATGTAGGAAAGTTCTATGTTTGTTTTCATTGCACTCGAAAGAGCTACAAGTCCTTTGCCACTTATATTGTTGCTAACTACTGACAACCTAATAAACAGAGAAAATAGTTATGCAAATCTGTGCCAAACCACGGAATTCCCATCTCTTAGTTAAAACTAAGAGTTTAACTATGATTTATTATTATTTTACATTTTATCATTACATATATATCATATATGTAAATTGAAATTTTATATTTGTTATTAATAATATTTATATCAAGGTCAGCCCTACCATAAAATCTTTTTCAGGCTGCTAAAGGCAGTTTGGACTATGGACTTGTGCTATTTCTCAAGGCATTTCCAAGACTCGTGCAGCCAGGTTGTTCACTATTTGATTCTTCAGTGTCAGTGACTTACTGCATGGTGGCCAAGTCTCATCTCCAGTCTGCTTTGAAGCCCAAGCCTTGGCATTTATCCAGGCTAAGCTTTGATCTTTGTGGACTGGCAGTTATTTTTATATTAGTGAACCTGGAAGGCTTTCAGAGGCACCTAGCAGCCGCCACCTCCTCAGTCTGCTACTTAAAACTAATGGCTTCAGGTAACACCTTTGATCAGCTTGTACATTCTGGCAGTGCATGGTTTAATGTGGGCTACAAAATACACCCTGATTACAGCTCTTTTGGGTTCACCTGAAAGCTAACTTAAATGGAGGATTTTCTTAAGTGTTGAAGCTCAGAATCAACAAATGGAGTGCCTTATCCCTGCATGGAATCTGATTATCTTAGAATTCTGAAAACGTACAGCTGTTTGTTTTCGTTTCTGCACCACAGGGACGGGTGCTTTAAAGATGCAGAAAGAACAGATGAACTGATTGCTTCTCCCCCAAATACCCCCTTAGAATGACTGTAAAAGCTGTGAATTGCATTTAAGATGAACCACTACAAAACTGATCTAAGCACCGACCCCAAAAAAACCTGAAATAGAAGAATAAGCATATGTCAGGCCACACAGCAATGGATACAAGATGGAGAAAAGGACGTAGGAGAAAAAGGGGATAAAATGAGTTTTGAGTAGGGCTGGTGGTGTGGGAAGGTGAACACGAGGCATTAGCACAGGTCTTGGGGCATCTCCCACGGCAGGAGACACCTATGCTTAGCAAAGCAATCCCACCTGATCTGTCACTCACATTTCCCCCCTCCCCGAGAAGGAAAAAATGGACAACAAAGTTTGGAACTTCCCGACTTTTCTATTTTGATCAACGTCAAAGCACACAGTTTTGATGTCAGTTCAGCCATTGAACAAAAATCCGAGTTTCCTATACTCTGAGTCGTTATGCCTGCAGTCTCTGGGGAGGTTGTGTAAATACTAACGCCGTAAGAGTCCTGTTGTACAAAGCCAAGGCTTCACTCAGGTAATTGGCTCCATCATCTTCTATTCGGTTTGCATTAAGATCTAGAATTTCCAGGGTTTGGTTCCGTTTTAGTAGTTCTCCCAAAAATTTTACGCCATCGTGGGTTATTTTATTACTGAAAGAGATGCACACACTTTTTTGAAAAAGGCACTAAGAAAATGAGTTTGTAATGTTAGGGCTGTGTCACTTAATAACTCTTACCAGCTAAGATCAAGGTATCGCAGGCTGGAGTTTTCATACAATGCCTCACACAGTCGCTCTACTCCAAAGTTTTTCATTTCGTGCTTGCACAAGTGTAATTCCACAAGAGAAGAGTTACTTTTCAACATCAGAGCAACATGGACTGTGGTCTCTTCCTAAAAACATACACTCAGGTTTATTAAGCTGTACTTTAGGGTAAGATATGGTCTTCCTTCAGTAAAAGGGAGATGCACAACTAACAGCAAGATTTGGTTGTCAGTAGTGTCCTATTTTGTATATTGCATTAAAAATAGCCAGGAAACAATATATTATAAAAAAGCTGAAAATAAAAAAAATGAAAAATACCAGAAAGATATTTGCAGATTTACAGTACTGTATACATCCATGCACATATCAGGAGCATCAATATTTGAATCATTATGTCTAATCAGTTTTTCTTCCAGTCATTGCTCTTAAAAAAATGAATGTTTGAGTCAGTCTTCACTAACATTAGAAGTATTTTGTCATGATGCTAATCTATTATTTCATAAAGAGGATTGCTATGGGAAAAATATGTCCTGTCACTGTAAGACAAAGTAAGTTCATTCTGAAGTTGTCACATTTAGTTAAGAAAATATTGGAGTGAGTCAAATATAAGGCAACAACCCCAGAGGCTTCCGAAAATGATAGAGTTGAAGGTGGCAACAATGGCAAACAGAGTCTCCCACAGATACTGAGCAGGCCCTTACTGGCCTATAATTTCAGTAGCAGTAGTTTAAGTTGACTTCTAAAACCAGGTCTAGGCAGATCAAGCCCTCTCTGAGTAGAAGAAGAAACAACTACAATCTGTTTAAACTGTTAAATTCACCTTTGGGCCTTCGTGACAGTTTGATTCACCATCCTGCCATCGGGACAATACTGTGCCTACCACTGACACCTGACAACCGCCACCAGTCTGGTGAAACCACCAGCACAACCAGCTGGGTAGCCAAGACTTCAGCAGGACCAGCCGGGCACAGAAGCTGTGTGCCTGCCAGCGAAAGCCCCCCAGCTCCCTGCGCCTCTACACACCCAGTGGCCCGTGGTGCTGCCCCCAGCAAATACTGCCTTGCAGATTGTCTTTTCAGTGCTGTTTTGGAGGGTTTGTGTCTTTGCTTTGGCTAACAAATGTGTCATAGGTTTTACATTGATGAGGTTCATTCACTTGTTAAATTCATGCTTCAAGTTCACACAGTGAAACAACAAAACCACCCAGCCCAGTGAATATGGCTTATTGTTGAAGTGTGCCTTTCTTCTTCAGGCTGCGGGCTCTGGCAATTGCCCATGGACTGCACTGCTCAGATAAACAGACTTTTGTTCTTCCCCTCATTTCCTACTAAACAACATTTCTCCCTCAGTTTGCTGAACAATGCATGAAACTCTCCATCCTGTAACAGCAGAAGGAATACTTGGTTCTCCAACACCAAGCCCTCTCCATTAGCCCATTATTTAACAAATGCATATGTACCAAGAAAGAAATTTTTTTTTTAAATAGCCTTCTAGTTAAACAGGGGCAGCCTGTGACTGCACAAAACTTGGCACAGAAAGAGAAAAAGAATATTTCTGCAACCATTTACTCCACTTTGTAAGGAAACCCAGAGAGCCGTGTAGCTCAGATGTCCATAGAATCACAGAGTCATCTAGCTTGGAAAAGACCTTGAAGATCATCCAGTCCAACCATTAACCTAACATTGACTGTTCTCAACTCCGCCAGACCCTTAAGCTCTATGTCAACTCGACTCTTAAACCCCTCCAGGGATGGGGACTCCACCACTGCCCTGGGCAGCCCATTCCAATGCCCAACAACCCCTTCTGGAAAGAAATACTTCCTAATATCCAGTCTAAAAAAATACATAAATACATCAGTACTGACTTACTTATGCTTCCCTCTTTGACTGAGCTGACACCACAGTCTATTACATACCTCTTGGCTGTACAGTAAAGGACGATTTAGGTTTATTGCTTTGACTGATTTGTTGTGAGTCAGGGCTGTTGCTATTGCTATTAGACACTGCATACCCTGGAAATGAAAATAAATAAACTCTTTAGAGAAACCTGTTCAATGTATAGATCAAGCTACCGAATTACCATGACTTCTTAGAATTGATTGTCAGAAGATCAAAACCATCAAATGGGCTCAGATTAGAAATACTATTATTTCCGCCTCCATGTACCCTGGAGAGATGCAAGTGCAAGAGCTTGCAGACACGATGTATTTTCTGGTAATACCATGCCAACTCCCCGTGGAATAACAGGGTGGAATTAGACTAAGTAGTACGAACAACCAGGAAATCTGGCAACTCAGAAAATAAAAGGCAAGAATAATGCTTGATACTTGTCCATTTAATTGATCCTGTATTTTGGTTTTCCTAATTTATGAATTCAAATCAGCTTGTGTGTGTGTTCCCTAAGGTTTTTGGTAAAAGTCTTAGATAACATTTATCCACTAGGTAAATTCATACTAAATGTGAATTAATGTGGTACAGAGTAGTGAGAGTCTAGGATACAGGCCAGTTCAGATTTTTGTATTTCTTTCTCATTTGCTCACTAATTTATATTTACATTATTTTCCAATTACGCTGGTCTACATCCAAAGCTATTTCATTTTAAATCAGTTTTCTATCAATTCCCTATCAAGCATAAATATATTAAGCTTTCAGATAAACCCTACACTGGCTACACTCTCCTTGTTCATGTTTTCATAACACCCTTCACAGTTTCTGAGATGTATTCCCCCTTCTAGTTTAGAAGCATATTCTGTAATTCCAGGAAACAAATACAATAACCTTTTAATCTGACCCCAGCTCTCCCCCTGCCTCCAGGTAACAGTCGTAACTGTTAGGTTACAGCCAAACTTACTCGTCTGCCCAACATACACCTCATTATCACCTGAAAAGATGAACACCCTTAACAGGAAGGCTGAGTGGGACATCTTAATTTCACTTCTAGCTTGGTTAGAGCATTCTCCAGGAGAGCAAGATACAGGACCAAATTCTCCCAGGCAGGGAGAAGAACCACTTCCACCTTCCAGCCCCTCTAAAGTGATCACACAAGGACACACCATCAGTCAGGTGCCGGGACCTTGCACTGGGAGAAGGGTCACAGCCCCAATTGCTACCTCCTGCTGTACCCCACAGGTTTTTAAAAGCCATCTGCAGGCTTTTACTGGCTAGAGTGGGAAGCGCCCTGCTTAGTGCCTGTTTCTACCCTCCTGACTTCCCCTGTGCACTGTGGAAGAGGCCTCAGCACCTGACTCTAGGAGGCGGCAGGTTATCTAAGACCAAATTGGGTGCTTTTCTACTCAATTCCGCACTGTTGTGACTATGTCCTTTATAGATCCAGCTCTGCTAGGAGCAAGAGAGCTATGGGACTGGGTGACTTTCAGGTACTAGCACTGCACACTTTAGAAGGAAAAGAACCTCCAGGGAATAAGAAGTCCTTTCTGCAACATAAATTACACAGGGCTTACTTCAACAGCATAACAAAAAGTTAACAGCAGAAACAAACCTTGGAAAATGCAAAAGCCAAGTACCTGAATCCCAGGGACACGGTGGCTCTAATATATCATCAGTTATGACTTCACAGGTCTTTTATGCAACATGCCTTTCCAAGTATGCATTGCAATACTATATATCGTATTACTTCTTGCTATCACAAAATGTAAAATCAATGACAACAGATGGTATTTTCCCCTAATTAAGTACTGTAGTACCTTTGTAACACCCTTGAAAGACTTATGTCATTGCTGATAATGTTACTGGATTACTCACCATATCACAGTCTCCAAGATCCAGCTTCTCTAAGGTTGAATTAATTTCTAGCATTGAAGCAAAGGACATTCCACCTTTGTTTCCTATTTTGTTTCCAGTCATTCTCAAATACACAAGAGTTTCATTCGTCTAGACAAAATAATAATTTAAAAAATATCAATTCCTTTTAAATGGCCTGAAAAACAACACTGTCCTTTTTCCTGCAAATCCTGCTTGTTGTCACACAAAGACAAAAGCCTCCAGAATTGTGTCTAAGTGATAACACTGACTGAGCAGGTGGCTGTGCTGGGTTTGTGTGTGTGGTGAGGTTTTGGTAGCAGGGGAGGGGGCTACAGGGTGGCCTCTGTGAGAAGCTTCTCGAAGCTCCCCCGGCTCCAAGTCGGACCTACCTCTGGCCAAGGCCGAGCCAATTGGCGACAGTGGCTGCACCTCTATGATAAAGAGAAGGAGAACCTGGGAGGAGGAATTGGAGTTGTGAGGAAGACACCTCTGCAAACTCTGAGGTCAGTGGAAGAAAGGAGGAAGAGGGGGGAGGAGTAGAGACTTGTGGGGAGAGGGCAGGCTGTGCCCTGCACCCATGGAGGTTACTGGTGGAACAGATGCCGACCTGCAGCCCATGGAGGACCCCACGCCGGAGCAAGGAGCTGCACCCGAAGAAGGCCGGGACTCCACGGGAAGCCCACGCTGATGTAGTTTGGGGCTGGGAGGACTGCAACATGTGGGAAGGACCCACGCTGGAGCAGCTCGGGAAGGGATACAGCCCGTGGGAAGGACTCACATCAGAGAAAATTCATGGAGGACTGTCTCCTGTGAGAGGGACCCCACGCTGGAGCAGGTGAAGAGTGTGAGGAGTCCTCCCCTGAGGAGGAAGGAGCAGGGGGACTGACCGTAACTGCCATTCCCTGACCCCCTGCGCCGCTGGTGGGGGAGGAGGTAATCGGGAGCAAAGCTGAGCCTGGGAAGAAGGGAGGGGTGGGGGGAAGGTGTTTTTAAGATGTGGTTATACTTCTCACTGTCCTACTCTGTTTCTTAAGTGTTGTTGTTGTTAGTATTTGAATTAAACTGATGATCTTTTTCTTCCCCTCACAAGTGTGTCTTTTGGCCATGACCATAACAGGTGAATCATCCCTCCTTGTTCTTATCTCAATTCTTGAGCCTTTTGCTTTAATTTTTGTCCTTCACATTCCTGAGGGGGGAGGGGTGAGTGAGCATCTGCGTGGTGCTCAGTTGCTCTCTGGGCTCAAACCTCGACACTGGCTCAGGCTCCCTTCACTGGAATTAAATGCATCAGAGTCCAGAAGCAAAATTTTAAAACTTTTGTTTCTCCCAAGTTAGTTCACAAATTTCACACTCATGTAAATAATCCAGGCAGATATTTCTGCCTAAATTGACAGCTGAAATACAAGTTATATCAAAACTGATTTAAATCTAGTAAGTATATTTTAAACAATAATATAATTTTCTTTATTTTTTTTAGTCTTTGAAATCACATGGCAAATCAAAGCTCAGTGAAGCCAGTCGCCCTCACTAGGGCTACCTGGTACAGAGTCAAAGCAGTGCGTAAGTCTTTAATGGACTGGAGACTTCACTGGCAATATAAAGTTCTGATCAGAGATCTAGAAAAGTCAGCATCTTCCCCCTTCCCCTCCACAGAATTTCAATGGATATGAAATAGCTATTTGACTGTTAAAGCCCTAAATGCAATGCGGAGTAGTTTTGTATTTTTAATTCTTCAGTACCACCGTAATCACTCATTACCAGAGATTATGATTAAGAGATTTCAGAACAAGTAGTTCGGTGAGCAACAGAACTAATAAAGCTTGGTTTCATACTGCTTTTATGTCTTCCACATGACCCCAGCACCCCTTCCCCCACCGCAGTACCTCACTACAGCACAGTACCTCCTTCCCTCTCTTTCCCTCAATAACACACCCCCTTCACCCCCAGATCCTGCCACCCGCCTGCTCAGCAAACCCAGCAAACGCTGCCACGGGGCTGCACAAATAGCTCTGGGGGTTGTTTGCAAGCCCAGTGTTGTACAATCTACTGTACAACCATAGCGTGCTGGAGGCCTGTCAAATCTAGTTGAAATCAGTTCTGAGTTCAAAGACTATGAAGGAGGAAGAAAGAGCTCACATGAGTCTCGTTTCACAAACACAACAAATCTTACACACAAGCCTCATTTCCTTGGGAAACCACATTAAAAATAACAAACATGTTTTTATGCTGCTGCTGTAAGGCAAAGTTTTCAAAACATATCTCAGACATCTTGAATCAAGACAAACATTGACATCAAGGCACAGGCAAATTTAATACAATTTAAGAAAAAAAAGGGAAAAAACTGCTGACATTATATATCCTATAGCACAGCATAGCATTTTTCACACAGAAAAATCCAGCTGTGATAGATGTGATAATTAAGTGTTAATGGCAGCACAGGGCAACTTTCTCTTGTGTGAAATCTGATTTCTGAAGTCTGCCTTGGGAAAACAAGCAATCCCTGTGATACAGCAAAATGCTGAATGGACTGAAGACAGAGGGCCCTTTCAGTCAGCTCTGATGTTGGCAGGACAGCTAGTACTGTTCATCAAAAGCAAAAATATCAGATTAGATACCATTGTCTAAATCTCCCAGACAAATACTCACATGGAGTGCTCCTGCTATCAGCTCTGCTCCACTTATGCCAATATCATTAAACATCAGGTTAAGGTACCGCAGAGTGGAGTTTTCCTTAGGAACAAACAAATCAGAAAGCAATGAGCCTTTTTTCCAGACTATTTTTCAAAAAGGAAATGTGTCATATGCGTACTTAAAACTTCTGTCCTTCACGCATTTCAGGCAGCGCCTGATTTGGAGAAGTAGTTAAAGAATGCCAAAGTATATCAGATGATGATGGAAAAGCAGAATAACATGTAGTGTGTAGGTCCTCATGGGGCTTACAGAAACCACCTAGGAACCCGTGTGCTCAGCATGACCAAACGAGGCAGGTGGGCAAGTTCAGATGCAGACCTTCAGGCATTTTGTGAATTTAATGGCCCTCCCTGAGCTCCAGGAACACAGGCACTGAGTGGCAACTCACCATTTGCCATCTGTATTCTGGTGCTTACAATGACAGAAAGGCAGCATTAAAGTCTCCTATATTTAGACCTACAAAAAGACTAACACAGATGATAAAGTATCTAAAACAAAGGCCCTGGCACACTTGACACTACCATTACCTCCTTTGTTAAACTGAACTGTAAGCCCAAAAGCCCCACAGCTTATTCCATTCTTTCTTCATGACATCTTAGCCAAATGTCCAACGGATTTCTACCAGAAATTTAAAATCTCCCCAGAGAATACAATCTGAGATTCTGGTGGCATGGATTTGGATGTGAAAGTCAAAATTAACAGAATTTTGCCAAACCAACGCATTCTTGTCTCCAGTTTACCACAGATAAATATTGTCATAGCCAAATAAATTACAAGTTGCTGAATGATAAACATAATTTTGGCACCTGGAGGAATGCTGCCATGTGCTTTGCTCCAGCATCGGTCAATACATTACACCTAAGATCCAAACCTGAAAAAGATGAAGAATGTGACAGGTGTGTATCTACACTGAACTGATCTCTAAACAAAAAGAAATAAAGATGAACTAAGGCTGAAATCAAGACTGCTTATGTTTTCTTATATTAGCACAGCGATGTCAAACATACACAAAAAAAGCTTACCTGTGACAAATACAGTATTGCATAAGACAGAGGCAAGAACTTGAAGATCATCACCTGTAATTCTCTGCACAGGCACTAGATGATTATTTCCAGCTATTTTTAATGTGATCCCTTTTGTCCATCTGCTGTAACATAAAAATGTAAGCACATGGGGAGAGGTAAAATGATAGAGAAAAATTATTTATCTCTCCAGATAAGAACTGTACCCATGCTTGCCCTCACGGATGCATTTGCATGCAGTTAACTGCATGTTACTTTTGGAAACACCATGAAAGATGATGTCATTCAAGCTGTACTTCAGCACTGTCCTTTTCAATATTCTGCACAGCTTCGAGACCATGCTTCACACACATCACAGAAAGCAGGAAGAACCAAGATGAGGGGAAGGCAGATGGAAATAACGACTATCCTGGAGGTCACCTCATCACCTCCTTTTTACTTGCTTCCTTTCCTTTATTTACTCTATACTGCCGTCAGGGTCAAAACCTAATACAAACCATTTCCCTATGCTGTATTTTCTCAGGTTTTCTCTCCAAAGGACAATAAACTTTCACCCCAGGAGCATCCATGAGAGGAAGCCCTACCTAGCCACATAATGAGACAGAGTTTGAGTGGTTAATACCTTGGCAGGATTCAGAGACAGTTCAAGGAAGCATTACAAGCTGGAAACTAGCTGCATGCAGCTGAGGCTTTTTAAACAGGAGCGAGACAAAAGGGAGTTAGAATGACTAGACAATGTGTTTGGCTTCTTTAAGGGACAGAAAGGCACCATCCTGTACATTTTTCACTTTTTTTTGATTTCACTGCTTGTATAGCTGCCCAGAAAGGATATATAGCTACAAACTTTCTGCCAAGATGATGTCAAGATGAGTTAAACCAGAACTTCAGCAGTAAATGCTAAATATGATGTGTGTTTAAGCCTGAAACGACATAAACTTTCTCATTATTCAATTCCTTCTCCTGCTATCTTGTTTAAGGCTTATAGAAGCATCTGAAACATCTTGCCTGTTATTTCCTTACATTTTATCATTTTTATCAGCTTCTTCAAGCACATGAGCAATGAAGGGGTGTTCAGGTCGGCCCAAGTTTTGGCAGGCCAGCACATAGTGCTGGTGAAGATCTGGATGAACTGACATGAACTGCTGGAAAACAAAACAAAGTGTTACTGCATCGTTAAGGCAGCCTAGCAACATCACCATGGACCCAAGCGCTGTGTGCTGGGCTCTGCATAACAATACAAATGCGCTTGATCTGTAAAGGGTTACAACTCTTGGTATGCCACACAATAATAACTGATACAGACAGGAAAAGCATGAGGCAAAAATGTGGATTTGCGGATGTGTTTCTGATCTGCCATCACATAGGATCTGTGCTAACAGAGAATTAACATTCATCCAGGCAGGTCCTTTTTCACTGTAAAGCAGCTGGGCCCCCGACCTCCGCAGGCCTACCTGAGCGATCGACGCCTGCACCCTCTCCCCGTGTCAACCGGCCCACGGGTCAGTTGTGTCCCACGGCTGAGCCAGGCTGCTCCAAGGTCAATAATGTTTGGTAGTGGAGCCCGTTTCCAAGGAAGGCGTCCCGTGCCCTCCACCAAGAGGGAGCAGGGAATGCAGCCAGGCCCAGCCCAGGGCCCTGGCAGGAGGCCCCACCACCACCCCACCCCTGTGCGGTGCTGGGCCCGCCCCACAGTGGAGGCCTGGCCACGTCTGTGGGGAGGGAAGCAGAGTTTCAGCAGCTCATCCCCACCCAGAGTATTTATTTAGTGGTCTGCCCATGGTCTCCGAGGAGCCTTTGCAAAAATTTCCATGGTTACGTGGATTAGCGGTTACTTCAAAGGTGCCTGTGCTGGTCCTTTCCACCAAATAAATCCTTTTAGTGACTTCACTACTGCCCTGTACGCTGGAGGGGGTGGGCTGGGATCACATGCTCTCATGTCCCACAGGAGTGGGGCTCACACCCAAGTACTGAACTCAGAGCCAATAAAAACAAAAATACCCTCACACAACATCTGAATTAGTCTGGGAAGCCCAGCACAGATCTCTCCCCACCGTGGTCACTCAGTTCTTCTTCCTTGTCCTGGTGGCACCTGGAAACCACCCATCTCTGGAAACGTGACCTCCTCCCAGTGTGGTTACGGCAGCAGAGAAAAGGGCTTCAGGTGGGAGACGACTGACAGTTGCCTCTCAGTCTCCACTTTCTCTCTTACTGTTCCTTCAATGCCAGCTGAAAGGTTTCTTCTGTTCAGACATCAGAGGTCAGCCAGGTAGTCACCCCTTCCCACCTCTTGCTCTTTTGCTATCAGCAACAATACAGCTTTGGGGGTTCTCAAATATCAGATTCACTGGCATCTCTCTGAACCACTAAGTATTACAGGAGAAGGTGCCACCTTTTTACACTAAGACTCTTCCAGTTTTACAGTTAGCATAGCTGAAGACAGATCTCAGTCAGTATTTGTAAATATAGGCCTTCTAGACTCAAGGAAGTTGCTTCATCCAGCTCCCCTGACTTCACAAGGTCACCCTCTGAATTTGGTTCTTGGGGCACTTCAGGATGTGCTGGGATTCAAGCTCATGGTCCCGCTGCATGTGCTGCAGGATTTGATCTCAATGAACACAAGCAGCTTTTTGCAGGGGTACAATTGAGATAGAACCTGTCCCTAAATGCTGAATTCTGCCAGTATTTATTTAGCATAGGAAGGTCTTTGAGTACTGTTGATTTTTAATTTTTTCTCTTCTGAAATTAAAAATAAGGAGCAGAGATGGCTGAGTCTCAGCAGAGCCAGGAGGCCAGCGCAGGGGCACTCATTGCCCCAAAGCTGCCTCTGCTGGTTTTGAGGATGACCATGATCAGACAGCACAAGAAATACCAGTGAATGAAGTGCCAGAGAACGAAGGTCTTTCTCCTACACGTGTCACAGACAGGGTATTTTTCACTGATCTAGCCAACATGCAACTGTGAACCATCTCACCAGGGGTCTTAAGTCTAGAGTATCTGGAAGAGCTGCACAGGGAAAAGAACCTGATTGTAAGTATCCCCAGAAACATTAATTGCCTGAGGCACATGAAGATTCTTGGATCAGAATGACATACTGGACATATGTGAAGAACTGGGGGAGCTGAAATGTCTTCTGAGCTTAGATTTAAGCAACAAGCCCCTCTCTTTTAGTTTGCTTCCAGTTATCAGCAAGTTGGAGTCCCTTTGTCAGCTCAGGCTCTATAAAACACACTTGCAGCAAATCCCAGTGCAGATCTGGGAATACTTCCATCATGTTGAACTGCTTGGCCTTTCTGACAATAATCTCAAGTGTCTGCCTAAAGAAATAGTGAACCTGACAAAACTCAAGGAAATTTTCCTCCAGAAAAATAGATGCAAAAGTTTTCTCAAGGAGCTTTGTCACATTGCTAATTTAGAAATAATAGATCTGGAACTAAATCGAATCAGTCTCACCCCAGAAGAGGGAGGTTTTTTGACAAATTTAGCTAAGCTATTTTTAGCTTTTAATAACTTATCCTCCATTCCTCCTACACTGCAACACTGCCAGAAGCTGGGTGTGCTGGATCTGTCTCAATCTCCTGCACAAGCTTCCCCCAGGTTTGTAGAATCTCACTGAAATGAGAGTACTGACTGTTTGCTAACAGCCTGGAGAAGTCCCCACACCAGATCTGCCGCTGGCCGCCCCTTTCCCATGTTTATCTGAGGAACACTGGACTGCACACAGTACCTGGGTCCTTCACCATATTAATCAGTGTCAGGATACTAGATCTGAGTGAAAATTGCTTTGATGATATTCTTAAAAGAATATGCACTGTGAAAAACATGGAAGTATTGGCCCTGGCTGACAATCAGATACAAGAAGCATACGTTCCTTTGTTTTCATTTTTATTTTATTGATACCTCCCTTTTGCAGAAATCTAAGTTCTTCCTTACAACTGAGTGCCACCTTTCCCTGCTACAGAGAGAGGGCATGTTCCACCTGGTATGCACCTGAGCCTGGGTTACTCATTATCACTGACATCTGAGTATTCAGGCAGGGAGAGAATAGCAAGAATGTGGAAACACTGACCTTTGTGTTGAATTGTAAAGGTGAAATACTCACTGGAGGGATTGCTTCAGTCTTTTTGCATCTTTTTTTCTATATGCACTGGAAAATAAGAGCTGCATTTGCGTAGAATTGATATGTCACAAACTGAAACAGAGCAGAGGGCAATTTAAAAATGGATGTGATATTGTTAATGCCTTTAACACCGTTAACATTTGCTGTTCATTTGATAATGAACAGTGATGTACCCTACAGCTGTGTTATTCTAAGTGTAATAGTATTCATGGATATACTCGTTTTAGGGCTCAGAATACACCTTCCTTTTTATATCATGCAATGCTTTTTTCCAAGGAGATTTTCACTTGTGCAATTTTCTTCTTGAAGGTTACATTTACAGAAGTAGTAATTTATGCAAAAGGATCGCTTTCAGATTTCATCCATTTAAATTACTCTCCCCTGCACTGTGCATCCAAAGGAAATGAAGAAGCAGACTAATGTTTCTGCTAAGAAACAAAATTAACCCCATAAGAAATCTTTCCAGCAGAGGAAACAACATGGATTTTTTTGCCAGAATTTCCACCATACTGTGAGGTATAATGTTATATTAATGAGCAGAATATTCTGTGTTCATCCATCAACAGTAATGCAGCTCCCCAGCACTTTCTTGGCGATTTTCCCCTAAAAACAAAATCCCAAATATTACTGCTTAATTGACATAATGTATCTTTTTAATGAGTGTGTCTAGATACCTGCAGAGGTGAAAGAACTGAGAAATTTGAAATGCCTTAACCTGTCTGAAAACCAATTCAATATCTTTCCAAAGCAAATCTTTCTCCTGGAATCATTAGAGAGATTACACCCAGGACAAAATAAAGGAATTAAATTCACAAGTCTGCCAGAAGATATCAGCAAATTGCAGGTAGGATCAATAGAAGGGAGAAGATCTTCGTCTGCTGCAGCAAGGTGCTTATGTGGGCTTCAGCTGCTCCCAAATGCAGGACTGAAGGTCCTCCTAATTTCTTTGGGTACAGTGTGCAGCATCATGCCAAGGCTGTTAGAATAATATCAAAACTCAGTGTTTGAAACTCCTGTTGTCTCTTTGTGTTTAGTAGTCATGCCAGTGGTATTTCAGTTTATAAACCTTCTGCACTTATTGATATTCTCTGTACATTGATTATATTTCAAGCTAAGGAAAAATCCTTTACTTATTAAAACCTATGCACACATATTTTTCAGAATCTCCAAGAACTGCATATAGAGAATAATTGTCTGAACTACCTGCCCACAGCCATCAGCTCATTGACCCACTTGAAAATACCTGACTGTCCTAACAGTCTCCTTCAACAGCTCCCAGACTCTCTGTGCTGAATAGAGGTGAAAAATAGTCTTTGTGTTTGTGGTCCCAAGGACAAAATTACCAGTAAGCATTTTGGAAGAAGGAGGGAGAGAAGGGAAGGAAGGAATGCAGTGCATCATTCAGGGCTCATCCTGTAATTGGAAAGGAACCAAATGGGATAAAAGGTAGAACTGGGAGGCTGGGGGAAGCGCTGTACCCAAGCCACATGGGCAGGAGGTCCTCACCCATGACCTACCTCAACCTCAGGGTCTGGGGAAAAAGATGTTTCCCAGAGCTCCACGGGAAGCAGAACCCCTGAGGTGAGAAGCACCAGTGACTCCAGGGCGGTGGTGTGGAACTGGCTCTCTGGGGGTGCTCCCCAGCCCAGTCTTTCCATCTTCCCCACTTTCCATTGCACTTCTGTGTGGCTGAGTTTGCTAGCACTGTTGGTGTGCCAGTTGGCAGGACTTTTGAAAGCTGAATTTAGCCAGGTGCATAGTCTTCACCCAGTGAAGCAAAAGCTTTGCTAGGAGAGCCTGTGTCCCATCCTTCTATATTTGGGAGCAGATACTTTGGATTTTAAACACTCTGTGTTCAACACACACATTCATTACATGCACAGGCTGAATTGTTTGCACCTCATCCATGTGCTGTTTACGGGGAGCACGCAGGAATGTTCCACATCATTCCTGTTCTTTGTGCTGTGGCTGTTTGCTTTTGTGTGTTCAGGTTTGCAAAAACTGCTTGTTCAGAACAATCTCCTATCCCAGCTGCCTGAGGATTTGGACAGTCTTCAGCAGCTGGAGCTGGTCCTTGGTGATGGGAACCCTGTGACAGACCCTCCAATTGAAGTGTGCTGCCAGGGGACATCTGCCATCTGGGAATACTTACAGGAAAAAAGGTGTAAAACAGCCATGAACTTAAAGGTAGGGGTGTTAAGAAATCCACCACAATATACATACAAAGCTGTGTTTTTAGGAATAGCTACTTTGCAGAACAACCTACAGGGCACTCGGTGCAACATCAGAAACACCTTAAACCACCATTTGCATCAACTATGGCAGAGTAGTACTTCTATCACTGATCATGTTAAGGTAGGATATAGAGAACCATCAGGAAATCCAGCACTGGGCATCGTTCAAAAACGTACCAGAAGGTTGTCACAGCCCTGCCAGGTCACAGTCAGCAGGCACAGAACAGCCCTTACAACCTGCAAGGCAGTAAGGTTAGTGTGTCTAAAACCAGGTCAGATCCTCTAAGGCGTTACTTAAAGACAAAACTTAACTGCAGGTGGCATCTTCACTCTTGCTGACTGTATTTTGACTGCAGAGAGTTGAAAATCCGTTGTGCAAACACATAGAACAAAAAAACATTTTTTTGTGGTTTTGTGGTTTTTTTTTTCCAAAAGTACATCAGTCTATCACCAGTGGGCTATGGAATTAATTTGCTCAGAAAAAATACAGGGCAAGAAGGAAGGAAAGGCAAATCCTCAGTCTTTGATTCTTCTGAACCTAAATTACTCCTCTCTTTCTGTAATGTCTGTAATTTCTTTGCGAACTACTGTGTTTCTCCCAAACTGTTCTTCTGAACTAAAAAGTGACATTTAAAGATGTGTAGACATAGTCATTTAAAACTCTAATCAAAGGGTCTGGAGGACTACAGTGTTAGTGTCCTCCCTCATAAGAAATTCCTCTTGAAAAAGAATAACATACAGTGTGAAAGTCAGGTGGCTGGCAGTCTATTTCAGCTGCAAACAATGTAGTCTTAATACAGAATAAAAGGGGGTTTTGGAGACTTCAAGGTGCCTGGTTTTTTGCATCAAGAATACCCACCAGTAATACTGTTCCACATGATCGTTTGCTTTTACCCTTTTCCTCCAGGTAACCATATTGTTCTTCTCTTTTTCAGATACAAAGTTTGTAGTGTGGGTTGATGAACGAGAAGGGGATTGGACCTTTCTTGACACTTAAGAATCTAATGAAAGAAAGAAAGAAGGAAAAGGAAAAATAGAAGGTTGTGAAAGGATGAAAAGCCAAAAAGTGATATTTGAACAGTAAACTGAGCTCTTTTCATTTACAAGAAGGGCAAATGTGAGCAGAGGTAAGCAAGTAGGAGACAAGCAGTATTAAAGCATTTGAATCAGTGAGCATTACAATGAAAACAGATTATTTAAGTTTGTCTTTGTGTTTTTGTCTAAATTGACTCCAGCTGAATCAGGCAGATTCTGAAATATTCTTGAGATGCCTCATTCTGAATGCATGTTACCTCAAAGCATAAATGCAGCTGATGAACTGGAAATTAATCTAATCTGTAGGAATCTGGTGCAACGAGGTGTTCTTTGTTCTGAATCCCAAAGTATTTTACCTGCAATGGTTAGAATTCTGTTTTCCAGTCAGTGAGGTACAGCCATATCTAGAGTGAAACAATATTTGTGGACCCTCCTACTAGCAGTTATTTAATGAGTTTTACATTCAGAAATGATCAGTACCTTGTTTGGAAATATGGAGGAGGATTCCAGGCAGTCAGAACACATGCACTTCTACCAGAACCTGCATTACTATCCTGTCTTACAGAGGTGTAAAAAGCTGTTTTGAAAGTATCTCTACACTTTTGCAAAACTGTTCACTGATGTTTTGACAATCTGTAGTTATGGTATTTTGAATGACTGCAAGCTGTCAAAATCCTTAGTGTTATAGCTCATCTCTGAGATAACTTGGTGACAGTTTGTAAAATGTCTGTGTATGACAGTCTTATTTGAAAGCAGAGAGTCTGCAGAATACAATATTCTGCAATGACTCTGGGTCCTGGCACGTCATAACACCTTTGTTATTCAAAAGAACCGTGCAAACACTCCTTACTATAATTCTAGCTTGCCAAATTTATATGCAACCATCTTTCCACAGCACTTTACAGATAGCTGTTTGTCCTAGACATCTAACGTCTTTGCCTAGTTTTTATTCTGTATTGCTCAGTTACTCCTTAAACTCCTCCAGAGGTTTATTTGCAGCACACATAAAGCACAGAGCTGGTCTGGGACTGGCAAGTGTGCAGATTCAAAATGCAGGAGTGGGTGGGAGCAGTACCCTTTATTTAGTTTAACTGGCTGGTGGGAACTGCAGTCCGGCTCTCTCCCCTGCTCTGAGTTGCCTCAGAGAAGGTGGTGGCATCCCAAAGGAGGTGGTAAAGGCAGGGTCACTGAGACCCAGCTCTTCCTAGAGCTCCACCTCCAGGTAGTGATCTCCGAATGCTGCGGCTACATCTGCATCCAGGCTATAGGTCTTATTTCTGTTTGGCTCTTGAATCGATCCATTTTGAAATCTCATTAATATGCCTGCTGGCAGGAGAGAGCTGGGAGTGCAGAAAAGTGGGATGGCTCCGTTCTGATTCTCCATTTTATGAGGTAACTGATGCTGTTCTGGTTGTTTGGAGGTGTCTTATGAAATTTTTTCACCCTTGAGTGAAGGCAAAGAGGAACAGAGAGAAGGATGATTCAGAGACTACCAAGGAGCAAATCACTGGAAGAGAGAGATTTCTGGGAAGACTGGGCAGATAGACAGGACATTCAATAGAAGTGATTTAATAAAAGCTTTTTAGTGGCACAGTAGCTATGAGAGAATCATGGGAGGGCAAAGGACTGAGAAGGGGATCATGAACAGCAAGTGGAGAAGGTTGCTAGCAGTGAGTCCGTGCTGTGCTCTGGAGCTATGAGGAACCCAACTATAACAAAGCACGAAACCCCAACACTAAAGCTCAGTTCAGTCAGTAAGATTACAACAGACAGTGGACATTGAACATGGGCCAGCTGCTTTACTGAATTAGAGAGGTTCAAGTGGGAAAGGAGTAATTCAGAGAGATTCTAACAGAACACATGAAGGATAAACTTCCCACTTGGACCAAAGGCAGATTTGAGGAGGGAAGTCACAGGAAGGCAAGTGATTAAGAGAAGTTGGTGTGCTGCTGTCAAACAGAGATCGTGATACTTCCACATTAGAATAACTCTCCTGGCTTAAGTCATTGCCTGAAAGTCTCTCTTGTTAGCCCTGTATGAAAGAGGGGCTCGTTGCTTCACTCCAAAGGTTGAGGATCTCTAGAAAATAACTGAACCCACACTGCAGCAATTCCCTGGTACCTCTGACAAAGACACTCCACCTCACATTTCTCAGAGCTGGGGGAACAAAGTGTGTTTTTCAACTGGAACTGAAACTGGAATCAGGAAGTCCATGGAGACCCTCACATGACATCATGGATTAAACGATCAAGAGGTATCAGCACAGCATGGTCAGCTGCTGGTTATAACCCTGACCAGCCAGAAGCTGATGTTGGAAGGGTCACTCAGACTGAAAGCTGAATATTGATGTCATCTGCATGGGAGAACTTGATGAGAGGGGTCCTAGCAAGTTAGGAAAGTGCTACTGAATGATCCTGTTGTGCCTCTCCTTCAGGAGATTGCTGCAGCATGTAGATATACTCAGAGCTAATTGAGCAGTACTTTATCCCTCAAGCTGTCTCAGGATTTCTCTAAGACTCCTCAGTGGGCAGATCTAATATCTTTACTTCCTAAAATACCTTACCAATGAATAATCCCACTGCAGTTTCTGAGCTCACATGTGGGTTAAGATGCTCCATGACATGAGCGACTGCCAGAATTTGGCTCTGTGTAAGCAAATACAACAAAATGCCAAATAAGAAATTATCAAATAAAAAAAGGAGGAGCCACTTACAGGTCCCAAGTTGGTACTTTTTCTAACAAGTCTTGGGCACAGAGCAGGGTGCTGTGCTCTTAGCTAGAAGCTGCCCTGTGGCTTTGAATAATAGACTTTGCTTATTTCCTTCATTTTTAGGGTAAGGATAAGAACACTCTCTTTGTCACAAGGTGTTGTGAAGGTTAATGGATTAATCCTGAATGCAGGAAGCATGAAGGCACTGCAGGGACTCCCACTGGCTTTCATATGCTCTAGATTGGACTCTGGAAGTTTGCTTTTTTTGCTGCATGTCATAGAAGGGTCTGTACAGAAAGCACAGTCTGGTTAAGGCTGAAACAGGTCAGGATGAGCAGGGGCATCCCTGAAGTATCCTGAAGTCTTTGCACAGCCTTATCCAGAACGCTTATAGATTGCTCTGTATCCAAAATCCTTGCTAAGGTAGCAGGACATTTCTCCGATTTAACTTACATTGCCCCCGAGACATGCAAAGACACCAATCAACTGTTTCTTACCTTGATTTTATGCTGACTCTGTACACAGGACTCATCTACACTATGAGATGGCACCAGGGGCCAGAGCAGGGGCAGAACAGCTCCTTCAGTGTTCTCCTTACTGGATTAATATATAATCCTGAGTTGTTGGGATGCTTTCCAAAACTCGCAATTATGTAGATTTAATGCATTCATAAAGAGGCAAAAGCTTTGGGGGAGAAGAAACTAAAATTTAAAACATAGAGGTTTCAAGTATATTCACATTAGAGGCATTTTCCTTACATACATGAGGCCACATTCACACTGCCCGCCCACTGGCATCCAGCACACACCCAGCCCCTTCCCTCTGTCAGCAAACCTGCAGAGCATCCATCTGAAATCATCCCGGCTCTTTTGACAGTAGTCATTGCAGTATTCACAACATGAAGGTTAAGTGTATACAATAGTGTAAGCACAGCCCAGAGAATCTGAAAGAATATGTTATTAAATGGAATGATCTATGCATGAAGAAGGTTAAATAACAGTTTTCTATAATTGTGGAACTATTTCAAGAGATGAGATTACTAAAAACTGGGCAGTCTTCTAAGTCAGCGACAAATAATACTTGGTTCATGTGCTGCTTGTGAAAGGCCTTCCAGAAACCTTCCACCTCCATCAACAGTCAAAACGAATGTTTCTTTTGTTGTCTTGATTAAAGCTTTCCAATCGTTTCCGCTGCGATTCTGAAAGGATCCATCTTTGCATCCCCAGCTCTGCCAAGGCAGGCAGCTTTGTCAGGGCTGCTAACAACTCGCTGAACCACGTCCCACAGTCACGGCAGGATGATGGGCGAAGGCTGACATCCAGCTCTGAGAGTTCTTTGAATATTGCTAAGCCTTGACAGAAAACGACCCACCCTTCGTCAGAGATGTTGTTATTATAACTCAAATCCAGTTTCTGTAATCTGGCGAGATGGCCATCCTGCGTCAGTAATGCTGCAAGAAATGACACACACAATCACAAATAATACATCCTAGCAATTGCTTTAAAAGCTTATAAGTAAGAAGAGTAGTATTTTAATACCATATTATTTAAGGCTTTTCAGCAGTCAAACAGCAAAATTCAACTCCTCTGCAACATAAAAATCACTTGCTGTTGAACTCAAAGTGTTTTATCACAGCTGAAGGAGTGCACAACATTTAAAACACAGGCAATTCCAAATGAACAGAAGTAACAGGTTAAAATTGCATAGCAACCTGAAAACCTTTGAGTCAGTTGGAAGGAAGTTAAATCAAGTGCCAATTAAAAGGGGCAGACAGGCTTTACAGGGAGATTTAGAAAGAGGAAAGCAAAACTAGATGAGGTTGCATGATTACAACAGCCACCTCTCACTGTGGGAGGGTAATGGGCTTAATATACCCTAAAGGGAACTGGGATCCTTAATGTATGATTGGCAAAGGAGACACCCATCAAGGGTGATGTTTGTAAAGTCAAAAATATTCAGGCTTCATCTCACCAGCCTTCAGATTACAGGGCCTTAATAGCTGTCACACAGCTATTGCCAAATCTCAGACACTCAAAACCCATGAGTCAGGGCCACAGAATCACAAGGATGATTATAAAATAAACAGGTTTTTAAAAGGATCCTAGAATTTATTCCTTCAGCAGGTTCCCATTTTCCAGTATTTCTCAGCAGCTGCTAAGAGGTGGGCAAAAATATTTGTTTTAATTCTCCCATAATAGTTTGACTCCAGAAACACACCTAATGGAGTGAGAGCTGGTAGTGCCTGTATTACTGGCTGTCAACATGAACATTTTCTATAAATTACTGAACCCAAAACCAGGAACCAAGCAAAATAACACTCCTCAGAGGCAGCTTTAAATATCTGATATTAAAAAGAGACTCAAAACCTACATTTGCTAAGTGCTGTCTTTTTGTATTAATAGATAAAGCTGCTAAAAGATTTTTTGCATTTTATCCTTTCAGCTTCTGCACTGTGTATGTACAGGACATCATCTTCAGCAAAATGAAAACCCTTTCTGGGAAGAAAACTGCTGTATTTTCCATCTTTTCATTTGATTTATGCAAAAACGTGCTCAGCCCATGGAACAAATCCCTCCTGAATTGTGGTCTAAATGCCCTGGCTCCTTGACTGCTAGGAAATACCATGTTATACGTACTCAGAAGAGCCAAATCTTCAGCCACCAAGTTACAGCTGCTCAGTCTTAACACTTGAATCTCCGTTGCAAGCTTTAGCACTCCCAAAAGCAGCTTTAGGTTCCCACCAACGCACTTATTCCAAGAAAGGTCTAATATCTCCAGTTCAGGAAGGTGAAGGGCAGCCTCAGCTGAAAAGATTAAGACCAGCAACTTCTGCTTACTAACAGAAAACAACATGGCCTCAACACACACCTCACCAGCAATTCACCTGTAAATAGGCTCCTAACAGGCTGCCTACTTGTGCTTAGAATGGCTTATTTTATCTTAATAAAAGTCACACAAAAGAATATAAGGAGGGCCTGCCTATAGAATCTTTAAGGACTCTGTGGAGGGGTTTCTTGTCTTTCTGTTTACATTATTGGCTTAACCTTGTCCCACTGAAGTCAATTTAATTTAACAGCTTGTTTTTAAACCATTTTATATCAATTTAAAGACAGCAATTTTTTGCTGTGAACTCACCATGCAAGGTGAAACGCTCTGTATTTTTTGACAACACCAATTTTCATGATGACATGCTTACATAATTGTAATGATATAAATATAGTACTCTTCCTGCAGGGACCTCAGATCAGTTTAGCTTGCTAAAGTCAGTCAAGTTTTACTACAGGCTTCAATGTCACTAGTAAACAGTACAAAATATAAGTGCACAATACACAGTAACTAACAGATCCCTCTGTACTTAGACTTCACGTGCCATATGGAACACCTATCGAAGGGACAGTGTAGCCACTAATCCACTGACATTTGCAGGAAGTAGGCAAAAGATGCTGAATTTACATATCCTGCATTAGACTGCACTTTCCTTCATGGCTGTGCAGTATCTTTTCCCCTGCTGCAGTCATTGTCTCAGTTCCTCTGTTGCCCCACGCTTAACTCTAGCCCAGAAAGTTTCTGTTGAAACTTTCACCTGCAATGAGGTGAAAAACCTTCAGTCAAAACTTTACCCCACTAAACTGCAAATGCAGTGTTACAACCACACTATAATTACAGCATAATACGAAATCATGTTTTCCTTTCTCTTCCAAGATTAGGGAGTATACACAAGCTCACTCTCAAAGGTCTAAAAGGACTTTATCCAGTCAGGTATAACGGGGGAAGACATACAACAGTCTTCCCTTGCAACCAGCTCCCCAAAAGCACTGGTTTCATCACAGGCTTTTTCACTCAGGACCTGTGGTATAATGTAACCATGATCTTTGGAGATCAGCCAAAGGAGAATGAAGTGCTTTGTCCCACAGGGATACACAGAAAATAGACACACTTTAAAAAAACCATTCCTACCTAGTGATGAAAACGACTCTTCACCTAAACCACAATTGCTGATGGCCACGGATTTCAACTTCGGTAAAAACCTGAGCCTGCCCAGAAGAGGATCAGATGAGATTCCTACATTTTTATTCGAGGATAAATTCAGCTCTTGAAGACTGGAGAGTAAAGGTATCACCTGGGCTATGAAAACATGAAATATTTATTAGACAGTCACCAATATAGAACAAATATGTAGTTGTATATTTGCCTGACATCATTTCTTTTCTTTATAAATCAATCCAAAAGTCAAGGCCAAGTTCTGACACTCAGATTTATGGTGAGTAATGTTTTAGTCCATAAATAGCCTTGTCATTTTCAGTAGGAATGTTTAGGAAATTAGGTATTACATGCTGTGTGGAAGGCTGTCAGAACACAGCTTCCTGTTGAAATTTTCTAGGTGAAGTAGGCATTTTAACATTAAATGAGATGGGGGTTATTTCCAAATGTCTTCACTGCTAACTGAAACTCCTTTATATTAATGTTATTATTCTCTATTAGTCAATAAATTAAAAATAAATCATGACTGATTACTAATAGTTAGCATTTCCCAATGCTTCAGCAGCAGCTTTTCAAGTTCTCTTTATCATGGAAACTAGGATGTAGGCAATATAGGCCTTGAGTCATGGGGGTTTTTTTGTTGTTATTGTTATTCTAGAGTAAAAAATAATGTCAAAAAGTTACAATAATGCACACAGAAAAAAAACCCTGTCTCACTGATTGAATGGGAAATGTCTTTTCCTTCCTAATAGCATTTATAAGTTGGATCAATTTAACCTGGAGACTGCAGTCTTCAGCTTTTCTATAAAGCATACAGCAGCAGCAGTGCAAGATGATCCAACATCACTCTCTACTCCATGTACAGTTCACCGAGGGAGTTTTAGGCAGTTACATTTACATGCAGATATGTGCTTTAGATCCATGACAATTTATACCAGTGGGGGAACTGTCCCTGGATATTTCCAAAATTACTGATTATCAAAAGAAAGCAGTGCTTGATGGCAGTTCCTATGTTCCCATCATGGGTCTGAATCATGGCGGATTCAGGTCCTTAGGTCCACATAGGATCAGACACTGAGATTTCCTTTGATTCAGCAAAAAAATCATTCCATATTGATCAAGAAAGCTATCCTCCACACTGTACTTCCCAAACTGCCTAATGAAAAAAGTACTGAGATCTGCTAGACTAGGTTAGGCAGAATCTCTTACGCCTTTGAGGTATTTTCCTGAGTCAAAACCTAGGATTCTTAATGGATTTCCTCAACATGTCCTTACATAAAATGGTCATGTCCTCTTCTGTTACACAGCACTGGTGGAGATCAAGGACTTCAAGATTTTTCAAGCTGGCCAAATGAGCTGTTGAATCTTTAAAGCCACCACCAATCTCTTTGTTACATGATATGTCTAGTTTTCTTAGTTCTGCAAGGTGCTGTAAAGCAGCGTCTGAAATGGAAAAGGAAGCATGCTGGTCACCAGCTGCTACAACAGCACAGGTCGTGGCTTTAGCATTTATTTACTTTAACATCAAAGTTTGCACAAGGTATTGCAGGCAAACCTCTTAGACTAAGCTTCAGCGTATAATTACAGCAGACATACAGTAATACCACAAAGCTTCCCCATCTATGCAACTCCATTCTTCTCTGAAAGAGCAGGTGAAGGTGAGGTCAGCTCCTCCCCCAGATCCATTCAATCCTCAACCTTTTGCTGAAATTACTACTGGATGTGCTAATTAGTGCCAGTTGTTTTGTCTTATGGATGAGACCTCCATTAGGGAGAGACACAAATCATAAGCCCATTTCATATGGCTTCACTGGACACTCATTAAGTGATAATGGTGAATTTGGAATTCCCTCTGAGAGCAGGATTACCTTGTTAAAAGTTAGCTAGCCTGCCTGTGCCCTTGCCTATCTTCTGTCTGGGGAGAGAGGACGCATGTCCAGAGAGCCACTAATCTACCCTAAGATGTGTCTCAGATAAATGGTGTGGAGGGTGACTCTCCCCACTGACTTTCACAGGCTCGAGCTCAGGGAAGATAAATGCTACTCCCACTGAAAGCCTCTGTAGTCTTTTATCAATCTTCAAACAGCAAATAACGATTGCCCATTAATACTGCCAAGCCATCAGCAAAATCCCACCTCATTGCCTTTCTTAAATGGTTTTCAGATGTACAATTTATTCAGAATGAAAGTCTTTCTGAACATAAAGTCTAACCTAAGCCCTGGAGGCTGTCTTGCTTTAATCCACACATGTGCAAGTTTAACTCTTTCAAGCCTGGCACATTTTTCAGATCCTGAGCAATAACCTTCACACTGCAGCCGATGTGTTTGTTGATAGAGAGATCTAATACTTCGAGGTTTGGGATCACATTTAGAATTTCAGCTGGGAAAAAAAAAGAAAACCAGAATTGGTAATTGTCTGGAATATATACAGATGAACCCCAGAAAAACATAGCATCATGACAAACAGGAAGAGGTAGGCTAGGTTTGCCTATATGTGTGGTTTAGACTTACTAAGTTGTTGTTCTACCTAAAAAATACAGCAAAACAAAGACTGGATAGGAATCAAGAAAATCTGTGAAATATCTATGAAAATATAGGTGAAAAAACACAGGGGAATAAAGAACAGGAATACAAAGAGAAAAAAAACTAATTAAAAGATATAGGACTGTATGTTGCATATGGGCCATCTCCTACAGTGGAGATGAGGGCACAGGGGCTTCTCTTTAGGGAGAAAATGTCTTTAAAAACACAGAATCAGATCAAAAGACCACACAGGATTAAGCTATAGTGAGCAGAGAGAGGGGAGGGGTGATCAGTGGTTGGCAGCTCAGCCTAAATTCCCATCCCTCAGGCCTTCTTTCCCATCCCATGGCTAACTACATATTCAGCTGCTTAATTTTAAGCAATCGGTGGTGGAAATTCTGGCACACATGAGTTGCTCAGGGTCTCAAAGGATCCAGCAGCCCTGAACCACTGAGGCAGACAGACTGTAGTTTAGATTGAGCTATTCTTCTTCTCAACCCTACCTCACATGATTAGAGAGAGCAACTTTACCTCACCTGATTAGAGAGAACAACTTTCTTCTTTGGAAGAAAGTCCATTAAATTCCAGCACTGTGTGGTAAATACTGTTATAATGCAGAGCCTGCATTAAATTAACTTTCCGCTAGCATTGAGCTCAATATAGCCATCATCTGAGTCAAACAAGTTACATTTTGTGAAGGCAGTCTCAGTCCAGCTGGACGGATACACATACCAAGGGATTCTCCATCCTTTGCCGTCAGGTTACAGTCTGTAATTTTCAGAAGTTTTAACTTGCATCCTTTCTGGAGTTTTTTTGTCAGGAGTGATAGTTTTCCACCTATGTTACTGTTCCATGATAAATCCAGTTCTTCCAGTTGAGAAACAACTTCAAATGCCTCTCCTGTAACAGAAGTCTAAGATGATTGATTCTGGGTATCAATTTCAGTGCAAGACAAAAATACAGGTTTGGAATATATTAAAGAGGAAGGTTAGCCACTTAATTCTCAAATTATTATATCCTGAATGGCTTGCCAGGAAAATTGGTGTATGCCATGAATTGTTGCTACTGCAGCAACGTTGTATAAATTCTCACCTTGTCTGAAGAGCAATACAGATCACAAGTCACAGTACACACAGACCTGAAATTTATTCAGGTTGCCAAATCCTCATCAGACTGTTTGACCATCGCTGTAGACCCATGCAAGGACCCAGAAAGTCTAGTCTATAGGGAAATCAATACAAGTGACAAGTCTGAATTTATTGTCCTGTGTAGTTCTGCTCTATTTTATTTGGCAAGCTTCCAACGTCCTCAGTACTGTGTCCACAGGGCATTTTGGAGAGGAGGAATTAAGTCCTCTCACAACTATTTCTGAAACATAAAAGTTTAATTTCTGAGAGGAACTTCTGACTCACTTCATAAGGAATCAAGATGAGCACTCTTTTGACCCAAACTAACTTTCCCATGATTTCAAGGCAGACAACACTGATTTTGATTACATTCAGAAAAATTAGCCTTGATGTACCTGCCAATGTGAATCTGACAAAGTTCTTTCTAATACTAACATCCCACTGCAAAATCCAGCCTCCTAACTTCCTTTGTAGAGTAGGGAGTCAGATGTATATTTGCATAAATTCATTCCCAAGAAAGATCAATTAATCAGACCATATGCAAATGCAATTTCAAAGTGTCATACATAAATTTTTGATCTAAAGTCTTGTCATCAACCTAATAATTGAAAATTGTATTTTAATAATAAAACCCTTTCATGTCTGTGTTTTCATAATTAATTCTTCACAAAAGATTTATAATAGAAAAATAATTATTTCTGTTCTTGTGAGTATCTAGGTTTGAGAGAGAAGGACATGTCTTAATTTTTATTTTTGCATTTATTTTAAATTATTGCTTCAGTCTTGAATACTGAGCAATGCTCTAGAGCTGAGAAGTGGATTTGCCTCTGCAGCATGGCCCGTTTCTGTTTGACATAGGGACTAGCATTCCAGACACATTTTCCACCCAGAAGACAAATAAAGGACTGTAACTCCAGGAATGGTTTCCTACCACCTCTCACAGTCACAGCTCTGAGCAATCACATAGGAGAGGTTGGTATTATGATCACATTTGAGGCACTTGATTTCTAAACAGAATGCATCGAGTCTACAAGCAGCCACTTTTCCACAGACAGATGTGGACATAGTAAAACAGGCAGTATTGGCCTAAATACACGTGCTGTTTTCAAAATCATAGGCAAAATCAACGCAAATTGACTGTTGCTATTCCATGTGTGTTGGGCATCACAATTTGACTGGAAATTTAAGTCGTATGATCAGTTTTGTGTCTGTCTCAGCAGAGGCTAAGCCAGAAGGGGGAAGGAAACAACACAGAAAAACCAGGCAGGATAAATCAATTGGAAAGATAACCAATAAAACTCAAGAGAAAAAAAGTATGAGAAAAGGGTTGGAAAAAGAATGAAATAAATTTGAAGAAATCTGATAGAAAATGAAACACAGATTTTACCCTGATCAGAAACAGACTGATTATTTTCACCAGCTTTTGTAGAGATGCATTTTTCTTCCCCAACAGATAGCATGATCACTTTTGAGCTACCACCATATATGTCATTGTATTTCTGAACCTTTCCTGGAAAAAGCCTGAATATGAACGACATAAACCCCAGCTTTATAACTCAGACTGGTTTTTAGAACTTGGCAAAATAAGCAGTAGTTTTTATAATTCCTAGTTGATTGAGTTTGCCCTTCTTTTAGACACGTATCACAGACCCACCCCAGAGTAAACTCCAGGCCCAGAGGTAAGTGACTCAGTGTCAGAACCTGAGTGCATAACACCACTTTAAAACCTTTAAATCTCATGCTTTGCAGAAAGCAGCATTGCAGGTATTCCAAGCAAAGAAGTAAGCAGAGGAATAAGCTTCTCCCAGACTTGAAAAAAGAAGTCATAAAGCTCTGAGGCAGCACTTCTGGTTTTAAGTCTCCTCCAAAAGACCATAACTTTTTTTGTGATGAGCACTCATCTGTCCTGGAGCATGAAGACCTAAGCTGACCCTATTATGACTGACTCTGCTTCAGTTCTTCTGTCTACCGTTAGATATTAAAGCTAGCCAAAAACCACCTAATCCAAATTGAAAACATGCTTTCCTGCTATTAGGACTGAATTCTGTTCCCTTCTGAATGTGAAAGCTTCATACGCTGAGGAATGGACTCGGCAGAGCTACCCAAATGTATAAGGTCACTCCTAAGTCCAAGTTCTTTCTACTGTTTCACAGCAGGAGTTTACATCACCCACTGTGGAAGCAGCGGGAATAGGATGCAGGAAGAGAGGAGATGGATTACATTAGACCCAAGCTGTCTGGAAGTAAATGTAAATTAAATTGTGTACCTAAGGAGGTGACATCCTCCGCTGTCAGCCTGCAGCTGTTAAGTCGAAGGACTTTTAACAGGTTCACATGATGAAGATGAACAGTGAGAGCATTCAGAGTTCCACCAACACAACCATTCCAGGACAGGCTGATCTCTTCCAGCTCTGGGAGAAATGGCAGTAAAGAAGCTGTTAAAAAGAAAAAAAAAAATGTATTCTATTTGCATATTGTCTGCACATCCTGGATGTCAATACGTCTTAATACAGAGATGCTGTCTACAACCAATGCAGCATTATAAAGCCATGACAATTTGTACCTCAGTTTTCTTATCTGTAGTTTGAGTGTAAGGACATTCATCATCTTCACCAACCTGTAGGATTTTTGTATTTTTATATATATTATATAATTTATGTAATTTATTAATTAACATTTCTCAGGGATCTGGGACCACCAGATGAAATGTTAAATAAAACCAGGCCTGTACAAAAGAAAGGGAAGGGAAAAGAGAAGAGAGAATAACTGAATAGGCAAATAAGAATTAAAGAAATTTATGAAGTGCCAAGTTGAATAAAATGTGTATTTACCCAGTTCTGTTACATCTGCTGCACTTAATGCACAATTATTTAGATCCAGATTCTTGCTGTTGGGTTTCTTTCCCAGTTTCTGCATGAACTGGTTAAATCTCTGCTCACCAGATGGTGACTCCGATTCAGAAATGAGATGTGAAAGTCCATCTGAGTAACAAAGAAATAGGGCCCTGGTTACCTCTGCTACTAACACAATGTGCAAGACCTGACTGCGGCTGCCGGGTGAAGATTTTAGGAAATTAACTAAATCTGTCAGTAAACTGGACTCTATTTTTGATCAATGTGGACCAATAACCCGAGTGATAAGATCACGACAAAGCTCCTTATGCAGAGAAAAGAATCTCCTCTTGCACATCTCCAAGCTACCTTATGCCAGTGGCTCTGGATGTTTGCACCAGCAGTTCAAGGACATGAAATTCATGCAAAACTCCGAACTGCAGCTTTTCTGCATGCACAAGTTGTATAGCCACCTCTGTGTGCTTGCACTGCAGCAATACAGTCTGTACTTGATCAGCTAGCACCGAGTGGCCCTCTTCACCAGTGTGGTGAACCTGCTGCTTCCTTCATGACAGCCCGTGTTCATTTTCAGAGTGTCTGTGTAAGGCAGTTCCTGCTTTTCTTGGCTTTGCAAAGCAACTCCCACTTACCTTCTTCTTCCACGCAGTTTGTGCAGCAAGGAAAACTGCATTTACATTCATTGCTAAACCCTTTAACAGATCAGTAATTTCACCTAATGCCTATAGCTGGAAAAAAGCAGCTAAAAATTACACAAAATAGCAATCCCACTCTCAGTAGCTGTCCTCTCACTGTTTCCCCAAACCTACCCAAAATTCTTAGGACAAAGGATGGGGTTCTAAGCCTCACCTTCCAGCTCCTTTTTAAAAATAGTCTCATTTTCTCTGGTGTGGATGTAAAGAGTATTCCTGTGTGCACAAAATAACATACATGATGAATTTCCATTCCCTTTCCCTCCCCCTCATCAGTGTCAAGTGGTAGAAAACATCTGCTCTTGTTGTCTTCAGATTGCTCTAGCAGCAGTGTGGACAGAGACCAATCTTAAATACAACAGGCCAAGCTACTGCTCAAAGCTTGGCTTTGAAAACAAATAAGCTCCGCAACTAATGAGCTGACTCCAGCATTGACCTCTCACACTGGAGATTAAGAGAGGGGTCACCCAAAAGCTTTATCCTTCCTCAGCAACATGGATCTCACTCCACGCTCGGCACCTATCAAACTGATAACATCCCAATCAGAAGCAAATCCTGGCTAAAGTATAAACTGTAGACAGCAAAATACAGGATTCTGGCTAGCAAGGAAAGCAACTGATTTTCTATGAAATTAAATTATATGCACATGTGCATGTATTTCATTATTGTATAACATTACCTTCAACAGAGAGATCTTGCTTCTCACTCTGATCATCAGCTCCAGAGTTGTTTATTTCTGTTTCTTCAACTTCCCTTCTGTCCTTCTTGCCTTCAGATTTCCCAAAGTCAAGGCCCCTGAAGAATTTTTTGATGGATGAAGGCTGCTCTTTTCTTTTTCCAGGAGAGGACCTCTTCCCTTGGAACTGTTTTATAACAAAGTCAAATGGGGAACTCCTCAGGATGTCCTCTTCATGCTTATCCTGGCAGCAATGAATGTCATCTTTCAGGGGATCAGCAGACATAGAAAGATTTAGTTTCAGTAATGTTTACTCTTGCTTATCTTCTTTCATAATGGCAGATTCACTGAGAATTTCCTACCATTCCCTCCACACTAATATCAGAAAAGCACTGTTTAGAAGACCAGACTCTGAACTCATTTTTCCTCCCTCAAAATAAACTGGGAACACTCAGTATTAGCACAGAAGACTCAGTGGTCCCAGTTCTCCATGGTACAAGTATCAGTCTCTGCTGCCTTGTTAACACAGACTGCCCCTAAGCCACCCCACCTGGCCACCAAGTGCTGAAGGGCTAACCTGATGCTTTCCCTGTCCTTTAATCCCCAGGTTCAGTTCACAGTCTTGTGGCCACATCAAAGAAGCAAGGCTGAGATGTCCCTGTTCTGAGGGGATGCCAGGTTAAGTGATTCTTCATGCCAAAAGCCAGTCCAGCAGTCAGGAAGGTGTGCAACAGGGAGTACAAGGACATTCTTGCCTGAACAATGTCACATGCTCCCAAGCTGAGGGTGGAACATGCAAATGAAACCCCATTAACCTTAGAGCAAAGCTGAAGTGATAGTGCAGAAAACAACCAGATATTGTAGCTATGAACACTGGGAGCATGATGCTGCTGGAAGGAAACAAACCCCCAAACAGCTTGTCTGGAACAGTTCAGTACTACAGTGACCTCAGTTTCAGTGACCAATTCACAGGTAAATTAAAGTTTGACTTTATAATTTATACACATGATTTCCTTATTTCTGTTCATACTACACAAGCTATAGCATCATCCAGTGATTCTGAGGCTGCTTTGTTTTTCTCTAAACATTAATTTAATGCTCTTTCTTTAGTTTTAATTCTAGCATTTGCCCACACACACATGTTTTTAATAGAGCAGTCATAAAAACTAAGCAGGCACTCATTGACTTTTGCTTTGTGAGGGCTATGGGGAGAAGATATGTATCAAGTCCTACTGTGTGCTTTCGGCTGCAGGGGGAATGGCTTGTGCTCAGACCTTGATCCTGTAATACACCGGAGCTCATGAAGGGATTTCTGTGCTCACACGGATTTCTCCTTCCCCAGTACAGAGCCACACAGAGAACTCATTCCACAATTTGCTGTCATCCACTGAGTGCATGAATTCAATCATTTTAATAACCTTTAGTTATACAGAATGTCACTAGCATCAACTTTCCAAAAAAGAGAATCACATGAAGAAGTATCAGAAATTTGCACAGATAGTTTTCATCTTATTATAGCAAGAGTCAGGTCAGGGGGAAAATGTCAAAATAAGGCAAATGTAGTTTTTACATACACATACTTTTCTTTGTGTGTGTATAGGTACTGATGTATATATAGGTATGTAAATTTTCTTATTGTGTTGGAAGTTATCCACCATGAACAAGTGTTCAAGGGCAGAGCACTTACAATTGCAAAAAGCTGATGCATTGTTTAAAGTCTTACTCTTAATAGCCTTAAACAGCTGTATTTCTTATAAATACAAAAATTATACAAATCAATGGACATAGATGTACATGCACATTTACTGAGCTGTAAAGCAATGCTGGTTACCCCAGCTCTGTTTCAAGCTGTAGAGTGGCATTTTTTTAAACAAAGAAACATACCTGTCTTTTCCATTGGTACGCTTGAGAATCTCTTTCACGTTTTACAGTAGTTTCAGGGCTTGCAGGAGAAGTGAGCCATGACACACAAACAAAACCTCACTTCTTTCCCTAATAGGACTTTCCATGCAGTTTTCTTTCAACAGTTTCTGTCTTCATCAGTTTGACAGTGGCAGCTCTGTGCAAGTGGTGTGGGGGCTCTTTCCTGATGCCTCTGCACTGTCTCCCAATGTCAGCCTGCTGTCCCTGGCCTCTCTTTTGTGGGAGGGTTTGAGAAGTCCATTTAAATGCTCTGATCATGTCCCAGCTTAGATCATGCACAAGGCAGAGATCAGGAAGTGGCAGCACAGCCGTCGATACTGCACGCTAACCACTGCATGGCCCTGACACAGCTGTTGTTAGAAGAGGCTGAGTCACCTTCTAGATCAGGTTACCTGAAGAAAAGCTCTTTGTTTTCCCACCCCTTTTGTCCATACTGGTCAGAAATACTGCTGGAGGCTGAGCAAAGCCGTGCTGTCAGCAGGATGTTGCATAGTTCAGTAACAAAAAGGAACACAGAGGACTAGCGTGCTCCTGTTCATTTTAGGGCAACAGGAGACACGAGAGGAGAGGTCGTACTGCATCATCCAGCACAATTTACTTGTAGGCAACAGCGTGATACAACATTATGATGCAATCATTTGATACATACATCAAACTTCACTATATCTTTTTTTGTCTGCCCTAGAAGCTAATTTCCTCGTTGGCAAATATTAGTTTCTAGCTTAAACATACTCATGGCATTTATGCTGAATTTCTTTAGTTTTGATGATTCTTTTTAATATATGAGGTCGCCACCTCTGTAGGCTAGACCAACCAAACTCTTCTTGTCTTGCCTCATGAGGCAAACTCTCCATTTGCCTTATCATTTCCTGATCACCTTTGCTTGCACCTGTTGCAATATAATTTATACTTCCTCAAATATAAGGGACCATCCACCGATATGTATACACTAAAGACATATGCAAACTGGAGTGCTTTTGGTGGGGAATGATAAAGCTGGTCAACAAAACTAACGATTCATTCGAAAGAAGCTGAGCAGCCACCGGCTGCGAGAACAAGCTTGACTCAGTGTGTCAACATACAAATGATTCAGACAGGGCGGAATGAGGCACGGAGTGCTGCTAGGAGCCAAGAGGATAAGATTAGGAGAAGAAAACCTTAAAGTGAACATCAGGAAAATCCTTCTGCCCATGAGAAGTACCACATTAGAAAACATTTACAGTAGGAAAAAAATGCACAAAACACTATGATGAAGCGTCTTTCCCTGCAGGAATGGAGGGCACGTTTCTGTTCCCAAACGGAAAGGATCTCCAGGTTGGTTTTAGGGTTTTCTGACACCAGAAGCAGCTGTCCTATCCTAATTTCTGAAACTACCAGCTCACTACAGACCTGTATCCACTGGGAAAGATCAGCTCCCTGTGTGCTAACTCACTTCACGGTGTTCAGGCGTCTCAGCTATGCAGACTATTGAAAATCCCAAGTGTTTCTGTTGGTAAGGAACTCAATGAATTTGACAGCTCTTTTCCACTTTACTCACTGTGCTTAACAACAGAGTGGCCAGGGATGAAACAGAGACAAAGCAACCCATGTTTGTGAACGTGTGCTAGACTCTGCTGGCCCAAGACACTCTATGCCCGCTGCAGTTCAATGAGAACAGGGAATGGGAATATCTGATAATCTCCACTCCCTGGAAATGGGGAAATCCTTAAGCATTTTAAGCACCAGTTACAGTGGTTAGGCTGGGCTAACTTGACTGCTCTGACATCAGTATGTTAGGTGATGTGTTGCCCATTCAGAAATTCTTTCACCACTTTAGGATAGTGAAAACACCTCATGGCACCATGACATCATTGCTGTAATCCGTTGAGAAGGGAAATGTAGTTTCGCAGTGACCCAGTTTCCTCTTCCTAGAAAGCAAAACTTCACTTTTTTTACAGCTATGAGGGAAGAGGGGACAGCAGGGTTATCCCAAAACAAAGTAGGACAACCAGAGCAAGGTGGCTGCACTAGGCTGAAGACATGAGCATTGCTTTGCAATAGGCCCAGGCCGTGCTGTGAACATGCAATGTATCATGAGGGCCAGGCCCAGCCGTGCCCCCGTTAGCTGCTAGACCAGGCCTTGCTGAGTTGGGTGCTGTCTCCTCCACGGCATACTTCTGAACATGTGTCCTGCTCCTGCCTCATGGACCTGTGCAACTGCTTCTTGCAGTATGTCAGGGACAGCACCAGGCAGGCTTAGCTTTTGGAGTTTAAGAATAATAAACGCCTTCCCCTTTCTATCCAGTTAAATGGTTTGTGACCATCTGCCGAGTGCTCAGTGTCACACTTGTTTATATCTACTCTTCCCTCTGTGTAGACCTGGGGCAAGGTTAGGAACAGAACCAATTTTGGAACAAAACAGTTAAAGTTGCATCCCACACGGCATCCACTGGTGAGAGATTAATGTGGATTTTTGTACTTTGCCTCATTGTGACTCCTTAATCCGGCATATATTCCAAAGAAATAATGCCATTAGAAGATTAGTGCCGCAAGTTCATTTGAAAAAAAGGATTTGCAAACACTGAAATCCTATATTCTATGTACTTAATCACTGAGTATCATTTTGGGGATTTCCTCTCCCTTTAGTAGCACCTCTTTCAATGAAACCCAAGCAAAGTAGCAACTCTGTTTTGGATGGCCCTTTTTATCCATTAAAGAAAAACAAAACTCCAAGCATCTGGCTAAAATAATACAGACTCTAAACACACTGGACTAAACCCATTCTTGCTGTTGTACAATCCTTGCAGTTAAACCAGGGAGGCACTTGGCCCAATATGCAGAATTTAATTATTTGGGATATTTATCTGCTAGGGATTTTTAATATTCTGAGTCCTGCATCATGTAGCACCACAGTGACCCTTGTTTGCTTCTAAGGCAGCTCCCCCTCCCCACCTTTGCTCACACCCAGTGAAGCCACTGTTCCCCTCTCTGTGGGAGGAGGACACTGAATCACTGCCTTGTTATCCTTCCTCCCTTTCCTTAGCAGGCATCTCTGCTGCTCTGTTTCCCCTTTCTGCATGACTGTCACTGCCTGCAGCAGCCTCCATGGGCTTCTCTTGCTCATCTCGATTTGTTGCAGGCTGCCTAGGTGAAGTGGGCAGTTACATGGGCCAAGAAATTGCTGGGGATGGAAAAATGCTGACTTGCTGGCTTTGCCAGTGCCAGGTGACTTGCTCTCGGGCTGTGCTGACTCAGAATACACATGCCAGGAGCTGCTGCCAAATGAGGGCAGGGGAAGACTGGCCTGCTCCAGTACCAGGTTCACTGCCCTCATCTTTCCCAGTCATGTACATCAAACCATGTCCTCCACAGCTCTCTCCATCCTCTCTCTCCTGCCATGTCCCTTCCCTTCATCCTCCAACTTTGACCCAGTTTTGACCACTTATAACTGAGGCAGCAAAATTCACCCTTGCCTACACAGCTGAGAAGCCTTCAGCTGGCACTGATGCTATGTTGCTAGCGCCACAGGATCTGTGTCATCCACTGATTTGATGTTGACTCTCTTTACACCCAGGCAATTCACAGAGCAGCAGAGATTGGCATTAGGGCCTGACAAAAACCTTCAGAAGAGACTGCACACAGGATGGGCTGGAGGGACCATTCCTCAAGCACGAATGAATAGATGCAGCTGCACTCACTAGCAAGCAGCGCTCTGCAGAACCCAGGTTAGGAAACGTAGCTTGGGCTTCCAGATAGAGCTCAGCAGCGTGCTGCTGTCTGAATAAACACTTTTTCCATATATTCTTATGCTCTCAGAAATATTGTGCAACACTGACACTTCCCTGGAGCAAACTAATTTCAGACTTCCCTGCACTTAGATCAGTGTGCATGCCTGAGGATTCAACTTGGGCCAAAGTATTTGAGTATTCTCATAATTGGCTACAAAATAAATACTTGACCTTCTAATTTTAATGGCCCATTGACCTACAGTAGTCCCTGAGGCAGCTGTTTAAAATACATTTCACTGGGTTATGAAAACTAAATGCAACCCCTTTGTTCTTTATTTATGTACAACCACAGACTGATCACAGGAGGGGTTAGAAGAGGCACTGAGAACATACAAAACCAGCTAAAACCTTGGGTTCAGAAATGCATACACCTCTGAGTAACCTTAAACAGTCCCCTAAACTCAGCGAGACCTTTCATGGGTGGAAAGGCTGAGGAAAATTTTGAAATTTCACTGCACTTTTACACTTTAAAACATAAGAAAAAGTCAAGCTATGAAACTCTGGTGCTAGCATACAAAGATGGGCTCTGCCTGACCTGAAGGGGCTGCACACTTGGCAGGACAATCTTGCAAGTGCACGTGCTGGATGAACTGGTCATGACCAGAGGTGTCCAATGGCCTCCATTGCCACTGATTTATTGCAGCTGTAAGAATTTCAACCTGGCATATACCAGCTAAACATGAACTGTAGAGTTCTAAAACATATTCTTTTTTTCAAAGACAGAATTTGCCTTATCTACTGTAAAATAATAGCAATGAGAGGTAGATGTTTCCAACTAATCTCTCATATTGAATATGCATTTTGATTTCCATAAAGAGCATGACTAAGAGATCTATCACAGCAAATGTATATTTATATCCACAATGCAGATATTTTTAACAGTCTGATATTATTGAGTTACTCTTTTTTAAATGGAACTACACAAATTCAAACATAAATGTTTCATTCTCTATTACAATATACTAGTCTGAGGGAGAAGATTTTCAGGCTGGAAAATTCTTTTTGGTTGAACTTATGCCAGGATTAATCCCCTTTCAGTTAATCATTTACATGAATGAGTAATCTGCAGAGTTCATGCAAGGCCTACAAACTATATTAATTACTAGAATCCTAATTAGAAATCAACAGAGTCAAAGGATCAGTGTTACTTCCATACGGTACCATCTGGTACAACGGGTCTGGATAGTTCAGCAAAACCCCCCATTGCATTTTGTGGAACTTCATCCTGAAGATGTGTTGCCAGAGAGAGCAAGTTTATGCTGATATATGAGCTGGTTGTAAAGTATTTTTAGGGTCGTCCTAAATGACAGTATCTGAGTTCTTGTATTTCAGGTTGTTATTTCAAAAGTTACTTCCAAAAAGAGTATTTACTCAGTTTTCTTTTTGAATGCAATACCGATCAGTTGTAATTTGCCTTTCCACATTCAAAAGTACCCCAAATCCATATACGTGAAAAAAATCCCCAAACAAGCAAATACGAACATATGCCATAAAATGGTTTAATTAAAGATGGTAGGTGTGCGTATCATCATTTGCTTTGTTAATTATTACTCAAACGTAAAAAGGCACGTCCAGAGTGAAGAGTGAAATTCTACAGATGACACAAACAGGGTAGAGTGTGGCTTCCATTACCTCTGGCAGGCATGCGTGGAAGTGGTAATTAATATTACCAAGTGATTTGCTCTCTCAGCATGCAGTCAATTTGAAAATTTTGACTAAAACATTTCAGTCCTGTTAGCCAAACAAGAAATCAGGTGTTTGAAAACTCAACTTGTATGGTTTTAAATCCAAACCTTGCCAAATATTTTGACTCAGGGACACAAAATCCAGTCTTCTTTCAACATACAATGTCTAGTCAATTTAATTTTCAAAGGAACTTAATGGTTAGCCATATTTCATCACTTAGATTCACCCACTGGCTTTTGGAATTGAGATCAGCCACTCTAAGTAAAATTCAGTAGCTTCAGTTTTGTCCCTGTTTGGGCCCAGTTCTCTCTGATTAATTCCCAGATTTCCACTGGGAATGACAGAGCTGTGTAATTCACCTAGTCTCTCCAAAATTCTCTCAAGAGCTGTGGTAAATGTAATGCTTTTCCATTGAACAGCCAATTGTGTTACAAGCTGTTACCTTTCCAGGGAGTATTTGCTGATCTGGTCAGTATGTATTTAGTACACGTGAACACCAAAGTTGGACACTTCCCTCATCAGTGTCCTGCAACTCAGGAAGGAACTAGAGCACCCACCCTACAGCAAAGGGCTGAGAATTGGGAAAAAATCTGAACTCCCAAGGAGTGCTACAGCTTAAAGGACATTCTGCATTCCTTGGATGTCAGATGATTACAGTGACACTGACACACAGCTTTGCCCATTCCCTTCTCTAGTTATTTTTCAATTTCTTGTGAGCAGACCCAGAAACAAGATCCTGTGTCTTTCTAAGCCAGCTGTGCCACCACAGAGTTCAGTTATTGTTTCTAATCCCAGGATTCTGGGACACCGCTTCTTGTTGAAGATCATTCTTGGGATTCATAGCCTGCCAGCCCCAGACTTCCCAACCCATCCAGACCACCCTATTTCTCACCTCTGCTGCCAGTTGTGGACACGCTACTCTTCTAGTTTAAACCTTTTGGGGAAAACATTGTAGTGAGGCTTAGCTAAAGAATTTAATATGTATGAACACAGATTTCATTTTGGAAAAAGAGAGAGTGATCTGTGATAAAGTTCTGGATCAGTCCAGCTCATTTCATTACACAGAAATAAGTCTCCACTGAAGTGTATCTTGCTTCAGTGCAGTTCATAAGAAATAAGGATTATCACTCTTTCCAGATTCCTCACTTATGGCAGACAGTGTTTAGAAACAGTGGATTAAAACCTGTTTAGACTCTAGTTTAGCAGGTTCTCTACTTATACAAATCCATTTCAGCATTGCATTTTGGTAAAGAACATAACTTTATTACAGTTCAAGAATTATCTAATACAATTTTTTGCCTTGCATTTCTGAAGACCACAAATCCCATCAGCTGAGCCATGTCTGTTATTGATTTTGTAAAAAGGGAGCAAAGAAAGTTCTGACCCAAATCAGTGCTGACAAAATGTCTGGTGACAACAGTAAGACTAGATCTACCTTAGTGCACAGAGCTGATTCCACGCTGCTAACCCTTTCTGAGACTTCCAAAACTGTGAAAGATGTGACAGTAGTATCCATTTCTTTCGAAATGAATTGAAAAAGAGAACCTCCTCATTCATAATTCTGCTTTAGAATAGCACATAAACTGCCAAAAACTGTTGGGTTTTTGGTAGCATTCTTCCAGCTCCTTGTGGTCTATGACGAAGTGATGGTCTCTTGGGGCCTCCTGTACCAGATGGGTAAATTCCAGTTTTGAGGTTTCTGCGCTGCTTGCCTTAGAGGTAACCCCGGGCAATAAGCTGGGTAAGAGTGTACAGAAGGTGGCGTGACTCCAAATTCATCTTTCGCATTAGTAGATATCTGGTGTCAATACCTCAGGCTACAAACACCAGACACTGGGTGGGAGCTGTCAGGCTGCAGTATCCCCTTTGTACAGAGGAATCGGAGTGTCAGGGTTTCCCCGCTCTGAGATTGCTCTGTGCAAAGGGGATAACGTGGGACTACACTGTCCTAAACCATTTTAGCTAATAGCGATACTAATTGACAGGCCAAGGCCCAGAGCAATTTGATATACCCTACATTACTTTGTTCTATCATAACTCATCTCCCATGTCCCTCCCTCTCCCTCCTTTGCCATTTTTCCTGTAGGTGAAGATGACCAGCAGAAACAAGACTGCAAGAGACATGCAGACCACTGCATGATTCAGAAATAGACCCCTGCCTGATGCCTGTGAAATCCAGTCAAGAGCAACTAGATTTTCTCTGGAGAGGGACCATTAAAGCATCTTTATGAATTGTGGTTGTCACACTTCACTACAGCACACCAGCAATCCTGCTTCTGTGCCAGAAACCAAAGGTTAGATGCCACAGGTCTTGCAAAGTAGCATGCTCTCTCTCCAAACTTCCCTCATTTGGTAAAACAGGAAAAAATAAACATATATCCTTATTATATTGCTGGTTTTGTTTCTACTTCAGGAAGTAGTTTTTCTGGTATTAGAGTTTTTGTGGTTTTCCTGAAACATGATTCACATGGACTAAACATCTGATGAAAAATGGATGCTGATACAAGACTTTGCTTTTAATTTATTCAGGCAATGCCGTATCTTACAAAGCATTTGCTTCAGCCTCGCCCAGACAATCTTGAAAAATCCCAGAAGAACAACTTTTTTCAAGACTGTATCTACTCATTACATTTCAAGTCACAGGCTTCTATAGGCAGTTACAGACTGAGTGGACTGAACAGAAATTGAAAATTATCTTTAAGCCTAGAATGCTTCTTCGATTCCTTGTCTGCCTGCATGTGCAAAGATCTGGACAACCACATGAAAATTATTCTCAGGTTCTTTTAGCTGGTCTCTAGTTTTTTCAAAGGAATTCCTAAAATTATTTTTAAAACCTATTATTGGAAATTTTTTTCAAACAATGATTCTGGGTGTGATTTTCTTCTTTATAAAGAAGGTCCAGACAGCAATAAAATACCCGTGATAGTATTTACAACAAAAATATTTAGAGAATCACAGTCGCTTTAAAAAAAATGTTTAAATAATCCCACATTAGATACCATATATGTATTCCGTGCTATGTTATAAAAAATAGTTTGTTTTCTGTAAGGACATGCTGAACTACAGTAGAATTACATCCCTTTGTTAATGATAACACTTCCATGAGAGTAATTTTCAATAGGAATGAGTCCATTTTCTCCAGGTTTAGGCACTATGTTAGCATTTGAGAAAGGATGAGGGGCAATTTTTTGTTGTAGCGAGCACCTGATGAACCTTAGGCAGGTGAATAAGGGATTAACAAACATCAACCCTGACATCCCATCAGCTGACATGGATATTAGAAGAAACTACCACTCCCTGACATTTTAAAATCTGCCATTTACTGGCCATCCGTTCTGAGAGCTAACTCACTGACAGTGAGAATTAAAGGGTAAATTGCTGGCTTGAGCAGTATAACCATCTGATCCCTGTGTTAGCCTCACAATATGCTTAACAGGATTTCCATCTTCGAGTTCCCCCCAATCCAATCGGATACACAGTTCTGGGATAACACAGTTCTGGGGTAACCGCTTGCCAACAGTCAGAAGTACGCCCTTTCTGATAATGAGTATAAATAGGTAACGCAGTGAGTGAGAGCTAAGCAATTGTTAATCTTCTCTCATATTTCTTGTTGGAACAGGAAGATTTTAAGTGAATGCATCAAGCATCTTAAAAGCTAACAAGAGCTTAGCAGGTTAAATGTGAAATAGGTTTATCAGATCAGCGCAGTGCTCTTCTTGTAATTATGTTTTTACAGCCTGGTTAGTGGATGGTATTGGAGAAGGGCTTGTGATGTCAGAGTGGGTAGGGCTTAGAAGCAGGGATGAGGGCTAGCCAAGATAAATTCAATCTGTATTTAAAGTAAAGTCAGCGTTAGTTAAGGCAGTTTTTGACATGTCAATCTTGATGTGTTTTAAAAGCTGCCAATCACATTACTGAGGCAGCTTGTGAGGAAGACTTATAGTGAAGGCACATACTCTTGGATGCTCATGGTGTCTTCATTTTACCCAAAACTAAGGTCTTCACAATAGATGTAAGTATACATGAAATAAAAATAAAAAGTGCTACTTTTTAATGTAAATGGAAATGCAACATCTGCTAAGCAATACCAAGAGGCATATGACTTTTCAGATTTTGACAGGAAAGACTTATCTCACAATAGAAACAGCACAGATCAAAGCAGACTTCTTCATGGTGTTTTTCTTTAAGAGCAGCACTGGACTTCAGAGAGTAAAGTCAGGAATTGGCAGGGGTGATACAAAAAAAGTAAAGTATGTGATTAACTATGTTCTGATTTCTCAGCAATCTGCTGTATCTATTCTTATGGGTATATAATCCTGCACATTCAGGTGCAAATGTTGTATTTTTTAAGACAAACTTGATAATTTTAGAAATATTTAAAGATCTATTTCACAAATGGAGAATTTTACTTCGGGCAGGCTTGTCATTGTATATTCAGTATTTTTCTAGAAAGCTCTGGATACAGATTGAGTTGTTTAATGTATACGCACAAATGTTTCACTGTCTTGTCTAACCGAAACAAAATATTCTTAAAAGCTAACTGGTTGTTAATACATATATTTTAATCTTTGTGCTAATTTATCTTTTTAAAGTATGATAGAAAAACCTCAATATTTTGCAGATACTTCCTGGAGCAGTGGATTTTCTAAGTCAGTGTGCAATCAGAATTAATCAAGGCTATCATCACACAGATATATTTGGATGTTTTAGTCTGATGTGTCTACATTAGATTTATCTCATTAAAATTTTGCTCGTGTGTATAGCCATTGTAACAAACCCCAGTGCTAGCAGCTTTGTGGAACACCATCAAATGCAGTGTGATATATTTTGTAAAAATAATATCATAAAGTGATGAGGGTTCCTTACATCTTGTTATTATCTGAATATGTGGGCAGAATTAACTGTAGACTGAGAAAGGCTTGGGCACTATTATATTGCCTTTGGAGCTAAAATTTCTTGTTCCTCAATTACAGAATATGTGAATTTCTGTATCTCCCGGTGCCCCAGAGATACGGAAAGAGCGAGAGAGAGGGGCAATCCTAACTCAAGTAATTTTATCATGGTCTGATCCTGCACACTGGAGCTGAAAATGTTCAGTGTGTTCAAGATGCTGATTTCTGAATCTGTTTACAGGATCAGGGGTGCAATTTCACATGTTAATCTCACAAGGGGAAAAACTTTGTATTAAAACTTGTGACTTCATATATGAGTTGGAAAGCAACAGTGGTTTTAGTATCTGACATCTGTGACTTACATATATTTTAACATACCTGCAAATATTTTTTAAGATAACTGGATGCTGTCTTTTGCTTTGTAATAAAGAAAGCTAACCTGAAACGATTAATGATAAAACCCTGCACCATCTTGTTTTACCTTAAATGTAGATTTGGGGAAGTCCAAGGGATACTGCTGCAATATTTAATATCCTAACTGAAGAGGAACAGTACTGAGGATTCAGTACAAGTTTTCTAGATTCAAACTCTTAACAAGTGAAGTTAAAGAGTTGTTAAATAAAAATAGTTTTAAATAGTCTTCCTAAAACCTGTTCCTCTTTCCACTACCCAGTTTCTTTTGGCACTGGGAGTGTTGTCATTAGCACTAATATTTCATGTTAAAGTGAGACACAAATCCCACTAAAATGCAACTGCATTTCATTTGGAAGTACCAGCCTTGCTCTCCAATCATCAGAAAGCTTTCCATCCCAAGACTTCCATTCCCAGTATTCAAAAATAAAAATAATAATAAAACCACCCCAAACTTTTATACTTTAAAAATGATTAAAAATATTAAAAATACAGAGTTTGGTTTCCCATTAACTGATCCCACATTTGGCGATCTTTAGGCTTCTAAAATAATCAGAGGCAAGAGGATAATGTTTTAAATGTCATCCCTAATTATGAAATAAACCCACAAGGAAAACAAATTACATCATGCTTTTATCTCTGTGTCTATAACTGATATAACAGAGACCCATCCCTTGTGAACAGCTTCTCCATGTACCACTTTGTCAAGATACAGGATGGGTGTACAATGTTACGCATGTTTACGCGTGTGTGCACACACCTTCTCTGCTACAACCGCTATCTTCATTAGTTCTTGCTTAGTTATTTTACTTAGTTTTTAAAAGGCATAATTAAAGCACTCAGTGTGATCCCAACTGGAGCCTTTGGGTGCTGCCACAAATACAAAGGAATAATTAGTACTATGGATCTGCAGAAACTGGTCCTGTGGTTACAGCACGGAGCTGAGGGAGAAGTGCTGAGCACAATTCCCACCTCAGCCGCTTCCTGTCCTGTACCTGTACACCTCCAGGGCCATAGCAAGTGGCAGAGCTGCTTCTTTGCCCCTCCCCATCTGTCTGTCTCACCCAGTAGGCTTTGAGGGCTCTTGCTGTGTGTTTGTGCTCAGCACGATGCATCTTCTCCTTCGGTTTTAGTCAATGCATTAAACTGACTGTTGCCTTAGTGGCACACAGGAATAACAGTTTCCCCTTGCCCCAGCCATTCCAGCACGAACAAGATGAACTCCTATTATGAACCTAACTAGTTCCTGAAGGATTGAGTTTGCCAGTACTAAGCCTTGATTTCTTCCTGAGACCAATGTGTTTAAAAAAAAAAAATACGAGTGGCTTGCTGCTTGCAATCTTAGCTAGTTCAAAAATGGTGAAATATCCATGTCTTCATTTCAGTGTAAGGCATGCAATACAAACTCTACTGGCTGATACACACAGTAGAAATATATTTTCCTTTCTGTAGGGAATGTATCGTTCTCAATCCAGTTTTAGGATTACACTCTAATCACAGTCTCTGAGCAGTCTGTGCCCACGTATCTAGGATTAGAATTTATCCCTACAGCCTCTCCAGTGGTACCTTACCCCAATTAAGAAGACACTTTCCATGCTCCTATATGACATAATGTTGGTATAATTGCTTTCCTAAAGTAATTTATTTTGCTGACTGTGGGTTCTTGAATCAGTACAAGCTCTAGCTTTATGATTCTTAGCATAGGTTTAGGGCAAGAACCCTTGATACTACAGTTAATAACATTAGAGTATTAATAATATTGGAAAATTTATCTATTTTTTAAAAGAACATCTGATTTATCAAGTAATCAGGAGAGCTTTTTCTAAAAAGGGAGGCAACAGAAATGAAGATGAGACTACGTATGGAATTTATTCATGTATTTCACTCACAAGCACATATACCTGTTTATATTCTATGTTTAACTGATTTCTGACACAGATTTACTTGACCATTTTAAACAGTACCCAGCTTCTTCCAAACAGTCTGTGGAGCCACTGCAAAGGTACACTAAACATTGGGTTTAAAAAAATGCTAAAAAAATTCCATGTATTGTCAATAAAAGCCAAATTAGTTAATGAAATCTTAATGCATTTAGCTAAAAAAAAAATTGGTCTTCCAACAAGTCTCTATTATACATAAGACTATACTGTATTTTGCCAATGCAATGAAACAGACTGCTATAGACATTTTGAAACCGCGTAAGGCATGATTAGATTTGCAACTGCTTCTGGTTCATGAAGTTCGTGTCTTGCCACTTCTCATCTAATAAATTGAGACAGAATTAGTACTGGGTGAGTGGTTCTGCCTGCTGCCAAGAAGGGTTTGCTAAGGCTAAGACTCTAAAGGTAGAGATTAACTTGTCTTCATCCCTGTAATGTGCTGGACAGCCAGGATTTGTGCAATAGGATCACAGCAAAGACATATATGAATGTAACACTGGACAGCTGGTGTGTATGAATTTACATGAACCCTGATGTAAGATTCTGAGCTACTCTTAAATCCCAGCTAATATATGTATCAGAAGTATACTTTCTCTGTTCACTCAGAGATCTTTTTTTGCTGATGCTGGTTGCTAACATGCTAGTTTTTGTGGAAATAGTATGAACTTTAAGTACCCTAAATTTGACCTGCAAGTCAGAACCCCAGCTAAGTAACCAAAAAAGGTGTTTTTCCAAATGGAATAACATAGATTAGTCAAGTCCAGTATCTACTCTTGACACAGGGTTACATACAAGTCTTTACATTAGGTTATTAAGCTATTTATCCTGTCTGATCTATTCAATACTTCCCTGAACAGGAAATTCAGGGAAATAAACAAGTAATTTAATGCAGATGACATATACATATGAAATATGTCCTTTAAGCAAAGTTTACACAACCTTGATATTCTAACATTAAGCTAGGAAAAATAGATTAGCATTTCTGTTGAAATAATATCTGAAAACTTTTACTACAAATACCAGAGTTATTTTTATATATCTGAGAATAAACCCAAGCTAAATTAGCAGGACTGACTAAAAATGAAAAAACCAGAATGACTTCATGGAGCAACTCCAGTGAAAACCTCAATAAGAAATCAAACAGACCTTTTGGCTCATGACGATTCAAAAACAGTCAGTGAGAGCAGTAAGCTAAAGCTTTAGTTGAAGAAGATACCAATGAACTTTCAAGCCATATTATTCCATTACTTTTTTCAATACTATCTCTTTTCCATGTCAAACCAACAGACCGCCTAGTCAACCTTTGCAAGGATAAGTTGCTTATGTAATGCACATTACCTGAATGTTGCTCTGTGAATCTTGGTTATTATCTAACAGATAATTATCAATAAATATGGATCAACTCCACTATGGACGCTGCTGTATAGGGTACCCTATATTCAGTGAAAACTCCATCATTTAAAAGAAAAATCACACTTTTAGAAAGAAAGATTTTAAGAATAGTCTTAAATAATTTCTGCTTCAGTCTGAAAGGAGGCTGTGTGAGAGACTACCTGTCAACAGACAGTATGTTAATACTTCACATCCAACACAAAATCCAGACTTGCTTTGGAAACTGTACAGGCTACACAGAGAACACCACAGGGATACTGGTTTCTAATCACAGTTACTACCGTTTGGTTGTTGGTAGATGGCTGTCAGAACAGGCAGGGTATATGGGATCCCATGTGGAGATGGTGGATTTGGGTCAGAATAGATGAGTCTTTTCCCACTAGGTTTTCCATAATTCTACACTTCAAAGTTGTATCAATTAATTTTAGTCACAGGTGTGATTTTAGAGAGGAGTGGAGTGAGGGGTGTTACTACAACAGTAAGAGTGTAGAAGTACTAGGTAGACCTGATAAAGAAAAGTGTCATTTACTTGTACGTCTTTTTCCCCACACAGGGACAGCTTCCCCAGAATAAAATGCATTCACAGCTGTGATTAAAACAGGGGATTGCAGCATTCTAGCCGTTCTTGAAAAGCCAAAATGGTACAGCTTGTCAGACATCTGACAGACAAAACTTTGTCAGTGTTAATACTAGCTTTTAGATTTTTTTTTTTCCTGATTTACTAGAATAAAAAGGTCAAAACCTCCTGTTTTTTCCATTATGTCTATCTGAACCTCTGCTGATTGCTTTGCACCTTCATAGTCTCTAGTCAGGTGCACCAGGCAAAGGCCAAAGACCAGGCTGTAAGGAGGTTAGCATGAAATTTAAAATTGCGGCTTTGTTTTCCAGAGTATTTAATACAGGGTCACTCATCTGCAAAAGGAAACCACCTAAATGTCTCCCTGGACCAATACGGTAGGGCAAATACCATCATCCCAGTTGCCATCTATGTTTTGAGCTGCTGTAAAGTTTAGTTCAGCATTAAATCGCTTTAGTACTGAGCTTTAAAATGCTTTAGCGGCTCAGAAGCACTTTGGCAGCTCAAATGCTCTTCATGAAGCACCCAGCATCCTAAACCGCTTTAAGTCTAAAGTATCCTAAAAAAAAAAAAAAGGCAAACGGAAACATGTCCAGCAGCACATGTTCAGATACATATGTCAAGAACAAAGGACATGGTGTTGTTCTTGGATTTGAGAGAGTTGTCTGCTTCCAGGAAGACCTGAATCTTGGCCAACATGAAATCTAGCACTAACAATATTTATAAATGTAAAGAACTTTTTATTCTGAGGGAACACCAGTAGTGTGGTCCAAATACAGCCTCTACTCTCAGTCTGAATGGCTGAAACAACTAACTTGCCTACTTTTTAAAACTCCTTTTGAGGCTGAGAACAAGTATCTTCACCATACCAAGAAAATGGTAAATTCCTGAAGCACATGAATTAGATTGATAGCTCTCCCTTAAAATTTTTTGTAACTCACCAATAGGTCAAAGGCAATAAAAGCAGTTATAATGATTAATTTATAATTGGTTTGGGTAACACAATACAGGATTTGGTTTGGATAATGAACAGTTTTTAAAGTTTGGTTCTCTTTTGAAAAGGGCTGGAAGCGAAAGAGGGAATTTTTGCTGTTCCTGCTTACTATTTCTAAAGAATTTCTGTATCCTAGTTGGCTGGTTTAAAGGTAAACAAACCACTTAGCAATTGGATCCATCTTGTACTCATAATAATGTTAACATCTCAAACTCTGTTTGATCTCGCTGGTACTTGTACAACACCACTGCCTTTGGAGTGGTACCATATGCACAACTGGTCCCACAGCTGGATTTTATGATGCCAATGCCATTAATCACGGGCATTGATTTTGTATGACTAGAAGCAGGGGCAACACAGTCTAAAAATGAAAATATGTCTCAGCCTGCAAAGTAAGCAAGTTTGGCATAAATGTGAAAATACACAAGAAAGACCTGAGCAAAAGGTAGGTAGACTTCTCAGAGAAGGCTGGCATTTTAATGTAATAGCATCACCACAACATGCTAAAGGCAAATTGGCAAGTAAGCCATAAAAAGTCAAAGCATCCAAAGCTCTGGATGGTTTTGGCCATTTGTGCTTCAGAGATCGCATCTTTGTGGAGTGATTATTAACACGTATTCAGCAGTTGCCAGCACTCAGCTGAAATGGGAGGTAGCTGCTGTCGGGGAATTTGTCAGTGATGGCTTCCCTGCCACAGGATTCACGTCCCAAACTAGACCCAGCAGAGAGGAGTCTGCTGCTTTTAGTGGGACAGTCAGTCCTCTGTTTCTTACACCTTGTTTCTCAGTGATTCCTTTTGCTGGCTTTCATGGAGAAGTTCAGAAATGCATGATTCACCTGAGCTCTCTTTGACTTTGGTAGATTCCCTGTGCTGCTCTCTCTGCATTTCTAAGGTGTCCCTCACTGTTATCTATACCAAATGCCAGCTGGACTCATGGAGCTGTAACTCTCCATCTACAAGATGAGAACACTTAAGCATTACATCCTCCATCTTTCCGAAGAGAGAAAGAATCTATCTCATCACAGCTCATGTGGAAGAAAATTCATGTCCTTAATTTCAATTTACTTTAAAAAAAAAATTTGAGGTGCAAATCTAGTTTGAAACAAATGTACAGATGTCCCTGCTGCCTTTAGAGCTAGCCTGCTCCCTCTCCCACACAGGATAGCTTTTTAACATCCAAGCTGTGTGTTATGGGACTTGTTTCCTTTGTGACCTACCTGCACAAATAATCCTGCTGTAGATCATTCCCCCAAAATCCTGAGCAGGGCATACTGGGGTTATTCATTCCTCTGGTATCAGGATCATTTGTAATCTAGTCACCTTCCTCTTTTTAGGAAGTTTCTAAATTCATTTAGAAATGCTCACACAATCCACCTCAATGCCAGTACAGCTATTCAGATATGGATCTGTAGCATTTTAGTGTGTAGTCTAGATTTCTACTCTTCATCCAGCTTTATTTACCTGTACATATATGGGTAATTAGTCTGAGCCTTACTGGTTTTATCTCTGTTTTGATCACTACAAAGCATGTTCTTTTACCTTTTTTACTTCATCTGGCAGTCTTAAGGGGCTGATTTCATTTGGAACATATTTCTACCATTTCTTTCCATCTGTTTCATTTAGTTTACAGTAGACAGGGCTCCAAACTATTACAATTCCCAAATTAAACCAAAGATACCTGCCTTCCTGAGCATGAGCACATATTCTCAGGGCTGCTGTGATATACCAGGGGCTGCAGGCAAAAGACTTTGGTTTAATTATGTCCTTCTGAGCAGCTAATATTTCTCAGCATCATGAGTTTCCTTGCATGGTAAGGCCCAAGGACACTGAACAACTCAGTATAAACAAGGGCAACATTTGCATTGTCCTGAAAACTGAAATCCACAAGCACTGAAGGGTACAGCTGTGACCAGCAGAAGGACTACCTGCTTATCTGAGAAATAACTTGCATAACCTGCTCTGTTTCTTACATTGTTGAATGTTTTATTCTTTTCTTTGGGCCTGCTGATTCAGATCTTTACAACAGAAAAGTTGTTGCTGTCTCCTTGCAGCATGACTCCACGAGATCACATAAGAAAAATCTCTATCTTGGGGGAACAAGGAACACTAGAGGAAAAGCACTTATACCGACTAGCGAGTGGCATGGCAGCAGGAGGTAAGCAGGAAGAAACCCAACTGCATGTTTGTTTGTAGGATCGCTAATATCTGTACAACATACAAACAGCCAGCAACAGGCTTAATGTCTTTAAAAGGTATCTCAAATTCATCTTAGGAGTAACTGGAGAAACATTTATTAAAAGTTAACATGGGGGATTCTTGGCATTCAGAACTTGATCAAGAGATGCTAAGCATCTGAAGAGGCAAGGTCATGCAGGAACTCAGCAACAAAAGCCATAGCTGGACATTATGATGTCTGGCTCACCACTGCAGGCTCTTCTTTCTAGAGCTGCTGTCTCATGACAAGGCAGGTTCCAGCTAATAAAATTTTTCTAAAAATAAAACTGTATTAGAAATGAAAACTCTCTCAAGCAGAGAACCTAACATTCATGGCTATTCTCATCTGTTTAATAGTGATATATGAATTATTGTTGATTGTAAATTGTCCTTTTGTACCCTTGACTGCACATCCTGTTTATTTTTACTGCAGTTTGATTGTATAAAACTACATTATTTAAACAGTGTGGTTAAGGTGGCAGTGGAAATGTATTCTTTTTTAGTTGCTATTAAAAATTAAAAGTGTGATTTGCTAACTCGTACTAAAATGCCGTCAGTTGACAAAAAAAATTTTCTGGTAAAGTTATACTGCAGACAGAATAACTTTCTAATTTACTACATTGACAACAGAACTGTATATGTTTTGTGTCAGAACTGCGGCAGCGGCAAGAGATGCTAATGAGAAATCAGTTGATGGCAGTGAACCCCCAGCTAATGGGCACAGGCCAGCAGAGAATGCAGGCGATTCCCTCCCAGTTTGAGCCTCGACTGGTAGACAGGTATTTTGCACCACTTCACTATTACAACACTGCCATTAAAGAATAACTGTGCATGTGCTGTACCTGAGTATATAAAGATCTTATTCTTGACTCAACAATGTCCTTTGCATGTCTGAATGTACTTTTGTCCTCCCAGAGATCTGTTACCTTCAACTGAAATGATGGCATCAGCTGACCCAAGACAAATTCATATGGCATCCCACCTCGGACCCACAGTCCCACAGCACACAAACATGCCAAACATTTTGTCCAACCGTGTTTACCCAGGCCCAGGTAATGAAGCATTGTCTGCATCCTGACAAGTGACACCATGGAAATGAGAAAGCAAACTGCACCTAATAGTTTTTCATAGATCTATCAGTGGTGCCAATAAACAGTTTATTTGGAAAAAAAAAATCTCACTAAAAGGAGGCAGTCTGCCTACCAGAGATTCTAAACTGTGCCAGTTTAAGTCTAAACACCTCCATTTTAGTTTTTGTTAAATACACTGTTTTCAAAATCATTTGCATGTTTGTGTTCTCTCCTTCTCCTTTTGCATTTTATAACTAAACAGAAGGTTGTAGCTAAACATATTAGTCCAATCAACAACACTTTTTGGTACATTTAACTCTTGCTCATATATGAGCATAGGCTGCTTTAAAGACTACTTCACTGACCATATTCTTTAATCATAATATCACATGCCATCTTAGTCATGTAGGGCAACTACAGGTCCTTTTAATAAAGGCTCAAAATTACAGGGCACAGCTCTAAGGGGAAGGCTGGATACCACAGCATGGCAACACAACCGTGGCACACATGTCATGCTGCACATAAATTTATACATCACTTTATACAAAGAGGTCATATCTTAAGGTTCCTTCTTTGAGATAAGTGAGTTCTCAATGCCACATAGATCTATGAACAGGAATTTCTGGCTTCAGCTCCCCCCCCCCCCCCCCCCATGTCAATCTCAAATAAAAGATTGCCTCAAGAGGAAATGTCATTTAAAATTACATGGCATCTAGGCTGGAAACAGTCTTGAAGGAGCAGGTTTGCTTTGCTTAACTGTTGGTTATTATTTTCTAAGCAGCTATATATACTTCAAAGACATAAGTCACCAGATAAAACCACCCTGCTGACTCTTTCCTTTATGGATAATGGCAGGTATACCTAACTACAGATCTGATCCTGCAAACACCTGATGCAGGACTTCATGCTTCTACTACATATTCCCACCAAAGCAATCAATACAAATAGGATTTAACTTGAAGTTTGCTTTCTGGCAAAGCACATAGTTCAAATCTTAAAAAGCTTTTTAAAGTGTCTCTGCATTGCTTTGGAGTTTGTGCATTTGCTATTGCTTGAGGAAATAAGTGAATTTTACAGATTTTTCTTTCCTCTTCCCTTTAAGGATATAGTTTTCTGCAACCAGAATCCATGGAAGCTGTGGCCAGAAGACAGGAACTGGTTCAAAAGCAAAATATTGCCAGGTAATCAATAGCAAGCTTTGCTCTGAGGTGTGTGCCACGATTAGGGCAGCAAAAGCAGTTAGAAATCATTAAGTCACAGACTTTTTTATGGGTTTTTATTTACAGCAATTGAGATACTTTTTCAAGTCACCCAGAGAAGCAGAGGGCCCCTAAGGTCTAAAGCTACTGAACTTTCTGGTTGTCCCTATTCTCCTTTTAGCCTTAAAATAATACAAGAAAAAGAAACAAACCTCTCAGCTTGGTTAAAGAAACAAGCAGCAGACTTCAGTCCAAGCCCTTGAACTCTGGATCCAAACACCCTGAAGTTACAAAAAGTCAGAAACAAGTGCAAACTTTACAGCTGCGTGCTATCACACACAACATTTTAAGCCTCTACAGCTGGGCCCTTGGGGTAATTAGCTGTGTCTCTACCCAACCAAGGTGGACAGCTTTCCTAGTTTAACCAAATACCCTGAATGTCAGGGTGACTATAGAGAGTCCAGTTATTTGTACCAGTTTCAGTGTCATCAGTAGCTGGTCAGGTAGCCACCAGTGCCCTCTCTCACAGACACATCATTTCCATACAGGAACTCTAACCTCAACCACTCCTGCACTGGGCTCTGGCACAGTACAGAGCAGCAGTGCCCCTCACACAAAAAGACTAAGAGCAAAGAACACATAAATTCCAGTTAGGCATCTCAAGAGAATTATGACAGAAGTGTTTTGAGCTCTTCAGTCAGCAAAGCTTGATTACTGAACTCCTCCAAGCACAAGATTTGCATTAACAATGCATTTCATATAGCTGATGTCTGCAAGCAGTTGGTGCTAATTGCTGTAAGGGGCCTTCAGACAAGAATGCGCCCAAGGACATAATTTTTGCAACTGTGATGGGTACATCCCAGAGAGGGCAGAGAAACCAACAGACACCTGTGGTAATCAAAGATAAGGAAGCTGAGAAACTTTACAGACAGAGCAATGAGTCAAGACAGGGCCTTATATGAAAAAACCTCAGAGTTCATGGAAAGGACACTAAGAGACACCTATTTAACAACCACTAGGGACCACCACAGACCACCAAAAACCCCCACGGAAGCTCCTCAGAGACCCCCAAATTTTAGTAGCTTGCACAATGTATTAACATATGCATGAATATAGGTGTTTACTTCTCAGAAATTACATGAATATTTCTTTTATTGTATATAATAAATGTGCTTTTGTCTTTCGGCATGCGCATTAGGTGGAACAATCCCCCGTGCATCCAGCACTGCAATAAAGGATGCCTGCCTTCTAAAAGCTTCAAACTAAGTCTTAGAGAGTTCTTTTGAGACCAAATTTACAGCAACACTGCCACATGGCAAAAAGTCTGAGAAAAACAAGCAAAATAGCTTCCAGGAAACATGGCCATCACATACATCCTCAGCAGAGCCAGGCCTGCCTGTTCAGGCTCTTCCCTCAGCCCACCAAACCCAGAAAAACCCCAACATAAAAGATATGAGATAACCTTTTACTCCAGTCTTTTACCATCCTGGCAACTTCAGCTAGCTTCATACTGCCTTCTGCAGCACACATCACCTTTAAACCTTGCATTTCCTCCTTTCATTCTTTATAGAAATCAGGTGTTGGCAAACAATCTCCTGCACTTACTGCAGCTGTGCTGCTGAGCTCCTGGGCCTAAATCCTTGTTCTCCAAGGGTTTCTGCCTCATACCAAAGCTCAGTCATCTCCTGTCTGCTGATTCTTATGGGAGCAAACTCTTATCAGCAGGAGTAGTCAGGAATGTAATGCTTGTTGCTGTTTTTCTCCACTTCAAGAGCTGTGTGTGAGCAGTCACAATTGGGCAAGACGTACAAGGACATGGTACACAGACAAAACACTTCCACTGGATCTCTGAAAGCAGATAATAACTTGGAGGTTGTTGCAAAGATGAAAAGAAGGCAGACAAAAAGCCCTGAATATTATGGAGTGATCAGCTAATTCCTCCATATAACAAACACCCAAATAGATACCTTTTTGTCTGATCACTAGCTTTCCTCCAGAGAAAGCTGATGCCAGCAAAGGTTGGTACAATGGAGACACATACTACTCCTTATACTCTCCACATCTCACTGGTAAGCCCTCCTACCCACTATGCCAGGGGCAGGAAGCTGGCACAGACCCTGGAGCACTGGCTTTATCCACCAGGAGGGAGATCAGTTGAACACTTACCACCAGGATCTCACCCTTTCACACCCTCAGAGCCATGCTCAGGTGCCACTACGGAGAGTTACTCAAGAGACTTGCTCACATTAGCTTACTCTGAATGGATGCACAGGTTCTGGAGATAACATAATTCTAGTTCTTTATCACTTACAATATCACTGACATTTTCCAGTTTTCAGTATAATTTTCTGACTGGTAATGTAAATCACTTATTTTCTTTGACCCTTGTGACCCTGGAGAAAATTTTCCAAATCCCATGTGAGCACAATCACTGTAACAATGCCTGGTTTGCCAATATACAAATAACACTTTTTTGTCTGAAATACTACCCAGAGGCATCACATGGAAGATACATTTTCTCTTCCTTTTAGTTTACTATATGTATCTGGCAGCACATTAAATACAGCCAGGATTGCCATTCCATCTGCAGTCAGTGACCTCTCACAGGTAACAATATAGGGAGGAGAGAAGAAAAGCTGTACTCTTGCCTATCCAATTGTCAGAGTTTTAATCTGCTACTGAAAAAAAAGAGGTGATGAAGGAACTGAGTGACCCTAACTGCTTGTGCTCTGTGTGTCTCAGAATGGAAATGGAGATGAGTGCTATTTTTCAGCAAAAAGAAATGGAGAAGGCTCATCGGAAAGGGCTACTGGGACTGGAAGCACCTTTCCTTTACCATGGGATGGCAGCTAGTCCCATTGCTTTCCGTGGCAGGCATAGACTGCCTGAAGGCCATCTTCCTGGGGATTTATATGTTCATCGTACCACCCTCGATGAAATTCATGGCAACACTATGCTCATGGCAACCAGCCCGTACCCGCCAGTCAGCACTTTGCAAAGGGAGAGGGGACGTCGCCCAGGGAGAAGAGCTGGAAATCACAAAACTGCAGACTGTAGTGCCAATGGCACAAAGAACCAAGCTGATGACAAAACTACGGACTCTGCTTCAGCTGCAGGAGATGATGAGAAAGAAGACAAGAAAGAAGCAGAGGTGGAGACACCAAACAAACATGAACAAAGCAAAAACCAGACTGAGCCACCTGCAGTTGCCAAAAACTGTAAAGAGTTTGAACAAGGCTTGAGAAAAAACTGTGCTACTCATGAAATTTCTACTGAAACCAACAGCTGCAGCAACACAAATGAGAAGGAATCTAATAGCTCCTGTGCTGCTTTTGATGACAAGTACATGTACCCTTCTGCAATCCCATTCTCAGCGTTACCATGTGGATTTCCAGTTCCCAGCAACCCACTGCTACCTTCAGGTTTGTCAAGTCTCCAGATTACAGTTAGAGGGGCATGTTGATATTATTTATTTTTATTGATTTGCTCTCTTATTTCTTCTCTCTGTTTTAAGCAAAATTTTGGTATGATACAGTCACGGCAACTAAATGTAGAATTCATATGCTGCAAATAGCAGTAACTTGGTAAATTCAAGTCAGCAAAGGTAAAGAATGGTTTTCCCCACCTGCAAACTGTGCAGCTTGCTGACATAATGGAGGTTTCAGCATCGTAGGCAGCAGTGCTTTACTTTGCAGGACAATGCAAATGCACAGCAAAAAGTCACAAAGCAGCCTCCTAACTGTTTCAGTGCTCTGTGCCATGCACTATACTGCTGCAGGGTGTCATCCCGTGTTTGTATCATTCCCTGGGGACAACACACTTGTCACCCCTAAGTTGTCAAGTTAGCAGCACTCTGAGATTCTCTGCAACTCTGTTCAACGTGTTACATTCTCTCCTCTCCTGGTGGTGTGGGCGAAACGCACGCAGCACGCAGCATACTGATCATAAACCCTGTGTATGTCAAACAGGACAAGGAGTCTGCTTAGAAGCTGCACTCATTTAGGAACAAACTTATCCCTGAGACTTGGTCTCCCCAAGAACAGAGCGTACGACACAGGCCTCTTGAGCCTCTGTACAAGAATCGTCATTTCCAAAGCTTTGCAGCTCTTGTTAAATGCACCAGTGCCAGTGGATGAGCCCTGGAAAAACTTCCCATTACCTGAAATGAGAAGAGGCTGGGGTGTTTGTCCAGGATCATCTACCAAAGACATACTGTATCACTGAAAAATATATAATCGTAGAATCACAGAATCATTTAGGTTGGAAAAGACCTTTAAGATCATCGAGTCCAACCGTAAACCTAACACTGCCAAATCCACCAGTAAACCATGTCTCTAAAATGCACAGTAAGTATTCAGTTCCTGTCTGCAAAAGGAATTTCAATTAAAATAAACAAAAATGCAGGATGCAATTGTGAGCTAGCCTCTCTCTTCTGCCCATAACTTTTCCATATGTCCTTGTAACTCACAGTAGGCACTATGGGCTAGCAAAGGCTTGGTTCTGTTCTACTGAAATATTAGTCAAGTTGAAATAACAGTAAAGTCTAAAGAATCAAAAGCATTGGATAATGTATTCAGTAGAAAAAATACTGCAGTATGATTTGTATGTGTAGTGGTACGTAAGGTGCCAGCAGTAAACAAAAGAAGCTACCAAAAGAAAACCCTCCAGAATCAGCTACTACTGACTATCTGGTGATTTTAGTGTCTAGGACTCCCATGTCTGCCTGTGACTACACACTGCTGTTAATGTATTAGGTTCTGGAGAAGTATAAAAATTCTCATGTTAACAATCATTTTCTATTGATTTGCCAGCAACGTTCTACAAATATAACATTCGTGTTTCCTCCTCAAAGGAGCTCATGGCCTGATCCTGAATGGAGAAGACATTTCTTCCATTGAAGACATTCGTAAGTGGACTGTTGATGACGTATACAACTTCATCGTTAGCCTCCCAGGCTGTTCGGCTTATGCTGAGGTGATTATAAACATTCATCACATTTTCAGATCTTTAGGACCATCTAGATTTAAAGGTCATCAAACAAATGTAAATGCTAGAGGTCAATTGGTTGTCACAAAGTTACAAAGGTAGTAATAGTTTTCATTGTGCTTCAACATATGAAGCCACTTACTTCTTAAGGGGAAAGCCCAGCAGCAATACAATAGTATAAGAAAAGTATCTTAATTTTTTCACTCCACATGCCCTGCACAGTTTTTATGCAGATTAAAGCAATTCTGCATTCCTGGATATTGATATAACCCACCTACCACCCCTGAGCTCTTACAGGCATCATTCCATTTGAAAAATTAAATATCATTAGAAATGCAAGAAAAGAGGTTGAAATCTTATATCTTCCTGGTAAAGCCTTAATAAGATCAACACTATTCTCTCACTGGTAGCAGGCTGCTCACTTCCTAAAAAACCCTAAATAACTAAGTAACATTGAAACACTACGAAGTTCCCACTTGCCAAGAACAAGTAGATAAGCTACAGGCAAATGTGCTGATATCCACACACCTGAACAAGAGACCTCATGCTGCAGTTAGGAGATAAATACAAAGATAAAACAGTAAAATTATTATTTCCTCCTTTTGTTGTTTATGTCTCAGGATTAAGCATAAAAAATAACCAATGAAGTCTGTTTTAGCACACCACAATGTGTTTTATCATTTCATAAGATATTTAAAGATCACGTTATTGATGGAGAAACCCTCCCACTGCTGACAGAGGAACATCTCTTGGATACCATGGGATTAAAACTCGGACCAGCATTAAAAATCCGCTCTCAGGTACGATCATTAAATGTATGCCAAGATGGCAAGTCACAGAGACATGAAAGAGTCAGAAGCTAACAGGATGAAATTTCTCCAAATTAAATTTTTTTCTCACTGATAACTACCATATTAGGAGGAAAGAAATGACTCCAGCATAGTTTGCTTTTGCTTCTCTGCGTGTTACAACAACACACAGAGAGACACTAAGGGGAGGTTAAGACTGACTGAGAGACACTTAAAGTGGAGTCAGGATACAACAGCACTGGGGACCAGGCTGAGGCTGGAAATGGAAAAGACGTGTTTGACTAATTAACTCAGCTTCACTCCTCTTTTCCCTTCCCAGACAGTAAGAACTGCTCTGGCACACGCTTGCTTTTGCTCCAAGCTGGCTTTTGAACCATACTAAGTAGAGGTTTCTACAGCCTTTCTGGGAAAATCATCATACGTGTTTCAGGGACAGGCTGTCCCTCCATGGTTAAAGTTTTCTGCTCTTAATTTCATCCCTTAATATCAACTCTGTGTGTTTCTGTTGTTGCCTGGTTCTTTCCCTTTTCTTTAACCCCTCACTCTCTCACTCTTCTCTCATTAAAACCACCTTCCCCACTCCTGCGTGGCAGTTTACCTCCCATGGTTGCACCCATGGGTGCTACAGCACCTAGAGAGCAAAAAGAGCCTGCTGTCAGGCCCAGCACTCTGGGCCGTTTCCCAAGCTGAGTATTGCCAAGCTCCTTCCACAAGAGCCTGGGCCTAGAAAAATATGAGAGAGGGAAATTGAAGAGATTTTTTTCACTTTTGCTAACCACTGATAACCCTTTGAGATGGTTGGGATCTCCTGGATGTCCCTGGCATTGTTACATGACAGTCAGCCTTGATGTCTAATGGCTTTAACACTATCTCAAGAAGCAACTGCTGCAATTGTGCTTTTGTCTTTAAAGGTGTCTCGACGTCTGGGCAATGTGTTCTACATGATGAATCCTCCTCTGGCCGTGCCCCTGCCACCTGCTCCAGGCAAACCCCCAGATCAGCCCTCTGACATAACCTCCCCTCTTCGCGGCAACAGCAGTGGCGATATGCTGGACAGTCCCTGCTCTCAGGACCCAGAAGCTTCAAAAGCAGTGGAACAGATCATTTCAGAAAGCAGGGAAAATCCATGTGACACAGCTGGATCTCAGGCTGACTTCCAGATGATGACTTTCCAAAAAAGTTGAGCTAAGTTCAGGATATAACATGATCTTAATAACACAGGAACCTCTAGTTACAAAGTGTCTGAGAAGTAGCTACAGCCTGAAACCGCTGTGTGACTGGGGCTGAATGAAATAAGCCACAAATGCAGCATGAGGAAGTGTGGTATCTGAAAGGCATTTAAAAAATGCAACTACATGTTAGTGCAATTATTTTCAAGTGCAATTCATTGAAAAGAATACCAGTACAGTTAACAGGTACATCTAATTTTTCATTAAAGCCCAGTGTCATCACTGAAATCTGTCAAGAGACTCGGAGTGCACTGTCTTACAGTGTGTTCCTGCAGGCAGCTGAGAAACTACAAGGAAAAGTTACAGCTTCCACACATAGCTGACTTCTGCTTCTGTGGAAAAAAATGTATACAGAAAATTTATATGGAATTCATTGGGAGAGTACAAAATTACCTGCAGAATTACCTAGACTCAGCAATTTGAGTTAATTCCATTGCTATTCTAGAAATAAGCCTTTCTAAGTGCCTGGGAAGGGTATGCAGGGTATAGACAAGATACACAGATTAAACCCTAGACATGAAAATATCGTGTGTAACAGCAATTTTAATTATTCCGAGGCATTCTTATCACTGGGGTTTGAATTTGTTTTGTATGATTGCACAGCTGAGATGAGTTTAGGAGGAAGCATCAGCAGACTTTGCCATGAAGACCAGTCACTGGGACAGGAAGGTTCCTGCAGGGAGCAGGCTCAAAGCCACCCGGTTCCTGCCAAGCTCTGCCACAGACCTGTCCCCTCAGCTCACCTGGGCAAGCCAAGAAAGCCCTTCACTCAGCAGCACGCTCAGTGCTCTTCATTTTGGAAGAGGCCATCAATTTTAGCCTGAAAGCTCCCTTTTTGCTGCAAAAATATGGTTTCCCCTCACTTCTGCTACTGATGCTTCATTACCTCACAGCAAACAATAGAGTTTTTAGCTAGGGATAAATCCTCAGCACTTTATTGTGATTCCTGTGTGAATTACCTTGCTTCCCTCTTTAGAGGTTTGGTCATACACTGGTCTTCCACGTAGGCTTTGGAAGTCATTATACTTCCACTCTCCTTGCAAGAATACTTCTTTATTCCGAAGGACACACAAATATTTTTGATAAAATTAATTTCTGTAAATTGAGAGTTGATAGATTGTGGATCTGCTGTATACAGCTGCTTTAGATTCTCTCCCCTTTGTTTAGTTTGTGTGGCCTCAAGTACTTCAGAACCAAGAGGTATGCTGCTGTTTAGATGGTGAGCGTCTAAACACATGAGGAGGGGGAATATTTCCATATTTTAGACTTTTACTTTAGCCTGAGATAAATTATTTTATATATTTGTGCACTAGATAATACGTGATTAGATGTTTGCAAGAGCAATTTAAGATGTTCATCTTACTATACTGTTCAAGCTTTGCAGCCTTCAGAAGGGCAAATAGCTATAGTACTTCTTTTCTGAACTAGCAAAGTCTTTCTGTGAAAGGAGTTGAGCCTGATTCTGCTTTCACTGAGAACTGCCACTGACACCAGTTATGGCAGGTTTGGGCTCTGTGCGTATATCTCCAAATACTGTAACTGGAGTGTACGATTTAAGGGTTAACCAATAAAATCCAGTAAGGCCCAGTGCAAAAGCATGGTTTGCTATGCAGCAAAATACTCCGAAGTTGCAGACAGACCCTAAAGTAATCCCCTCCTAAGTGAAATGTTGACCTTTTCATCTGTGATCTGGTGAAATAATGGGAGTCTTTCCCAAGAGTCTGTATTATGTCTTATGCATCATCTTTGGGTATTTTTCATATAAGAAACTATTTACTGAATACTCAATAGTGTTCAAAAAAAGCAAAATTATAACCTGAAGCTGGAAAGTTTAACTATAACTCCGTAAGACTGCCTAAAAGAAGTACAACAGCAGTATTAATCTTGAAACAGCAATTAGTTAGCTCTTAATCTCAATTGATCTCAAAAAGTGTTGACCACTGTTCTCTTCATCAACTTTTGTACATTTTTTCATGGCTTTAAAATTTAGTAAGGCAGCCTGGAGAGTTTTGTGTTGAATTGGGTAATGTAAATGTTTACTTTTTCAGATTCTGGATGAAACACAATTAATGTACAAAATCATATTCTGTTTGAAATGCTTTTACCTGTTATTTTAACACATCTTGGATTAGGTACACCAGAAAAAATGTTTTACTTTTACAGTAGATTTAACTATTGTGACTTCTTTTTTTTAATGTAGTCTGTTCATATACCGCGAGGGAAAAAGACAATAGGTTTATATAGTAAAAGTGCTTGTTAAAATCAAAAAAACCAACAGGGACACCAATTCTGTTTAGCACCTAAAACAATTTCTAACTTTTCTTTTGTACGATGGACGATCGTGTTGACAATGTCACTTCCTAAACACAGTGAATGAATTGGTTTTCAAATGGCATCCTACCTCCTCATTGTAAGAAATATTTGACTTAATCCACGTGAGACCTTCTCCACCCTAGAAGAATCTCTCATACGTTTCCAGGTCAATGAGGCCACGAGATGTCGCTGCAAAGCTACGAGAGGTTATCTACTACCCCTCAAAGGGAGATGCAGCACACTTGGAGTACAGGTGGCCTGGTAAGAGCAAGGACATGAAGAAACTTTGGTTTTATAAAGCAACAGCAGAGGAGCTTGACTTGAAATCCCATACGCCAGGGAAGAAAGATTGAAATCTGGTTCCGAAGAGTGTGACTATTTTTGTAAATGGACATGGACAATGCCAAAAGCGGAGAAAGCTGGGATGCAAACTTTGCAGTCTGGTGCTACCTCTGCAATTAAAAAAACCGTATAATCCTTTGCACATACAGGGCTCTTCTTCCCAAAATGACAAAAAGAATGACTTCATGGCTTCCTGTACTGGGGTGGAGATGTGCCAGAGCAGCCAAAATGCAGTAAGGCCTGGACTGCATACAGCCATAGAGTGAAATGGGAAGGAAAGGGGTTTACCTAAATGGACATTATCAATTCTACTTCTAATGAAGGAAATACCACTGCTAATGAATGTTTCCTCTCCTACAAGCACTTCAGAGAGAATGAAAAAAAAAAAAAACAGGTAAAAATTAAAAAAATACATAGAATAAGTAGACAGACCCATATTTTCAGACTTTGATGTGTTTCAGGAATTATGTTTATATGTAAACATTGGGGCCTTACTGATTCTCAGCAGCTACATGTTCTTTTTTGACTTTTAATGCTTATTCCAGCTGCAAAGGGGTGTAGCTAGCAATCACCAGTACGTAAGAAAGCTGGCAGAACTCTGCTACTTAATGACTTTCTGGTGCCTATGCCACCACTGTATTCATTTTTTTCTGCTATGCCACTAAAATCACAATGGGATAGAGATGATGTATTTTAATACGTGTGGCATCATTAGAAATGTTTCACTTAACTTCTATTGCTGTATTAATCTGTAATAGAGATGCAGTTAATGAAGAAGATAATGTTTTTTATGAGATGTTGTAGAAGTATCTGATTTTGTCTGTATCTACTCGAAACGTGTAGGCTCCTAGGGACAGGGACTTCCATTTCTTTTTTTTTATAGGGAAAAGGTTAAAGACAAGATAAATAAAAAGGTATAGCAAACACATAACAAAATGGTTCTGTACTATAAATAACAGTTTTAGGAAAGTCCTGAAAAGGAAGCAATGGCTTCCTACTATAACCTGTGTTTCTGACCTCATGATTGCTGCATATGACAATGATGTGGCATGCATATTCATGCAGACTTAAATAGATAATTTTCTGCCCAATTCCCCAGGTGAAAAATCTCTAAAAAACACTATGAATACACAGCAGTTAGGCAGAATTCCCATCTGGTGCAAGTTAGGCAGTCATTGTAATCAAGCACATGAAAACAAGAACAGGCAGCTAAGTCCACAAGGTGATGGTATTTCAAACTGACTCATATCCATGCCACCAGCTATTTTATAAAACTTAGTATTCTGAGACCTTATACAATTGTGAATCCTCCACAAAATAGTTTTCAGAATGTTAATTTATCCTTTGAGTGTGAAACAGAAAAAAAATCACCTCCAGTTTTTAAAATCACCTCTATTTTTTAAACTAAGTAGAAACTTCTCACATTTAGACTTTCCAAATACCCTAATACAATGTTGATTGGTTGTGTAGTGTTTTGTGTCGCCTTCAACAGCAGAAATTTTACAGAAAAGCACCCAAAACTAGATACAGCTCTTGGGTTAATGCCATAATAAATAATCTATCTAAGCCCTTTATTATTCACTGGAAAATAACAAGCCAGCTCTGTGTGGCTGGGTGTTCATCAGGGTTCTGCTACCTGTGATGCTTGGTGTTGATTCAGCCCTGCACCTCTAATAAATAGCTATAGCGCTATGGCAATTTCAGCATAAGAAGAATAAATGTTAAGGTAAGAGAAAAACGTGTTTGTTTAGGGTTTGTGGGGTTTTCAGGTGGGGTTTGCTTTCTGTCTTTGCAGTTGCAAAGCTCTTTTCTTTCTTTGGGAAGGCTTTGCCTCTACTGTCACCTATATTGAGGCCACAAGAATTCTGTTGACTTGGCCTTTACGCAGTCCTTTCCTTTGTCCCATTGCCAAGTTTACCTAAGTCTGTATCCTTCCAGACAGACATTAGTTCTGCTACTATGCACATGTTCTTCTTGAACCAACAATTTCCCTGTTGGTGAGGATGCAGTCTTTCACCTAGACTGTAGAAAAGAGGAACCTATTGTCCATGTTGTATAGAGAATGATACAGTATTTTTTTCTGATAGTACAGCAAAGACTTGAATAGATGTTTTGTCTTATCAAAATTTAAAAACACGTGTATGTGGCATCTGCGTGTGTGAATTACTGAAATAAAAACCAGTCAACCAAAATAGCAAACAGAAAAAGCACTGCTGACCAAGGGGAAAAAAGAAAGCATCAAGCCAACCTGATTTTCATCTTTGCTGATTACCTTTCAGCCACAGGGTTCAAACAGCTCTGCTAGAGAGGAGTGCTGCTCAGTCTGTGACTCACAGGACTCCAGCAGTCTGTAAACAGTTTGCATTGAAAGATGGTCTGGAAAGCAATCACTGGCTTCTGGTTGAATCTGTTAATTGGAGAGACGTGAACTCAAGAATCATATTTTTATATATTTTTAACTCAAACACTTGTAGTCATAACGACAAAATTATGATTTTAACAACAACAATTAGTTTTTCCTAATTCTATGTCCTTAAATATTACCATTCGTCTCCTCCACTCCTGCCACTGCCAAAAAATACAGAGATACAAGCAAGCCTTTTATTAATTATTTTTTTTTCCAAAACCTCAGCTGATTCTTCCAAAAAATGTATTGATGTATTTTCTATTTAACATAGTTATGTGTCCAGGTACATCCCCACTGACTCCAGCACAGTCTGCTGGACCAGCAGATTGATGGTGGTCTTTAGGAAGAGCTATATGCCACTCCACGTTGGGAGAGACATGTCCTTATCAGGGTTCATCAGTTGTTGCGAAATTGAAAATAGATTCTTGCAATGAACAAAGCTGGTATTTGAAACAGATGCAATTAATTACAGAAGGACCAGAATCAGGAGAAATTAATTCTTAGTTCAACTATGTTTTTTGTAAGTTATATGTATCAAGTAATTCTGAGTTGTATAGAAATGAAAAGGAACTTGCAAGACTGGAAGTGTTTAAGAAGCTTCTTAGTGAAAGATAATTCTGGAGATTTGTCTAATGAATCCTTGTTGTTCTGCTAAATTAAAAGCTAAGTGGCTAACTAAATATTTATAAGCTTCTGAGATGGAAGTGACTCAGGATATGTCTACAGTGGAGTGTGCTTCTGAGTTATGACTCATGTATTTGTGGGTGGATTTTAGCTGAACCTGCCTTGAAATTATGTGATGCTGTGAAGTACAAGGCCCATATTCCTTATATTTTAAACCCATACTCAGTGCTGAAGCTGACTGGATGAAAAGGGGGGTCACTCCAGAGTCTGCAGCATGCTACCATCTGTAGATGAGCTAGGAAATGGCTCCTAACATATTCCTGGGGAATTTAGATTCCTCTGTGGAAGCTCTTTCCTTCCTGCCTTCCTGTCTTCCCTCCTGCCTGCCTTCTTGGCCATCAACGTAATAGTTGAGGTAATTGTGATTTGTGTTCTCCTCTCTCTTCCCCCAGAGACAGAAAGATTAACCATGGGTCCAGTGGGTAAGCTTCTTGCAAGTGAAAGCTTTGTTCTGCAGAAAGGACACTTGCTCAGACTTCTAGTGTCACTTCAGTTTCTGTATTGTAGAAGGCAGTGTGACTCTAGAGATAATTCATGACGTGCTTGCCAGTAATTCAGTTGCCAACATGTAGCCTTGCACTTCTGGCATGTATTAACCATGCCATAGTGGTAAGACCACATCATCTTAGGGACCCAGATGACTAACAATGAGCCCAAAACAATGAGATTACCAATAGCACAAATGCCAATAAATTGCCAAGAATAAGTGCATATAAGGGTATAAGGAAATACGTACCAGAAAGAGTAGGACACCACCTAACCCGAGGCCAAGAGAGGATACCTAAAGCAAAGTGTAAGAACAAAGCAAACATTTCAGAATACTTCCTTTATCTCCAGGGTCCTATCTCGCAGACAACCAGAGGTGATTTTTATATTTAATAGCTCCTGATACACTTTTGCTTCATGACTGTATCCAGCTGTTTTTTGAACAGTCTCCAGCATCCATACTGCCATATTAGATCACACAGCTGGAGCAAAGAGGCGAGAAGGAGGGAAAAGAAGCTAATGAAACGCTGTCGGTTTGGCTTCGGTTGAAAAAGGAAACCACTCCACTTGCATGCAATATCCTTCAAACGGTAATTTAAGTGGTCATGATTCTGAAACCCTGCTCTAATCAAAATGGCAGTTGGCACTTAGGAACTTAAGATTTTACTGCATGGTTCTGAAATGCTTCTTTTTGCAGCTTGCCCTACAGCTGACATAGACACTAACCTTAAACATAAGCTGTTTGAACCTTCACTTCCACTCCCTGGCTTTCTTGAGATTCAGCCACTTGCTTCTCTTCTGTTCTCCTGCCGTACTGACAACTGCAAATAAACTTGTTCCATGTAAGATTCAGTCTTGATAGGCTCTGTGCTCCATAGTGGTAGGAAGCTCACCATCCAGTGCCTCACTCTGAGGACACATTCCCCAGCCCACTTTCCATCCCTCGGTCCTTTCTTACAGTTCTGCTTGAAGTGGTCAGTTTGCTCCCTGTGCTGCACACCAAATCTGCTGCTGCATGCCCAGCAGTCCTGGGAAAAGCTCCTGCAAGTTGGAGTTTCTCAAACTTAAGATGAATTTAAAGTTCTGTGGGAAAAAAATAGAAAATACAGATTAACCAGAAATCCAAGGTGTTTTTCTGGCAGCAAACAGCTTGATGTACTGCAGATAATATACCATCCCCCCCTCCCCCCAAAAAAAGGCAAAAATAAGATCTAAGCATTAAAGGTGGGTTTATGAATCAGCACTAGATTCCAAGACACGGAAGGCATATGGGACGTAAGACCTTAAAAGAGCCTGAAAGTAGAGGTATGAGGGATGATGATCTGGAATGAGACCCATCAAGAGGCGATTGCACTCTTCACGAGGAGGGCAGCGAGCGGACAGGCACGTGGTTCCAAACAGCCTCTCCCATAGAGCAGGGAGGAGTTTCACAGCTGAAGTTCAGCTTGTGCCTGTGCAGGGATAGCAGAGGAGCTCTGAGCTACACTGTGCTCGAACCCTTACTGCAGGCATTGTGTATTATTAGCAAGCCCGAAGTTACAGATGGCTAAAACTTCTTCCACAAGAAAGCCCCCATTTCAGATGTGCTTTTATGTTACTGTAAGTTAAGCACATGAAATAACTGTTAAACTTAAAAACGTATTTTTAAAATAAATGCAGTTTGCCTACTTTTTACAAGGCATTGTTTTATTGTAACATAAAAACTCTGATTCCCTATGCCTACAATTTTATCTTTTGAATTACACTTTTATAGTTCATTCACTCTGCAGTCAGTCAGCTTAATTTGTAACTTGTATAGATTTTCTGCCCAGCAACAGCAAAAGGAAAACATTCAAAGGATGTCGTACCAGAAAAAGCACAAAAACTGGCACGGTGACTCAGGGGCAAATACACTGCTGGAAACAATTTTAGGCTTTTAGTTACCTAGTTTTCACTCTGAGAGGTTCCAAAAATCGTAAGAACGGGAAGGGGCAACAAGATTTGAAAGGACTGGACAAGACCATACAGGACTGCACATACTTTTCCATCCCAAAGTGCCAGGGTGTGGTTTGGAAACATGGAGCCAGGATAAACCATTATAGGCTTTGCTAACTTGGGTGACCTCATAGTGAAAGCATGCGGGACGACCTCTGACAGAAGGCCATTTTACTTTATATAGGTTGCTTTCTGAATCTAATTCTGAAGTACATGAAAAGGTCTGAGTAATCAGAGGCTGTTTAAATAAGTAACAACTAACAAAGGCCTGCTACATCAAGCATCTTTTAAGGCCTAATATCCTATTTAGGAGTATCAAAACTATACATTTTTACTGACGAAGAGCTGGAGCACCTTTATTCCAGCAGGATGGGCTAGCTCTTCACATACCAAGTGAGACTTCTGAGCCCTGACAGGCACCCCAGCTTCGTCCAGCCTGCAGACATGGCCAGGACGTGGCTGCATCGCTGCCTCCTGCCCTGGGTAAACCCTGACGCGCAGCCCCGGCTGCCTGCGGGGGAACCGGGCGGCGAGAGGCCTCCATGTCCATCTGGAAGTTGGACTTTAGACGATGAGGCCTGAGCACCGCGGGGCGAGGCCCGGGCCCTGGAGCCTGAGAGGCCACATCTCCCCCGCGGGGAGTTTCTCATTAACCAGACTGCTACCGGGGGCGGGGAGAGGGCTGATACGGGGCCCAGCCCAGCCCTTTCGGCCGGGCAGCGACGCCTCTGAACTGGGGTTGACCCAGATCCACCGCGGGGACGCTGCGAGCCGGTTTTCCCCTCAGAGCCCGACACCACTCGGCGAGGAGCCGGAGGCGAGGCGGGCTGAGGCGGCTGAGGGGGCGCGGCCTTCCCGCCCTTCCCCCGGCTCCCGCCGCCTCTCGCGAGGCCGCCGCCGCCATCCCCCCCCTTCCCCCCCCCTCCGCCTCCCGGCTCACGTCACCGGCGGAGCAGACGGGGACAACATGGCGGAGCGGCGGAGGCACAGGAAGCGGATCCAGGTAGCCGAGCTTCTCCCTCCCTGCCCGGCTCGTACGCCCTCCCCGGCCTCAGGGTGGCCCGGCCCCGCCGGGTGGGCTGCGTCGGGCGGCCCGGCCGCCCCTCAGAGGAGCTTCCCCCTCTTCCCGGTTCTGCGGCCTCCCCGCCCCGACGCCGTGCCGTTGCGAGGTGGCGGCGGGCGGTGCCGGGCGGCCCGCGGGAGCCGGCGGTGAGGGAAGCGCCGTCGTCTCGGTCGCCGCCGGGGCAGCGGGAGCCCCGCAGGCGGTGGGGGGTGGGGAGCGCGGGAGAAGCGCCTCACCGGAGCTCGGTAAAAGCCCGGGCTGGCACCAGGCGACAGGTTTTCCTGAGAATTTTCTAGCAAATTCGTAAATCCTGGTAAATACCGAGTAACGCTGGAGCCCGCTGCGCGGCGGCGAAGTACAGGTAGGAGCGTTTCGGGGGTGCCGCCGCCCCGGGCCCCCCCAGCACCGGCTGCCGCGGCGGGGGACTGAGGGGCGGCCGGCGGCGGGGCACCCGGCCCACCCGTTAGCCCGGACCTCGCCTTTATCCGAGGGCCCGGCGGGTCTGCGCCCTCAGAACTGCATCGTCTTGATGAGCAGAGGGTGAGATTTGGAACTGTTACTGTTTGTAACCGCCGTGTTATACTTAGGGTTTCACCCGTTACCAACGTCGAACAATAGCTTAGTGTGGTATAACAACACAGGATCCCCAGGCGAGCGGCCACCTTAGCCGAGAGCTGGCACCCAGCGTGTCTGTTCCAGTGATTCGTAAGCAAAAGACGTGGGACAGATGGTAGAAGCATCTTAAAAACAAACGTGCTCCAGCTAGGAAATGATGCGGTAAGGAAAGGAAATTTGGGGTTGGAAAACGTAAACAAACAACCGCGTCTAAAAATAGACCTAATCAGCTTTGAGATCATGTTAAAATGTAGTGATAGTGATGTGGTGTCACTAAAGGCAAAGTGAAGACTGCTTAGGTATTTTCGCTTACCTGGAAGTCTGAACTTCTCAATATGTCACTTTTAACGAGTTTCACAGAGGTTTTTTGATCCATGTTTTGGGCATAGTTACAGCCTCAGTTACTATAATGCCTGTTACTATCATGTATTATTAACACTAGCCTAAACAGTGTTTGTTTGGGATTTATTGCTCTGCTGTAAGTGGAGATAATATTCATGAGAGAAATCATAGAGCCGTTCAACAGTGTACATACACTTCATATGTCATCCTTCTGCTTGGCTGCCCTCTCCTTTCTCATCCTTTCCCTTCCCAGCCCACTTTCCCTTCCCCCAAGAAGATGGAGATGTGCCTGTGCTTGTAATGGTTCCTCTTTTTAATGGTTCCTTTTTTTCCCTTTAATTCAAATTACTGGGGCGGAGAGGGGGGGAGAAATGTGGAGAGTAGTTAATCAAAATCTTGTTAAGCAAGCCTTATCAATCACTCACATTCAATGAATTATTGTAAAACACTACAGAATTATTCTCTTTTCATAATCGTTACAGACTGTCCCTTACCAAGGATGACAACAGCTCAATAAAGCATCCATCAAAAACAAATTAAATGTAATCTAATGTTTTGTATAATACCCAAGGCTGTGGTCTTGCAGGCACTTAAGCACATGCTTAATTTCCAGACTGTTAGCAGTAAAAGTATTTCCCCCATCGATTGTTAGTAATTAAATCGATGTCTGGGTGCAGACACTTACGGTTTAAGATTGTGGCCTAAATTTGTGATATAATGTTGTAGATAAATGTGGTTTGCATGTTCATTGTTTCCCAGTGTATGTCAACAATAATGGGAACAAAGAATACTGTTGAGTGCCCAAAGGGTGTGCTTAGTTGGTCAGTGAATAAAACAACTTGTATTTTTCTTGGTGGTTGGTTTTGGGTTTTTTTTTTTAAAGCTTTTTGAACTTTACTGGCATAGTTACAGTATGATTATCATGTTTCAGGGTTATGCTGCAAGTTTCTTCTTCTAAAATGAAGTGTGGGATTTTTATTTGTAGGTGTTTCAGGTGCTTTAGAAGCGGGTACTTATTATAGGGTGATGTGTACCTGTTAATAAAGAGACTATTTATCATACTGTATGCAAGTCTGACATTTGAATACCCCACTGTCATTAAGGAGAGCTGTATTTCTTGACAAGAGTAAGATTCTTAGGAGGAGGCGGTGTATTTAGCTGTGGAAGAGACTGATTTAATACAGTTCAATTACAAGTGCTGTGTGTACGGAACCTGGATTCTGAATAATTTTTATAGGATTTGATGTCTGCCATCAAGATTGGACTCATGGGAGTTAGGTCAGCTAGCTACACCTGAGATGAGACATGAAGAAGGTCTCGATAAGGTAGATCAACGTTCTGTCAAGCCTACTTTCTGTGTTTTCCATCAGAAGTGGTAACAGGGAAAATGTCTTTTAGAGAATGCATTTCCAGAAAGACACATTGCCCAATCTGTATTGCATAGCTTAGACTCTTCCTCTGGCAACAAGCTGAAAGTAATGGAAGTTGTTGAAATCTTACCTTCAAAAGTTTGAACAAAGACATTTTAAAGTTCTCAAAGTGTCATTCCTAACAGTAATTTAACTGCAATTAACATGGAGATTACTTCAGACATGGAGTAGTGAAAAGAGGCTGCTCTGTAGGATGGAGATTGCTTGAGCCAGTGGGCTCCAACATGATTCAAATTTCTGAAATCAAGAATGCCTGCTGTATATAAAGGACATTAAAAGAAAACCAACATATGTTGTCTAATGGCTAGTTTAATATTTTTCTTTAGACAGATACATCTCAAAACATGGGAGAAGTCTTTGAATGCCTGTTATTCCAACAACCTGATCAAAGCTTTTTCCATTTCTTGGAAAAAAATACGGTTCCATATGTATCCTGAAATACTCACTTAAGCACAAAATCTTCAGAGTTGGTTACTTTGACAAGCATTCAGCTGGGTAACACGTGGCACTTTGTTGGCAGGTCTGCAATTTGACTGTTAAGTAGGCATTAAGTTTTAATTACATTGGCCAGATTCCATTGTGCACAGTTTTATTCTGCCCATGTGAAGTTTTGTTTAGCTTTGCGTTGAGATTAATAGCACTTGTACAGCACCTTAGTGCTGCATCCTCTACTTTAGAAATGTTAATGCATATAAATACTGCTCTTACTAATAGAGAAAACAGTTCTTAGGCAGATGTCTCACTGCAGATTGATGGCTGAGGTGGCATCAGTGCCGTGTGCGTGCCATTAATGACACATACTTCTTGACTTATTTTTTTCTCTTGAATCTCTGAATTCAGGCTTTGAGATTCTCCTGATGAAGGACATCTACTAATCGATACTAACTGTTGTAGCCTACGGTTCTGTCACATTGTGATTTGGGCTCTGCTGATAGGAAAATGCAAGAGCTGCATTGCTGCTCCCTGTGCTTAGAGTTTTTTGTGAATGAGGGTGGAAAGGATCTTCAGAAATTACAGTGCAATGGTTTTCCAGTAATGCGGATTTTAATCCAGCTTGCCCGTTTGTCTTTATTTTCTCCTAAATTCTAGTAAAGCTGAGTGGGATGATAGCAAAGGAGAATGGCTAAATAACTCCTTCGAAAATGAATGGTATCAGGTGATAGAGGAGGAAGAAACAAAGTGAGGGGTGAAAAATAGGAATTAAAAGTAGCAGCCCCACTTGGCAGTAAAAGAAAAGTCACTGTCTTTTGAAAATCTGAGTTAAGTTTTTGGATGTGGGAAGGGAAAACATCGAAACAACTGGCCTAGGGTTAGAAGAGGACTGAAGCTGGCATGTTTTGGCTTCAAAGTATTGTACATTGCTCCTTTGGCATGTGTTTTAGAACCTGTAAGTTTACAGCTTGTGCTCAAAAAAATTAGTGATGGCTGAAAAGAAAGAAAGAAGATGACAAATACTTTGTAGGATATGTATAGGACAAAAAAAATCTGTTAATCTTTTTCTGTGAAGAAAAGTTAATATCTTGTGGCTAGCACACAGCCACAGTAATCCAGAAGAACTGGTTTCTCTGCATGGCTCTGCCACAGTTTCTTTTCAAAGACCTGGGGCAATCCATGTACTGGTCATCAGTGCAAGAGTCGGACAATTTCATGTTTATTAGTCACTGAAGAAAATACAGATGGAGTCCTAAGAGCAAGTCCTAAGACCCTAACGTGTTTGTTTACCCCCTACTCACTCCCACCCAGTGATCTATCGAATCATGTTAATTTGTGTGCTTTTTCTCTGTCCTACTGCACCTTGATTTATTTTGGGCAAAATATAAATGTTTCAGCAGGATGGATGAGGAGTACCTGCTCTCCTGGCACAGAACATCTTCTAGGCTAAGTTCCTGAGAGTCAACAGGGAAAGGAAAAAGATAATCTTGTGATTTAGCTCAAGCTTTGATGTGCTCAGACCATCTTCAGAGAAGATAACGCTAATGTGGTTGTAATGTCCTTACAATATGAGGAGAGATGTGAGGGATGAAACAAGGGTTGACAGTGTCATTTTTGACATAACCTCAGCTTAAACAGGCTGCGCGTGACAAATGTGCTTAAATTTCTTCTTTTCCTTATCTGAAAACTGTATAAACTATCAGGCTTCAGAAGTCTTTTGTGAGGGATGGTGTTCTGAAAGTCAAAGTTCTCAGATGTAAGAGCAAAGAAATAAACTAGATGTTTTATTGAAATCAAAGAATTTTGATGGTCGCTTTAAAACAGAGGAACATAAATCCCTGTAATGTGTTTGTCTGCACGTGGTATAACTTGTCTTGTTAGTGATGGTTGTCATTTACTCTGTTCTCTGTTCTGATTTTCCAGAAACCTTGTTTATATTACAGTGTTGTGGAAGGAAATCATCCTGTCTTGGGTCGTGCCTGTCTTCTCACAGCTGTGATGCAAAGGGGAAAAAAAAAATGAGTGAAATTTCAAACCGCAGATACGCTTTGGCCTTTTGACATCCACTGAGTGGTTCCAGGAGTAAGAGACCTGAATAAGTCCTACTTGGGTAGAGATGAGAGGGAGAAGGAAGCTCATGGGCATGCTGGTTTTAATAGCTCAGTTCAGATGCTTTAATTTTTAATGTGTACGGGCCTCGCTGCTGCTGCGGTCCCACTTGGAGGTTGAATTAACTTGAGTGTATGGAAGGACGTTCAGAATGCACTCTCCTATACTTATATTTGGGAGATAATGGTAAAAAAATAATTTGATTAGTGTTTTCCTTTCACTTCAGTGGGTGTGGAAGGTCCCTGGGTTTGAAAATCTCAGTGTCGTTTTATGAATTCATATAGGGCAGAATTTTGATAGGAATGCTTGAGAGTTATTCTTAAAAATTTTAAAATGTCAGTGCATTTCTAGTAAGTAGGTAGACTGAACACTGCTTTTCCTGTCTTCCTGTAGATGGGGTTCTTCTGTCTAGATAAATAAGAAATTGGGTTTTGTTTTATTTTTAATGGCATTCTTCCAGAGTCTGTACATTATCAGGGATCATAAATCTCAACATTTTACATGCTGTCTAGTGACAACATGCATTTTTTGGTATGTAAAATTAAAGTAGGTGCAAGGGTCTAAACCAAAATCTAGAGCAGAAGTATTTGGAAGCTTGACACTATCCTATTTTTTTAATTCCTTGAGAACAGTTTAATTGTAGAATTTTAATTGAGAAGACATTTTACAACATTCCAGAAACATATTGCCTGAGATGTTTCTTGAATCTTTCTGTCTTTCCTGTAAAAGCAAACTTTAAATATCCTCAAGTTTTCATATGCTTTTTAAGGCTGTGTCATCTGTTTTAAACCTTTATAATTTATTGAGAAATACCCCTTGATTCACTTATATAATCTTTTTCCAAATGTATAAGGAGACTTACAGTGCCTGGGTTTTGGCTGTTTTTACAACTTGAACATAAAGATCAGTTGAACTGCATCTTTAAAAAGTTGCGCTTGGGATACTGAAATTTTCAGTGCTTTTGTTGATTTTATGATGAAACGTAATGTTATTTTCTGTCAGTCGTCTGTTCTAATATTTTAACAGAAGCCTGGCTCTGCAAATAAAGGGATGAAAATAAGATGAAAAATGAAGATTAAATTGCAGAGGAAACTTTCTCAGAATAAGCTCAGTTAAGCTGTGTCAATCTCTCTCACAGGGAAGATTTTTTTGTTTGGGATGGTGTGAAACTATCCCACGGAAAAGAACAAAGCAATGGATAGTAAGGAGCAATCAAAAAAAAAAATCTCTTGGTGCCAGCCACTGCCTGCACAGCACATCACATGACCTAGCAGGATCATAAATATTTTAGGAAGAAAAAAAATTAGCAGAGGAAGTAATATTGATGTGAATATCTGTAGTTTCTCTTGACTGTTTTACTGTCTGTGCTGTGAAGAACAATATTTGTCCTGTGAGTTGTTGTTCCAAGTTTAATTTGCTGGTAGGAAATACTAGAAAAGCATTATTTTGAAACAGTTGGCTGCATCAGTCATCAGTCTCCGTGGTACCTTAGCATGTGTGCCACATGGTAACAACAATGGTACGCGCTCGCTCATTTTCTTTAAATTCATTGTAACTCATTTTGTTGCTATTAAACCAAATCTGTTTTGGTACCAAACTTGGTAGTTTGTAAATCAGTGATTTACAATTACTGGTACAACTGTACCATATAAGGAGACATCAAACCACAGTACATAAATTATGCATATACATGCACTGTCAGTTAGTGAATAGTTTTCTGTGTGTTATCTGATGTTTTATATGGATTTTTAAAATTTAAAAAGAAGGAAAAAAAGGATTGAACGTGGAGAAGTTAATGTAATCTGTATGAGGACTGTTGGGATCGTCTGGCTTAATTTGAGCACATGTTTTTGAAACTAACTGGTGAGTGTGAGAGCATATTTCTATACGTGTATGAAGAATTTAGACTTGAAAAAAATCTCAATAATCTCAGGACTAACAAACTATGGAGTCTTTTGGTCATTTGGATATCTTATGTCTATATTATTCTCTTTAAAATTGTCCTCAGATGGGAAAAGCAACAGTCCCATCTAGAAGGATAATTCATTAACCAGTTGATTTTGCAAGTTAGCTGTGCAGACTGTTGAAAATTAACAACTCTCACCATCTGAAGTTTTTATTCTGGTGCAACAACATCTATTTGACCTTGCATTTCCCCTTAACGTGCTTCCTGCTATATGGTTTTACATCTTAAAAGCAGTAATGGAGGGTGTATATGTTTATTGACCTTTAAAAACATTATGTCTTTAAATAGTCTCTGGTGATTTACAGGAATATATAGAATTCAATCTGTTTTGTGGCTTCTGTAATGTATTTCTTTGGCCAGCATGAGAAGAATGGGTACAGAAAAGGTAACTGGCAGTCTGAAAAGATGTCCTAGTGTTTCTCTGTTATTGGTCTGTGAGTAGCAGGGGGATTTGGAGAATTAAGCCTTACTGATTAAAAGCACACTTCCAGAAAGGAATTTTTGAGGAAGTTTGCATGAGTCAGTGTAATATGCCAAATGTTTGTTTCAGATGCGATTTTATGAAGCAGGAACATCAGAAAGGTCTTCCTTTCCTGCTTACAAATATTGGGTCTTAATTTGACATAATTGGAAATGCGCATCTCCATCCTTCTGTCTTACAAATCTTTGAATTCTAATACCTCTCTGCAAGTTGGTAAATGCACAGGATTTATGGATGCATGCACGCCTGGGCCTCCCTTTTCCTAAAACGGCTCTTTTGGCATTCGTGTACTTCATCCTGCTTTGCTTCATCCCGCTGTGCTTCATCCCGATGCTTCTAGTCTCTAGGTTGGAAGAATCTCCTCTGGTGTACTCTGATGTTCAAGTCATTTTGTAGTCACGCAGTGGTACTGAAATTTTCAAGCCAAATCCTTCAACTTCTTTGCAACGTGGTTTTCTCCTCTTTCATGTGAAATTCAAGCTGCTTTGTATTCTGTCAGTATGCCTGCACTGCTGCCATTTCATACGTGCTCATTCCTCGCTCTGTTGTTTTTCTTTGCTCTCAGCTTCACAACTGTTTTCATCCAAGCTTGTGTGCCTTAAGCAGCTTCCCATGTGCTCCCTGCTTTCCTCTTAGTTCCTCCTTTAGTTTGCTCTTTTTAAAGCTGCTCAAGGAGTTCGCAAAGGAATGCTTTTTTGCTTTATATAGACAGAAAATTCTTGGGAAAAATGACTATTCTCCCATCTTCTACATTCTGTTTGTTATTTATATGTTGACATAACATAACGAAGACTTTGCAATACCTGATTTTTAAGCCCAAATGTGTGTGTCTCCCATGTGTTTAAAACTGTATTAATTTTGCACTTTTACTGTTGCAGGAGGTCGGTGAGCCATTCAAAGAGGAGAAGGCTGTTGCTAAATACTTACGTTTCAACTGTCCAACAAAATCCACCAACATGATGGGCCACCGAGTGGATTATTTTATTGGTAGGGTGACTTTTAACCAGGGAATGAAACTTTCTTCTTCTAACATTGTACTTGGGGTGTGTGGGAGGGGCTGTGTTGTTTTTATTATTAGTGCTTTATCTAGTAAGGACTGATCTTACAGTTTGGTTTTGAAAACTTATCTTGGCATTAGATTACCATAAAATTAATCTTATCAGCCTGAAGTAAACACAATAAACTTTTTGCCCTGTGATTGAAAGGTGTGTGGCTGTCAGGAGTGCTGTATTTCAGAATAGTAGCTAGTCTTTAAATAGTAGCTAAATCTTTAAAGATTAAGAGGATGTGGAACATCACCAGAAGTGACTGCTTGATTTGGTTCAAGGAACGTAGTTTAAATGTTAAAATAAATATTTCTAACTCCATTTTTCCCTCTAGCCTCCAAAGCTGTGGATTGCCTCCTGGATTCTAAATGGGCAAAGGCAAAGAAAGGAGAAGAGGCTTTATTTACAACCCGAGAGTCTGTAGTTGATTACTGCAACAGGTATGACCTAGCCTAATACATTAATTTTATTAATGACTATAGTTGTCAAGATGTCTTTGTTATTTAGGAAGCAATTTCACTTAGGCTTCGTGCATTCTAAAACATCTGTGGTTGTATGTGGAAATGATTGTATTTTTATTACTGTGTTTGAGGGTGGAAATAATGTAGTTTCATCATCTTTGTTCTCAAAACTCTCTCATGTTTTCATTATGCTGCTTAGGGCAGCAAGATGAACAAAACTATTTTTCTAAATTTCATAGTTATTTGAAGTTAGTAGGGTCAGAGCTCTCCACTCACTCCTTCCTGCGGACCCAGTCCACCCTCGTGGCGGAAGCTGGACTTTGAGGTTTGATTTATGCCTCTCAGGTGGTGTGTCCCTGCTGCTTAGTGTACGCCAAGTGCTTTGTTTAGGTGAATGGCTTATTCTGACTGTGCCTGGTTTGGGGCAGACATGAGGGTTAAGAGGACTGCATACACTTGGAGAGCTCTGTGAAAGCTACTTAGAAATGAAGAATATGGCTAATATTTAGTCTTTTTTTCTGGCCTCTCTTAGATGGCCATCCAGCAAGGTGAGATTCTTCCCCCCCAGTTCCAGGCCTGAGGCAGGGCTGATTCTGTATTTGAGCTTCAATCCTCTTACTTTCTTCAAGAAAGTTTAGAAAAAAAGCATTATTTTAATACAAGTAAAAAAAAAAAAAAAAGTAGTTTTGCCTCCCAGAGTCTTTGGACTGAGGTAGGAGTCTGTGTGTTTGTCTTCAGTTACTAAAGCACCGGATGAGGCGACAGTTGGTTAAGTCCTTCAGCTCCAGTAGTGTAAAGAATGCCTGTAGTGCATGGAGAAAATCAGTTCCACCCTCTGTTCCCAGCACTGATGTTTATCACCAGTATCATTATCACCAGATGATCCGTTTGGCACTGTACTGTGTCTGCAGTTGGGTTTCTCATGCTCGCCTCTGTATTGCTAATAATGCTAAGGCCATCTTGGGTAGTGAAGCTGGTTTTAGAGTTTTAAATGTTAGTGCTGTCCACTTCCTTTGCCTTTTGGAAGGGATGGAGGAATATCTTAATACAAAAACAATCTCTTCAGTATAAGACGCTGCTTAGTCTTGTACTCATATTAAAAACAAGTACCTTAACTCTGTTGCTGTGGCTATTGCTTGTTTTACCTGCCCTGTCAAACAAAAACCAAACATCAGATCCTGCTCCTTCATCCTATGTCAACTGCATCAACCAGTTGTGTATTTAAAACAAGTTACTAACTGAATTCATAACACTGTTCCCAGTACATAAGGTCTCCCAGTACACTTATATATTGATTTTGGTTCAGTAAATTTTCTTTTGAGGGGTTTTGTTCACAAATAAGCTACATCAGTAATGCTTTGTTCAGCGGATCTATAGAGGTTTGACAAGTTGGGATCAGCAAGCAGCCTGGACTTCAGTAACCGTGTCAAGGTCTGTCCCGCATCAGGACCTGGCTGTTGGCCGCGCTGGCGCCGCGACTGCCTGCTCCGAGCCGTAGGTCTCGCCCAGCCCCATCGTTTGATATTCCATCAGAGCCAGAGGTAGCTCCTGCAAGTGAAAGAGTTGGCCTGCAGGCCGGACCTCTCCTGTAACCGAGCCCCCTAAACTTCCAGCTGTGAAGAAAAGTAGTTTCTCCCAAACAAGTGATTTTCTGCTGTTGGAAAGAGAAGTCACATCAACAGTTGTCTGAGGGAAGGGTTTTTTTATATGTCTGAAACAACTTTGCTTGGTAGTCAGCATGCATGTAAATTTAATTGGTGGAATGACTCCTCTCCCTTCAGCGAGTTTTCCTAATGCAAGGAGCAGTCCAGCATAAGGATCTGGTCTGCAGCAAGAGGTGTGAGAAACCAAATCGCATCAATTTGGAGCCATAGGACCAGGATTTTTGATGTGAAAGTGCTTGGATTTCCCAGCCCGCTGCGTTCTCGCAGTCTGACAAGTGGCATTCTGTGCTGCTCTTCCTACTCAGAATTCGGCTGTGATCCTTTTGAGGGCGTTACTGGTTGGTGACAACCTTAAGACTATAAACACTGTTTCCTGGTGCCCCGCGGGCCGTAGATACGCTCGCTCTAAGGTACGTTTGTAGCCGCTGTGACTGGGATGCATGCACATGCACCGCAGTTTCAACAGGGTGCTGTTACTCATCCTGCACCTCTCGCTGAGGAATTTGATAAGCCATATGCCCACTTCCTTACTTTTGCTATGAAATACACTGACAGGAACTTGAAAATAAATATTGGATGCAGTTGCGTTGACAGGAAAGATAATTAAATTGACCTGGTGGGTTTCTCCATCCTATATCTCGAGTATTCATTTATATCTAGGCAAAATGCTGCCACAGAAAAGTATGTGTTTTACCCAGTTTTGAGCAGGTGAACAAAAAAAAGAAAAGCAAGAGGTGAGACAGAATAACTAGGTCTGGTGTATTTATTTGCAAATAGAGCAGATGATGATGACCTCTGTCTTTCAATCCTGCTATTCATGATTATATTAAATAATCTAGAGTGTTATTTAATAGCATGAGTGTAAACATTATTATCACAACCAGACTTAAATGTATCATTTAACTTCTTTTGCTTTAAGACTCCTGAAAAAGCAGTTCTTTCATCGAGCATTAAAAGTGATGAAAATGAAACCTGACAAGGATACGAAGAAAGAAAAGGAAAAAGGAAAGGCTGAAAGTGGGAAAGAAGAGGAGAAAAAGGGCAAGAAGGAAAGTGGCAAAGATGAAAAAACTAAGAAGGAGAAAGAAAAGGAAAAGAAAAAGGATGGTGAAAAAGAGGAGTGTAAGAAGGTAAGTGCTATCAGTAAGAGAAGAGACAAACCTGTAACAGAGAATACATTAACGGATTAAGATTACGTTGGTTTGAAAATATGGTTGATGGTTATAAAATATAACATACCTTTTTCTTGCCTGTTTTAATCTCTAAAATATCCAGTTTTTTTTAAACTGGAGTTTTGATCTAGAGCAAAAAAGAGGCTTCAGTTGGGCCTTTGTGTACCTCGTCATCTCCTAATGTGGACTGAGTTAATCAAAAACTCTTTTTTTTGTCTTCAGCTGCAGCAGGCAGCAGTGCTTTGTACAAGTGTATGTTAGCATCGAGACACAGATAGTTTATTATTACTGTACAAGTTTTCATGTGTTTTTTCATGTTTTCATTCCTGATTTATTTATTAGCAGAACAGAATTCCTAAATTAAAATGTTAAGAACCTGCAGGAGAAACTTGATGAGGGGATGTGGTTTTTCTTCTACAAGGAGTGGTATGAATCCAGGGAGAGTTAGTGGGATAGTGCTCAAAAGTCATTCCCGTTCAGACACTCCCAAGTGAAACAATGGCACTTGGTGAGAGGTGCAGTCTGCCTGTTGTATGAAGGTCTAGATCTCAGAAGAAAGCTACATGGCTAATAAAAGAATTATAAATAATCTTGCTGGCAGTCTAAACATAGAAGCCAGTATATGATTACCCAGCTCTTTGAGGTACTTTAAAATGCTGATTATGAAAGTTGTGAACTCCTCCAATTCCCTGTCATCTGGAGAGTTACATTATTAAATATAATGTTAATTTTTAAACTAATCGTTAATTATTGAACTTATATTTTAGTGGATTATATAAGCCTGTGGGTAGTAACTTGAAGAACAACACAGGACAAAAATGAGATCATTAATTTCAAGCAAAGAAATAAGGAAAGGGAAGGAAACAGGAGACAGGGAAAAGGAAGCACAAGATCCAAAAAGAGATTGAGGAGGATACAGAATAAACAGGCAGAACCTGATTCTGAAAGGTTGCCCGTGTGGTGAATACGGCACCAAGGTACCAAATAATTCTAATCAGGTTAGTGCTTATGAAGCGTTGTACCCTGTTCTTGATCTTAGTGCAGACTTTGTTATCAGCAGAGCTTTGCTGTGCATTTGAAGACATAACATAATCCTGAAGTCAGTCTAGTCTTTAGACACTAACTAAAATTTCTCTTTCCTTACAATTTTATTTTTGAGGTACCCAGTTGGTGATAAATGTGAACAGGAGGAAATAAAGCATCTTTACTTTAAAAAGTGTGAAAGTGATCTCAAGATTGGGGAAGTTACCAGACTCAATATATTAAAATACTAGAAATTAAAACCCTCTTAATTTTTTTGTATTTTTTTTTAATAGATATATAACTTGTGTTTGTCCTCAGGATGAGACCCCAGGAACACCCAAGAAAAAGGAAACTAAGAGGAAATTTAAACTTGAGCCACATGAAGACCAAGTTTTCTTGGATGGAAATGAGGTAAGATTTATGGGTACTTTCTAACTTTTTGTGTCAATGTATTATTGTCAGATAATAGGTTAATTTACTGGATTTCTGAAAACTTTCTCGACATTTTGAAAGAAAAATTAATGGCAATTGGATGACTGATCTTGAAACATCAGATTTTTAGATATTTGCAAGGAGGTTAGAGGGAGATAAATGTAGGACAGTAACTTAAAAAAAATCTAAAAGAAAACTTAATTGCCACTCATTTAGGTGTTAGTGGCTGTGAGGTGAAATGTTTGTCCTCGGGGTGTAATGGGTGTTCGAGGCTGCCCACAGGGGTTCTGCAGCTGCCATGCCCAGAGGCTTTCAAGAAGGACTAAGTAAAGCCCGGCCTAACCAGGGCTGGCCTCACAGCTGACCCTGCTTCGAACAGGAGGGTAGACTAGAGACCTCCTGAGGTCCCTTCCAGCTCCAATTATCCTGTGGCATGCTGAAATATTTCTAAACAAGACACAAGCCTTTTAGGAGATGATGTTCGATCGCAGGAGGGGAAATCAAACATACCTGCCAGCCAGAGGCTGCCTGACTGTGATCTGAGCAGAGAGGGGACACTGGGGCCTTCCTGGATTCTCATCCTGGCTTTACCACTGAAATTGTGGTCTTAAATACTTCTCTTTGCTTTCGTGGAAGATAAAGAATTTAATTCTTTAACAGCTCTGTAACGTACAGTCATATTTGTGCTTTTAAGATTTAAGTGGTAAGTCTTTACTCCAGCAAAATTATACAGTGCTCTGCTGTGTGTTGCTGTACTGGAATCTCCCCTAAGATTCTTGTATACCTTTGGTTATCAAACAGATGTGGCAGCACATGCTGTAAATAAATCACTTGTGCAGAAAATGTATTTCCTTTATTTTACTCTTCTCGGTCAGTTCTTTTACACCTGCCTTTCTCTGTTTCATCCCACCTCGTATAGAATCACACCCACCTCTGATCCTCCCTGTTGTCTTTACACGGAGTAACCAGGATGGCATGCGGCATTCAGAATGAGGGTGCAGGACTGTATTTGCAGTAAAACAGTATTTACTTCTTGTCTTGACATAATTTACATTCTTGTTTATTAATGAGCTGACATTTTTTTAAGAACTGCCACTCCCAAGAGCTTTTTTTTTAGTAGCTAATTTAGAGCCAATCCTTGTGTATTTACATCAGAGGTGGTTTTTCCCTTTTCTTCATTATTTTGCACTTACAAACACTGAATATTACACACTGTCTTATTGCCCAGTCACCAGTGGTGCTCTTCAGTTTGTTTGGGCTCACAGAACAGTTGACTGACGGCAGAGCTGCACCTGTGTATAGTCAACTTTCATACCCTGTGAGAAGCAGAATATTAAATCTTGTTGCGTCACACTGCAAAACTGTATTACAGCCTCTAAGGTGTCCTCCTGGTAGTTCCTGTTAACACATCTGCTAGGAGGTTGCTGGTTTCTAGTGATCAGCAGCTGCTTTTCACAGTTAATAGCTAAGGTTCAAACTGTTTAGTTTGGCAAGAAAAAAAAACTCCTATTTTTCTAGTTCAGAAAATCCTGCACTTTACCCAGAAGTTTTTTTCAATAAGACTAAGCAAATCTTATTCGAATGGATCCACAGTTCTCGCACCAACATTTGGTACCCAGTGTTGCACCTGTAGACATTTAGATAAGGGTGTGCTGTGGAACAGAGGGTGTGGTTACACTTGCCCAAGGCCATCAAACTTAAGCTGAATTGAGCATTTCAGCTGGTTGCTTTGTTCCGTATGTTCAGTCTGTTTTTTTTCTCCTAAGGGAATCTCTTCAAAGCTAGAAGTATTTCTTGTTTCCACTTGGTGGACCTGAGAAACTTTTTACTTTTTTACAAGTTTTTTGGCTTCATGCTGAGCAACACTAATGAATAAAGAAAGATAAAACCAAACCTTGATTCGGTGATACTTCTGAATCTTTCATTTCCCCATTGGTTTTACTGTCTGATTGTTTTCCCTGGGATTTTACGTCACCTGTAAGTTACTCTGGGTACAGCTTCTTTCATGAAGTAGTTCTTTGACAGATCCAGTCTGAGATTTGTGCTGGTTTTCTTACACAGCATGGAAACCCCTTCCTTCTTCCCCTCCTGGCTGAGGCAGTCGGTGTGGGGCCGCAGGCGTGCAGCCCCTCGGCCTCTGCCGCGACACGGTGCTGACCACAGCGCCCGTTGGTCAGCACCCAGTGTTACAACACGGCGGTGAGCGCTTGGGTGAGGGAATAAATGAAATCCTTTATCAGAGAGCTTGTTTTCCAAGTGTAAACCAGATCATTTCTGTTCTAGGTCTATGTGTGGATCTATGACCCCGTTCACTTTAAAACTTTTGCCATGGGACTTGTCCTTGGTAAGTAAGAGTAGATATTGGTGAGCACGTCATAAATGTAAGCACAGTATCAACAGGCCTGTCTGTCCTTGGGGAAGTTTGCCTTTCTTCTGGACAAAGCTTTTGCTCTTCAGTGTCAGCATGATTTGATACCAGTCATAAGGATTTTGATCTTGGGGTGGAGGGGCTACACCTGGTAAAAAGAAAAAGCCAAAACGTGCTTTAGCAAATGTCTGAACTGGCACAGGTTTGCACGCTGTTTATTTCCGTTGCTTTAAGCTAATGAGGAAGTTGTCCAATAGGCAAATGTGGGTTATATAAAAATGTGAAAGATGTTAAAGGGATTTTAAACTTTGAACGATACCTTTCTGACCCTAGAACTTGTATTTGTGTAGGATAAGCCCAATCAGCTTTTATTTTTTTAATCTAAACTAGCATTGATGCTAACCGACATCGGTGAGCTAACAGATCACTGCACTGCTGGCCTAACACCCTTGACCTGTACCTTCCAGCTTCCTCGCCCTGGGAGAACCACCCTTCCCGAGAATCCGTGTCATCCCTTGGCACCATATTCAGGCCTCTGACTGGTCCCTGGGGCCATCACCATCTCCACCCAGCTCCCTGCGCCCGTTTCCTGCTGTGTGGGTTTTAGGCAGCTCCCTGCTCGCCCGTTTGCTCGTGCCCTCTCCTCAGAGGAACTCTCTTTGCTCTGTTGACCAAACACACAGTTGCTAAATGGTGTGTCTCTACCCAGAGCCATGGGACTAGACAAGGTTTCAGTCAAGGCCTAAAATACTACCAGTAATTCGTACTACACTAAGCCTTGAATAACTAGTAAGCCTAGAATTTTATTCACATACCAGGAAAAACTAATCACAGTTTTCACACTTTTCTCCTACCTTTCTGTTTAGTGATTGCTGTTATAGCTGCAACTCTGTTCCCGCTATGGCCAGCAGAAATGCGTGTCGGTGTCTATTACCTCAGCGTAGGCGCAGGCTGTTTTGTCGCCAGTATTCTTCTTCTTGCCGTTGGTAAGTGTTGGTTTCACCGTCTCAGCAGGCGGGGTCTAGAAAGGCAGAGACCAACCAGCTCCTTAAACGTGGTCTGAGATGTACTGGGAGGCGAAAGGGTGGCTCGTTGCTGTCGGCAGCAGCCAGGCTGGCTCCGTGGATGTATTTCCCTCCTGCCCACTGGGTGTCACAGTTGTGCCACAGAAAGAGAGAGAGCTCACGCTTCTGTCACCTCTTTGTGTCCCCTGTAGAGTGGAGATCGTGTCACTGCCTCTGTTTAAAAAAAAAAAAGGGGCAAAACAAACCCAAGAACTGTACATAGAACAGATTCAGTGGTGAGAATGGCGTAACCAGGATTTTAGCGCTTTTTTTCACTTGTATTTCTGTAGCAGAGGGGATTCAGGGCTAAATCACGGATAAGGTCCGTGGTTAGTGGGGTGGGGAGATGTGGTAAGAATAAACCATTCCTCAGTGCTGTTGTGGAATGGGGGCTTCTGCCCCAGGGTCGCCCCTGTCCCTGCCTTGGGGTGGGGCTTAGTAGGGGATATCTCTTACACTGTAGTTGTGCAGTGCGGATGTTTATAATAAAAACCCAAATGTCCCTTTTTTTTTAATACAGCTCGCTGCATCCTTTTCCTTATCATCTGGCTCATCACCGGAGGAAGGCATCACTTCTGGTTCCTGCCAAACCTTACAGCGGACGTGGGATTCATTGACTCCTTCAGGCCCCTGTACACACACGAATACAAAGGACCAAAAGCAGACTTAAAGAAAGAGGAAAAATCAGAATCCAAAAAGCAGCAAAAATACGACAGCGAGGAGAAATCAGATAGTGAGAAGAAGGAAGAAGACGATGGGAAAACAGAAGCAACGAGGAACTCGGGAACAGACGGCTCGGGAGGAGAGCGGCATTCAGACACTGACAGTGACAGGCGTGAAGACGACCGGTCCCAGCACAGTAGTGGAAATGGAAACGACTTTGAAATGATCACAAAAGAGGAACTGGAACAGCAAACGGACGAAGGGGATTGTGAAGAGGAAGAGGAGGAAGATACCGAAAGCAGGCCTTCACATGAAAAATCATAACTCACTGTGGTTTTGGGACTAAGTATGTGCAAATGGTTGGATTTTCTTTGTTGGCTGATCACCAAAACATAGACCATACAGTAGCATCTTTGTTTGCTGAAATATACATGTTACCAAACGGTTTTATATCTAGTTCCTTCATTTTTTTAACCATTAACTTGATTACTTGGTACTATGTTAATCATTAATAGCCATTGACAGAAGTTTTATCAATATGACAAGTTTTCTATTGATTGATAGATTGCCCAGATCGTCCTCAAACATACTGAAAACCATAGTTTTCTGGTACTTGCATAACTGGTCAATTAGTTTAGCTTCTCAAACTTGCTTTTGTAAAACAGGTAAAAGTTGAATGACCAAATCTCAGATTATTCCTAGTTATACTCATTTGATAGCTAGTTAGGTAAAGCCCTTCTTAGCCCACAGCTTTCTTGATATTTTTCTTGACTTTGTTTTCAAAAGATTGTGAAAACTTTCCTAAGAAAACTAGTTTTAGCAGAAGTATTTTGCTGAAAATATAAAAGCTGGTAGTGCTGAATTTGGCTGCAGTGTTCTCTCTTTCTCCAGACTGCGTGCCAGCAACTGAGGAAATCCAAACTGGTTTTGTACATCTGGTTCAGAGAAAGATGTCATCTCCAGCAGGTGAAGGAGGCAGCACGGTTTGGAAATGATGGCTGTTTTCTTTCTCCTGCTCCATCATAATTAAAAAAAAAAAATGTATTCTGTACATAATTTACAAATAAAGCAAACCATTTACTTTAACTGCTACTTATTATTTAGAGATTTGATCCAGCATTCAGTTTGTATTATTAAAGCCATTTTGTGGTGTATCTATCGGAGAAATGCAAGTCAAGAGGACCTCACAGAATATTTGTGTATGATTGGTAGCTGTTCCACAAGAGCTTTAGTTTTGTGCCAACATTCCATGTATTTGAGTATGAGTAAATTGATCTTTATTAAATGAAAGCAAACAACATAGCTGTATGTATGCCTTAATGTTAAAACTTTCTATATTCTGGAACTGGAATACTTTTTAAACTGAAGATGCAGGAGAGTGTTCATCTGTTCGGAAATGTAGGGAACTCAAAGCTAATATGAAGTGACCATTAATAATTTGTTTATAAATACCTTGGAGTAGTTTGTGCAGTTTCTCTTGCGCATCCCTTTCTGCTGGGTGGTTGGAGGATGGACTGGATGTTTGGGTTAACTAAGCACTGAAGAACTAAGGCTTGGCATCGTTCCTCTAGATGACTTCAACAGTAACTACAGATTTGATTGTCTCCTGAACCCACTCAGAGGAGATAAGGGTAAGCTTGGTGTTTTAATAACTTTTTTTCCTGTTCTAAATTGCTGGAAGCAAGGGGGAGCATCAGCATTTTGGGTGAAGATCCTAATTTTTCAGATTGTGCAAATACATACCTCATAATGGGTGCACTGATAATTCATGGATATGGTGTGGTTTGCTTCTTAAATCTCCTTAATCTTGAATCTCTTAGTCTAAAGGAAACAGATAAATTGGATCACTTTTTTATTAATACAGTAAAAAATTAAAGGACCCATTACCTGAACAGCCTGACTGCTGGACATTTGCGTGCTATCACTGATTAAAATAGCTAACACAGACCTGTTGCTGCCTTCAGGAGCTTCCTCGAGTCTGCTCTTTGTGATGACTTGGCCAGCAGCTGCCTTCTCGCGTGCTCAGCAGTGGGTTTAAGATGCTGCACTTTGCTCTGGCAGAGGCCGGTTTCCTTTGAGCATTTCCCATCTCCACGCCTAGTGCTGAGAAGGTTGCTGCCTGCCTTTCTGTGCTTGAATCTTGGGCTTGTTGGTGCTGGAATTCATGGGACAGCTGCCCTGAAGAGCAAGGACTGCAGCTTTTTATCCTGACAAACACTTGCAGCCCAAGAGAAAATCACAAAGGTACTTGGCCATGTTGAGTTAGTCATCAGGCCCCTTTGATATCAGGTATTTCAAAGTTGTTCTTACTGATTTTGACTTTTAACTTCCAGAGTCTAGGGTGACCTTATAGGAACAAGTATATACATACATATATTTAGTGGAAAATTATTTAAATAACTAGTCTATTAAAATGTCCTTCCTGCAATAAAATTTTATAGTGGTCTTACTGATACTCCTCCCCGTGTTTTACATACACAATAAAATTTTCTGATTGTTTTTCTTTGCAAGAAAATACAATTATTCCTTTTTTTTGGAATTAAATAATTACTGGTAAAACACAAATGAATATTTAATGCAGATCAGTATTTAGTGATGTTACACCCAAGTATGAGTACACTCTGGAATGGATACAAGCTCAGGTCACTTGTGTTCTGGTGTTCTTAACCAAAGGCAGATCTTTCTCTAGCTATTAAAAAATAATTAAAGATTATTCTTTGACAAACTCGCATATTTCTTTATCTGTAGAAATGTTAACAGCACTCGTGATGCTTGTACCTGTGATGATAAGCAACCTTCTAATAGCAAAGTACCTTTGTAGGAGCTGCTCAGGGGGAGCATTTACTTTCACCTGCTATATATCATACAGCAGATTCTTCTGACCTTTTTTAATACATATATTTTATGGGATATATATATAAATTGCTTGTTTAGGCCTGTTTCAGTTTGAAATCAATACCAGGTAGAGTTCACCAAGCATCACAAAGCATGAAGAAGGGCAGATAAAGATGGAGAATGTCTCAGTTCCTCAGACACCTCTTACATGACTCTGCACCCAGGACTCACCTGCCTTTACTCAGAGCAGGAGGGAGGCTGGCAGAACCACCTGCCCTACTGAAACGTTATGTGTGGACGATGTAAACAGTAAATGTAGACATGTGGAAAATACACCTGACTGGCTTAGCCCCTTACTTTCCTTCCTGCAGCCACCTGCATTTCCCTCCACGGCACTAAGCTGTAAGAGCCTCGTGGGGTTGCTCCCCAGCTCCTCTGAGGATAGAATTCTTTTCTAATAGGGTCACAATGACAGCAAAGGATTATTCAAACCTTACAGTTGGCATCAAAAGCACTGGGCAACAGAGACACATCCTCTTCCAGCTGCAGTTATTTTACTGGCAGCAGTTGGAAGTCCCTGTCAGAACCCCTCTTGGATCTGTTGCCAGACTGGGTTCAAGCGAGCTCAGTTTACAGAGTAAATAAACCCTTTTCACCTGCCTTGCTGTTGCACCCTGCCCTTGCCCTGCCCTTTTCCTCCCTCGGGCAGTTGCTGAGCTGCTCACCCCTTGCATACTCCAGCCACAAACCCAAGCAATTCACAAAATAAAATACACCTAAATACCACCTGGGGAAAAGACCACTGTGGAAGAGGGAAGGATCAGTACCGACGCCATGGTGAGGAGAGACAACCAGTTTCCCCATCACTGGGTGTTCCAGAGCCTAAACAAGCTCTTGGACCTGTGGACCTGACTGCAGACAACACAACCCAGCTGTTCCTAACAGGAAGGTGTCATTTTCCCTTTTCCCCATCCCCCAAATTTGCCTTATTCTGAGCTAGGTGCCCTGTGTTGCCATCAGCTTGGAGTAAAAGACAGGATTGTCAAGCAATGCTACGTCCTGCCTTTCAGAAGACAGGCCGGGCCTCCACTCTGAAGGATACTTGGGGCTCACCCATCCCGTGGCCCTTTCTGGGCCAGCCAGGCTGACAGAGCTCATGGCTTTGGCTCTGGGCACTGGGAAATGTTTGATACCAGCACCAGGGAGGTGTTGAGTCTGTGAGCCAGAGAGGTGCCGAATCCTAACACATGGCTCCGATGGCAACACTTGGTGATTTCAAAACAGGGCTGGGCCTTAAGTACCCCATGAAAGATGCTCTGGCCTTAACTTACTTACTAGGGGAGAGCTGAGTCCTTTTAATATCCAAATTCACTTCCCTCTTTCACTCCTCCTCCTCAGGTTAGCACTTGAAGAGAGGAGAAGGGCCATCTCAAGGTGGCTGAAAACACCAGTAGGACAGGCTCAGAAAGACTGGTTGGGAAATAAAGCAAAGGGGAGCAGATACAGGATCCTAAGGGCTAGGGGAACCCCTGGCTTGACTTTATTCACAGCGGGCCAGACCCAGGGATGCCAAAGCCATTCACCAAAAACATAAAATTTCAGATCAACTTTTCAGAGAGGAAGGTTTCTCTGAGTTCCAGAAAGCTTGTATTTGCCTCACTTCCTTATATCTAAGCTCTTCATGAAGTTGCACTGGGATAAATTCAGAGTAAATCCACAAATTTGTAACATCACAGAGAGAGGGACAGGAGACAGACTGTAGTGGTAATTTCTCTGCTCACGCGCAGTGGTCAGAAAGGAAGAGTCCTGCAGGAGATGCTCAGGGACTGCACGTCCTCATGTCCTCATCCCGCACCGCCTGCCCTCAGGCATAGCTGTTCATTTCCCAGGGGCTGTGGGAGGGGAGGGCTGTATCACTTACCGCTTGGCTGACAGTTTCCTCCAACTACTTCTCATACATTTTAAAAACCAAACCTAGAAATGCTGGAATCGGGCAAGTTTGAACAAAATTCTTCCTTATGCTATTTTTACCAGAAAGTCTTTATCAAACATTTTCCAATATCCAAAGTGGTTATGATGCAACTTAGCAGTGTTAGTGTAAGATCTACTGTTCAGCATTTAGCATGGAGATTATTGCTAGTGTTACCTTTTCTTTTAAATTAAGCAACTCTTGTTAGGAACTACAGTCTGTTCGGTGAAGGAGTCTCCACCTACTTGCCAGCACAGCTATGTGATAGATGTCTGGATTTTTAAATACAGGAGAGACAGAGAGATCAGTTCTGTCAGGGATCTTTCTCTAAAGAGTGGTGATATTTAGCTATATTGAACAAGGTTGACCCCCAGCTCACTCCAGAGGATTCCTCAGCCTACCGAGGTATTTTGTCTAACAAGAAGGGTTGACTGACTTGATTCTTAACCACTCTGATCAATCCCTCTCTATAAAATCAGAATAATACAGTAGATCTTTACCTGCTTTACCACTGTGCTGGTAAACAGCTGGTGTTTGCAGAACACTTAGCTGTAAGACCTGGACACTGACTTCTGATGAACTTTTACAAGTCATAGGTACTTACCTGTTGAGCATGATTTATTACTGATTCGGATCAAATACTCCAAAGGGAATTAGAGGAGACTGGTATGAAATGGTCCACGGCTCTGCTGTACACCAACACGGCACTGCAGCTTTCCCCCTTAGAGCATAAGAAGGACAAAACAATCCTATCAGTGTAAATGAACTGAGACTCAGCAGCTGCTGAATGTTTTCAATAGACTTCCTGGTAATGGCTGGTACAATTTCATTAGGGCTTCTCATTTTATTTAATAAAACATTGGGTGATTTTATTTGTAATACAGCAACAGGTGCAGGAAAACAAAAGGCACATTTCCTGATTGTGTCCACAAAGGGTCCATTACTTACTGGCTGACACAGTAGGCATCGTTTTGCCATGCGTATTTTTTTTTAATGTGAAAATAATGATCACTCAGAAAAATAATTGGTTTATGATAAAAGACTTTTCAGAGAGGATTAGTTTAGAGTTAGTACTAGCACTATGCAAACGGTTTCAGTGCAAGTTAAGTAAAGAGAGAGCTAACAGTACTGGGTAAACACTGATCATACTTTAGATAGAGATCAAAGTACCCTCTGCAGGTGGTAACCACCATTAATCCTCATCATGTACAACAGAAACCAAACACAGAAAAGGTTAAACTTATGATCCCCCAAGTACCCTGCAGCCTGGATGCAGTAAAGGATGTAGGTGCTTAGGAGACACTCCTGCAGTTTACCTTTGCTAGTCAATAAACGAAACACAGAGAAGAGTCCTGAGTGACTCTCATTAGCCTTGCCAGTAAATCCTTATTTTCTCTCTCTGGCACATGAGTCTTCAACCAATAGTTAAGAAAGGCTGTTTGCTGAGAATCAGAAGATGTAGTTTTGAATTTTCAGATTGAGGATGGGATAAAATTACATTTCCCCCCTTTTTAGCTTCCTTTTAAATGAAAGTGCCACCATAGAATTTGTTTAAAATCGAAGTTTACCAGGAGGTACTAATACACTAAAAGGTTACAGAAGATTACGAGCTCTGTTTTGTTGTTTGTGGGCAACATAACAAGAGTAGGATCACACCTTGCACTTCATGTCAGCTTCAGTCTTAACATTTTTAGTTTCTTGCCACAGTGACCAGCAAGCCATGAATTGGGTTTTACAAATTACTGGTTTATGTAATGTAGTTTTCAGAGCTTGCTCTTCCTCTCTTTGTTCTAGTTCCCTGAAAAATTCTTTGTGTCAAAGACAAGCCAAAAAAAAAAAAAAAAAGACTGCAGTGTCACCATGAGCACCAGGCAAGGTTACACCTTGTACAGGGAAAACATGTTGTGGTCACACACATCAAGGAAACACTACTTCTGAAAAATGCATCAAGGCTGGCATCAACTGTGTGCTGCATTTACTAGATTTTCACCAAATAAGCAGAGGTAAAATTCTATAACAAGATGTCTTCAAATTAAAATTACTAGGGAAATATTTACAGTTTCTTCTCAACAAGAACTTCCGATGAACAAACGTGTTACTTTCAAGATGAGCACCTTGGATGATTCAAAATTTAAAAGATTCCTGAAAAGTAAATGAAAACATCTCATAAATGGGACACTAGTCAAGTATTTTCTTCTTTAAAAAATAAAGTTAGTTAAATATTTTACTTGTCAAATATTTTATTACTTAAATATTTTATTAAAAAATTAAAATCTTCATAAACACCACACTGTCTTTCTGAGACATGTAGCCTTTCAGGAACAGCAACTCCACAACCGCTTGCTCATCAGCCATTGCAAAACTCCGGGTGCTAATCCTCAGCTGACAAGGCATAAAATCTAATAGCGCATTAAACATGTTCAGCTAGGCAACACCCAGTTAAAGGCACATCGAGGAAAAAGAAAAGGATACAGGAAGGGCTGAACAGGTTGGCACTCATCTCCACATACAAATACGTTCCAGAGAAAACACTCTGCTCTCACCACAGTCTGCTGCCAGCTCTGCTCACGGCTGCTATGCCCGTTCACCTCCAAACTGAGTCATGCTCAACTCCTTGCTGCTCAGGATACTGTTTTTTCATAATAATTTTTCCATAAATATGCATTTGATCTCCCGGTCTTGCTCCCACATGGCTTGAGGTGTCCAAGATGTCAATGTAAGATTTCTTTAAACACAAAAAGGTGAGGTTTAAATTTATTCCTTCTGCTCAACTGAATACAGGGGCAGATGGCAACTAGCTTCTGAAGCACAACATGTCACAAACAGGAAGAACTGGGGAAAAGTAAAGATTCAGTTCTAACTACATAGAAAGCACACCCTATACTCCTTCGTGTAATGGTAAAGAAGTTGTATTCATTATCTACACCTACCCCTGTCTGAAGGAAACTTCCTGGTCCTAAATCAGGCAGCACTGAAGGTGAAGCAGAACCAACATGCAGAAACTCTGCTATTCCCCACTGGTCTTTCTGAGTGACTTCAGAAGCCGCAGTGAAATTAGAGGTGGTTTTTTTTCCTTGTTCCTTTCCCCTTTGTCCTAAAATCCAACTCTTACAGTTAAGTTCAACAACAGAACCCAAAATATGAGCAACCAGCAGCAGGAAACAGTCTTGAAGAAGGAAGGAAGCATCTATGCAAATCTCTTGTGACTACAGGGGATAGAGAACGACAACAGGATCATCTGAAGAATGCACAAACAGCTTTTGCAAGAGGTTTACTGTACCATTTCCTGTACTTTCCTCCTGGAGGAGGCAGTCTCCTGTCTTATTTTCACACACAGCTGCCTGCATGCAAGTATAAATTAATTTCTTAAACTTTTCTGTTGCTGCACATGAATATAAGTGCAGGCTCTTTAAGCAAGCAGGATGGGCTCAAGCGATTATTTACAGAGTATGGTATTTGTCAAGTACCTACAAGTTTTCCTGCAAAATTGCAAACTGATGCTAAAGAAGAGTCTGTCCCTATTCAATACTGAGTGTAAGCAGCTCCTAACACAGTGAGAAGGAGCTGCCAACGCTAAGCAATGCATTTGATTTCCAGGGCATCCCATCTTGCATTATCATTTCTCTGAAAAACAGGAAGATGAGATGTAGTATTCAGGAGCAGAAAACAACCACTTGAGAGTAATCAGTGAGTAATAAGTGAACTTTCAAACAAGCACCAGAGAGGGCCTCGGTGGAGGGAAAGGGAAGCCAAGAAGTAGTTCCAGCATTAACCCAGGCTGTAACTCAGGCAGCACAGTGCTCCTGTGGGCCACACCGAGGAGCCTGCTCAGAAGGCTCATGGAGCTGACATACTGCGCTGCATGCTCTGGAGGTCACACGCTCATTGGGATTTTTATCAGCAGAAAAAAAAAAAAATCTTTAAATCATGCCCTTCCCCTCCTGGTTGCTCATTTCCATCATCCAGGTATCTCCCGACATAGGCCAGTGCAGTAGTTTCTGCAGTCATAAAGAAAGCCATGATCAGAAACAAAGAAAATGAGCAGAAAGACACCATCCAAACAATTCACTAGCTACCACTGGGAAAACCACATGAAGAAGAAAACTAGCTACTACTGAGGGCATTACCATTGAGATACTTGTGCGTGGGACCACGCTGTGGACTGGGTGCTCAGAAGGTAAAATACCCATCCCAGGTGTAAACATTTTCTTATCATATTGCAATTTGTGCAGCAGTCCTGGGAAGTACTGCTTGGATAAGCAAATATGGCCAATGTGAATGCTGCTTGAGATTACTTTAAATTCTCACATTTTTTCAGACTATAATACCAATCATCTTGTTTTTCAAAAAAAACCCCACCTTTTTTTTTCCCCTGAAGTTATTTAAAACTTGAGATAAACCAGGAAAGAAGAAAAAAGAAAAAAAAAAAAAAGAAAAAAACCCTCTACTTGCATCTGAATTTAATTCTAGAGAATTAGTTGCTTTCAGAAGAGGTACCAGCCACTTGATACTATTGTACACACAGATCACAGACAGATAGATCAAACATGGATTTGCAATCTACCCTGCAAGAAAAACAGTAAAAAATGTTTCTCTCCCAACAGACACTAGGCATGCTAAAAATGTAGCTGCTCTATGATCAACGATGGAAGTTTAGACCCAACAACAGACACGTTAAATTGAGTAATACAAAACAAATCCCAAAAGCTCCCAAAGGTTTAGCTCTCCTCATTAGGCCCCAGACATCAGGTGTTCTGCCTAAATTTCTCAGGTGGTCCAATCTGCAGGAAGCATCTAAAAGATGTCATTTATTCCCGCCAGAACGTAATTTTTGAGAAAGGCAGGACATTAGACACTATCTTTTCCCAGATCATCTAGACACTCACACTAGCAACTGCTGCTCAGTAAACTAGTTTGGATGAGCATCCCTTGGAGGCAGAGGCACAGCAGCAGGGCAGGTGCTGCAGCATCAAAGTGATTTCCAAGCCTCTCCTTAGATTTAGCCCTGAATTACCAGAAAGATAAAGGGAAAAAACAAAAGATGTTGTAGTGTTACAGCTGTATTGCCTACATGCAGCAATCAGGACACCACCGCCAACTAACTTGAGAAGCACAGCTCAGGTCCATCAGCAAGACATTCCTGCGGTGCGATGTGCTCCTATCCTATGTGTGTTTGTAGATGGGAATTAAAACAACAAATGGAGAACTATGTTAGTACTTTAATCTGGAAGAAGTGAAAAGCTGTTACTGTGAATTTTTAAATTCTATTAAGTGGATTGCTACAGGATGGCCAAGCTAAAAAGCCAACCCATTTATAAGGTTTTATATATACTTTCAGGATTATCTACTTTCATTCTTCATGATCTTAAAACAAAAATGGGTATTCCCTAACCTTTCTCCTACACTTTTCTTCTTAAGAATCTCAGAGGAAGACAGAACTGAGAGAGCCATTTGTAAAAAATCTTTTTGCCAAGACAACATTCACAGTAAAATATTCCTTAATATTTAGTGTTTTATAGATATTTAACTATATCATTACCAGAATGTAGTTGCCAGTTAAATATTAAGTTCCCCTATGGAAGACAATATACAGTATTGAGGGGTTTGTACAATTTTGTGTTGTATTTCAAAACCAGAAGTGTTCTAGAAAAGCATTACATGATGTTAAAAATTTGAACTGTGTTGCAAATACACCATTGGCTGATTTCTGCAATATTCGGATTCATTTGATGGCTTCATGATAGAAGTGGAGATATGCTGCAAAAAGGTGATTTGTCACAGTTTTAGAGGCATACCGTGTTCAGTGCAGGAAGAGTAATGTGTATGTGGAAGCCCACAAACCCAGCGCATTTCCCGTGCGACCATGCTCCAAGATAACCCACGCTCTTCCCCATGGAGGGCTCGGTGGATGGGGACAGGAGAACCTCTGCCAGCCTGCAGGGACAGCAAACACCCTCACGGAGAGTCCTTCCAGCTGCAAGAGCAGGAAGGAAGCAGAAATTAGTTCTTCCAAAGTCTGCTGGGTACGTTCAGGGGCACCTCTGGGAGGGGATCAGCAGCCCCGCTCATCGTGACTAACTCTGCGTGGGTGAAACTGGTGACAATTTACCAACGGGGCTGAGTCCCAAAGCCAGCGCGGGTGGGTAAGCACACAGCATGGGGACACAAGGCTTCGTAAATTAAATACTGTGTGGTGGCTGCCACACGCCATGCCACTGCAATCAAAGACTGAGGGCGACGGCCCCCTGGCCCTGAGGGCCCGGGCTCTCTCCAGCACCGGCTGAAGCACCCCACCATCCCCCTGCTGCCTTTTTTTCCCACACACGTCACACATTTAGAACAGAAAATGTTTACTTGCCACGTATATGGTGATTTCAGCAGTCCCACGAGGGCCGTTCTGCTCTGCCCTCGCTGCTCAGGTAACGCTCAGGTAACGCCAGGCGTTCACCTCGTTTCGCTTCCCTCAGTCACAGCGGGCGTGTGCGGAGGGAGGGATTAAACACAACATATTTAACCCTTTTCCTCAAAGCGGTTATTTTTCCCTCAACACTAGCCCCTCTGTGGCCGTTCCCCACCCGCCCGCCTGCCGTGAGGAAGGGCCCGGCCCGGCCGGCACTGAGGCGCCCCAGGGTGGGCGGGAAACTGGCGGGCGCCGCGGCGTCTCCTCAGCGGGCGGCGAGCGGCCGGACCGGCTGGGCTGGGCTCGGGGCGGGCAGGGCAGGGCAGGGCAGGGCAGGGTAAGCCCGGCCCCACCCGGCGAGCCGAGCCCTTCCCTTCCCCTCCCCACCCCGCCCGGGTCGCCGTGCGATGGGGAGGGGCGGAGATGGCTGCCGCCTGAGGTGGCCGCGGCGGCGCGGGAGGCCGGGGAAGGTCCCCGCAGCACACGCCGAGGAAGAGCGCGGAGGGGCGGCGGCCGCAGCAGGTGGGTTCCTGGGCGAGCAGGGGCCGGGAACCCACCGCGGGGAGCCGCTCCCAGCCCGGGCGTCCCCTCGGAGAGACCCCCCCGCCTCCCTCAGCCCGGCGGGGCCCTGCGGAGGAGGTGGGGAGGGCCGAGGGCGGCCCGTGGGGCCCAGCGGGGCACCCCTCGGGGAGGAGGGCCGGGAGGCGCCGGCAGCCCGCGGCTCTGTCTGGAGGGTGGCCGGGGCAGCAGGCACAAGCCCTCCGGCTGCCCGCAGGCTGAGCGCGGTTCCAGGACCAACGCCTCTGCTGCCCTGCCCGGGTGTCTGCACCGCAGAGGAAAGGCCCCACCTGTGTGCAGGTGATTTTGCGCTGTGAGCCATCGCTTACACAGTGCGGTTTTGCGTGCAGGTTTCTGCTTTTCTGCATACGCAAGTGCAACACCCACTATACGAAGACAAAATACAGACAGAAGGCTGTTTTAAGTTGTAGTGTAAAATGTATTAGGTTTTAGAGGATGAAATGTGCTTGTGCAGAGGAAGAGTGAAGCGGCAAGCCCAGGTAGGCTTATAACCGAGTTCAGCCAATACATCTCAAGTTGTACTGCCAAGTACTTCTACTTTTCTTACTCTGCCTTTCAGGAGACACTAACTCAAATGTTCACTAACTCTGGCAACCTGGTAATAAAATGTGTCTATTTAAATACAAGCGAATCACTCAACTCTTACGAGGCAATTCCTTCTTACGGCCGCCGTGGCTTCTCAGCTTTTCTCTGCTGTTGCTGAGAATGCTGACACTGTCCAGCTTCTTAGAAAAGAGAGAAGAAAGCACGCACAGCTTTGTCTGACATGTCTTGCTGACATACACAAAACCATCCTGTGTTCATCTTCCTTAGGAATTAACACACAGAAAAGAGTTATCATAAGGAAACTTGTCCAAGGGCAAAAACAGCTGTTCTGAGGTGTCTGTCATTGTAGTACTTGCATTGCTAAAGGATGAACAAAAAAGTTCAATCAACTAATGAAGTGTGTGCTTTGGATTGCCTCGGAGTCCCAGAATTTTAGCACCGAAAAAGGATGTTGGGTCGATGCTTTTTCTGCTTTCAGGACATTTCTGCAGTCACAATTCCATATAGATTCTATGAGCGTAATGAACTGTGAGGCCATACTGTAACATCTCCTGTGCCCTGTATGATTTCTGTCCTATGTGGTTGTCTAATTTCTTCAAAATATGTAGGAGCTCTGAAACATCCATCCCTCTGCCCACTTGGACAGACTCGCATACTTTCTAAAGCAAAGGAACATAGTCAACCTTAGTTCCTAAAGCTTTCTTTAGGGCAGTAGCTAGAAAAGAAACTTAGCTCTATGTTGACCTTTTAACTCTCAAGAACATAAATCGAAGAATATAAAATTTAGGCACTTCTTGACAATTTAATGATGTTGTTAGTGAAGATATTTGCTCTTAATTAAGGTGCCAGGAAAATTCAGATGTAAATTTGGTAGTTGCTATGATGGAGAATTAACTAATTGGTAGAGGTATCCGGAAATAAATTTTTACAAACTTTTTTTTTTTTTTTCTTTTCAGATATGAAGCACTGTGGCCTGTGATATTTACTTTGCTGTTCTCACTGTCAGAGGATGGCTGCCGTACTCTGTGAAAATTCTTCTGGTCAGTACCACTACACCCAGGTCAACCAACCTCTTGAAATCAGCTGCATGTTGCTCCTGATTATGCTCGGCAAAGTGTTCCTTGATTTCTTCATGTTGCAAGTTAAGCAAAAGAAGGTGAAAGTTAGTTTTATGGGATACTTTTGTGTTTCACTGGCGCTTCTTGACTTCACGCTGCTGCTGAGTATATCTTTCATTTTCTATTTTGAGGACTTTGCACTCTGGGGTGTGCGATTTACGAAGTACCACATTTGCCTGTTCACTCAGATAATTTCTCTCACCTACGGTATTTTGCATTACCCGGTATATCTTGTGGCTGGTCTGGATTATTACATGACTATAGCCCAAACTTCTCAATTTCCTAAAAGAGGTCCAAGATTACTCTATGTATTTGCTGTGGTTGTTATATGGATGTCAGGGTTTTTTTGTATTCTGAAAGTTCCCACTATCTATGAAGAACTAGAAATTCAGAACCGTTTTTCTCCTTATCAGTGTCCTCTCTATGCCAGCGTGCAGAGCTACTCAGTCTCCTGTGCCATGGTGCTGCTCTTGGGCACGGCTCTCCTGGCTTGTCGGAAGGAGGTTATCACCATGCTGCTGTCTGTCAGGGTAGTTTCCTTTGCCAGTCAGCCTGTTTTGATGTTCTCCTACGTGTCCAACAACAGCAGCGCTTGCTTTAAGTGGCAGCTCCTGACCAGACTCCTCATCTGTTTTCTTGGCACTTGGGCACCTTTTGTTCTTCTTCAAATTATCATTTTGTTTCTCGGTGCTCGCATTCCAGCCTACATGGAGATGAATGTCCCCTGGCTGTACTTCATCAACAGCTTTCTCATCGCAGTAGCATACTGGTGTCGATGTCACGATGTTGAACTGACAGAGGAGATGTGGTCTACAGATCCATTTGTCAGCTGGAAATTCTGCTTTATGCCGTTTAACAATGAAAACACAGAGCCAGCTGATAAGCCCAGCACAGTAATTGTAATCTGTTAATGAGCTGCTGACTGAAAAGACTGCAAATAAGTGCTGTGGGACAGAAGCGTGTACTCCGACGTTCTGTGACTGTGTCCGTACAGATAATACAAGGAAACCTCTCCAGAGCTACAGTCCAGCTCTTGCACCAGAGCGTGGGATGCTGCAGGGTTCCAGTGGGCAGCAAGCACCTGCCAGCTCAGAGAATTTAACTTGAAAGTACGGGTTTAAAAGACCACTGCTTATATAAAACAAGTTTTTGGTTAAACCTTACGTTTATGACTAGCGTTTTACATGTGCTTTAAATGGAACGATCTCAGGTTTTATAGTATAAAATGCAATAAAGTCTTCTTCAAAGCTGAGGCCTTTTATCAGTCATGTACACGTTAATCTACTGTCAGGTGTTAAAACTTCTGTGATCTTTTCTTGTTAAGATTAAGGGTTGTCTGTTTAATAAGAAATAAATTGTTTTAATTAATGTAAAGCTACAACTCTTAGTAATATAAACTTTGTTTATGTAGTACAAAAATAGTGCAACACATGCAACTTTCACAACTACCGGAGAGGTGGTGATATTTCATTATTTCTTTGCTACTGCTCCTCTAATGTACAGATACGCATATTAAAACTAAATAATTACAATCAGAGCAATAAGCTTGAATGCAGTGGCAATTACACTAACCGGGGAACAAATAGGGATGTGCTTAACACACGAACAGTTCAACTCTCCTCTCTATACTCAGCAGATGTATATGCTCTTACACGGTTAGTTGCTACACATAAATACATGCCTGAGGTTAAAGAAGGGCTTAAATTAACATAAATTTTGTTTTGAAGCCAAAATTACTTTGAAATTAAAATAATTAAATTTGAAGTGGGACTACTGCAGTAGGGGAAGAATGAGTCAGGCTTCTAGCAAAAATAACTCTCTTAATTTTCAAATTCTTACAGTTTTATGAAGGTCTTAATTTAATTTTGTAGAAGAGAAATAAATGATACACAACCAAAGCAGACAAATGGAAGTAGCATTTATTTCTGAAGCACTGAACTCACAATACAATGTTGTATTGAAATAGAAACTATATAAGTAAATGATGCTGTAGGTTGGTTAATCATTCACCCAGACCCACAGGGAACAATGATATCACACAAGAATACTCATTAAGAAAAATCTGCAGGATAACAAAAGGTGCAATTACAAGCAAGTTTAAGCAGCATAGTATAAGGTGCTTTGTTTCAGCATTTGTATGATGAATTTACCCATTAACAGACAGATTAAAAGAAATTTCACTTCTACAGATCATAACAAATGAGAGAATCTAAAATTCATTCACATGCTACTTGGTAATAGGAAAGTGCTTTTTAAAAAAATGATTCACAAAGTGAAGATCATATTTTTACATAGTTCACTGTGCTCTTCAACTGTAAAATTTAATTTTTGGGTTATCATTTACATTATTATATATCAATTATAGACATAGATTTAATTGCAGAATTTAATGCTATGTGGGCTAAAATTTCTTATAAAAGAATATTCCAGTATAACACTCCATAAGAATACACAATCCCATCTCAATCATATATTAATCTTACATTTCTGCAATATATCAGTCCAATTATCAGTCTGATTTATTACTTCACCCCACATAGCGCTTCTTTCACCCACAGTCTGTGGTAAATTTCTTCGAGGCTTCAGTGATGTACTCAAAAGGACATGAGCATTTTTAAGCAGTAGAAAATGGTTTAGGGAAAATCTGTTAAAAAGGCCATCAAAAGGACAGTAAATGATCAAAAACTGAATTTTAAAAACTAGTGCAATAAGAGGAAGCAATGCTTAGCAACATAGTTTGAAGTGTTTGGCACCACAAATTATTTCATCCTTTATGCTGGAAAGTGTATTTGGAGGAAATTCTATTTCCACGTTAAAGGTAGGAAAGCACGTACAATGTTAACTTGAAAAACAACCTTAAGCAATCACTCCCTGCTCTCAAATTGTAATTGCTGTTATTTAGCGCTTGAGATGCTGGAGGATAAACCATGTCCAAATACATTTTTTTGACAACAGCATTTCTTCAGGTTTTATATAAACCGGACACCCACTGAAATGGGGGTGACAAAATATTTACAAAACTTAATTCCCTTTAAAAACCAGCAAATATCTTAAATATAGTAATGCACCAGGCATTTCAGAAGATCATGAAATAACTAATCCCTACAGACTCGGCAGGCAAGGGAAAATTCCTAATTTAAAATTCATTTAACACCAGATGAAGGCAAAGTTAATTTTCAAGAACATACACTTCAGCTGCTTCTGGTTTGTGTGGTTAGTCTCACCCTTCTAATTCATTAATGTATACAGAACTGGAACTGCAAGAAGTTGGGTAAGGCTGCTGACGTGTTTTATTTATTGGTGTGGTTCAGCTTCTCAACCCATAATTAAAGTTTACACAACCCCATCTATCCTGATGTGGCAGAATTCCCATAGTTGCTGCAGTGCCTCTAAAGCCATTTTCAGTTTTCAAAATTTTATTTTTTACAGGGAAACCACAACACGCAGCCAAAGCCAGTATTAAGGTACTGATGCTACATCACTGTATTGCTATCAAATTTGTTCTTCCATACACTTTGGGGAAAAAGTGCCAAAGAGCATCAACCTTTAGGCTGTTGCTACACCACCGAGTAGTTAATAGCAGCACAACAGGCCTTCACCATCCAACTGTGGCGTCTGAGCCTCCTAAGCAACTAGTTTAAAATACATTAATAGTAGCTCTCTGTAAGCCCACTTTTATCCTTTTTATGGAGGGAGATACCAGTTGCGAAGTGATCTTTATCCTATTATCCTCCTAACGACTACGTCTTTTCCTCTGTGCGTTTTCTTTTATCTGGTGCTTCTGGGAAGTCCTAACGCTGAACCTTGAACCCAGCCATACACATAAACCATTGCTCTGTGGAACAGGATTACAGTTCCACTGCCAGACAGAAAGAGGAGAGAAGCTATGCTGGGAAGGTGGGAATCTCTGAAATAATAAAAACTACAGACAACCACTGCTGTATCTATCTCCTCTGCACATTACTTCTTGTGCTGTGCCAGCAACTAATGGCCTTATACCATTCAAATACTTTACAGTCTTTAATTCTTACAGGATTATTTGATATTAATGGTAACAGCAGCTAAAGTGTTAACCCTTTATGAGAAACTTCTGTACTTTCCTCCTATAAAGAATCCCTTAAAAATCAACATTGATTTTAATGAGATATTCTGGGTTTTCAACTCCAAATAGAAGCTTTGGAACTCATTAATAAAACCCTTCATTCTTCACACACTTCTTTCCTGACCAGTACGGGTTTGCTAACACTGTAACACAAAGGCTACTTAAAAAGGAAGTTGGGTATGCAGAATATCTCACTGTTCTTTCAAACAATGACTTTGCAAAAAGCTGCCAGAGGTCGGCAACATCCTGGCTGCCAATACACTGGCCAGGTAGCAGAGGACAACGCGAGTCTTCCCACAGGTTGACCTGACTTCACCCGCAAAGCAGATATGCCTCATGAATCGGTTATATTTGTGCTTCTAGCCTAATCCCATAATCAGCAAGGATACCCTGATTTAGTACCTATGAACAATACTATAAGCCTTTCAACAACCCTACGTAACCATACAGTGCTTTTTATGCACAATTAAAATGCTCCTTAAGTGTTATGTATTGCACTTAAATGATATTTATGATCACTCTTCCATGAATGTACAATTGTGCTCAAATTGTAATTCTTTCTAGTTGGAAAAAATCTCTTTAGATCTCCTTTTTCTAGTTCCTTACTATACACAGTCATTTTGGATAATCCAGCAGGAAACTAATACATGCTGGAAGTTTAAAATTTTTTAATGTGAAATCTGTTCATAACACTGACTCCCAGAACTGTGCTTCGGAAAAGTTAGATCAATGGTTACAAAACCTAGACTATACGCTCACTACGTACCTTCAATTACAAGCATATTCACATCTTTGAATTTTGTTTTTTCCTTCCACTTCACTGTAAGAGATCGGTAAATAATGTGCACAACCTTCAAATGTATGAGCAGGTGTGTGTAAGTTTTAATGTAGAGGTTACACAAACCCACACAGCAGCTTAGGATGGGGGCCTTGAATACACATGGAAGTGCTGGCCATGAGACCCAGGGGACAAGTAGGACACAACATGTTCCAGCCAAACACAGCTGACACCCAACAGGGCAAAAAGCACACTGAGAAATCTATATGGAGAAGGAAATGGCATGTGATAGAGCTCCTCCAAGTTATGAAGAGGGTAAAAACAAATCAGTCTGATTGATACGGATTAGGGTAATGTGTGCTACCTGCTTCTGTGCACAGCCTATGTCCCAGGCTCTGACTGCAGGGCACAAGCTGTCCCTCAGCTCAGACTACATTAGGGACAGCTTCCTCAAACAGTCGACACAGCATCTACACTGCAGGCACTTATCTGTACCACAATTACCATCTCTTTTTTAAATGTTGCTATTTGCAAAGCCATCCACTGGATGCAACGAAATAGAACTGATAGGGTTTAAAGAATTCTCATGCCTAAAGGCAAATTCCTTTAAAATAAACTTAATTTAGGCTTAGCTTAAATGAACTAAGCATTAAATGAGTTACATTTCTTTTTCCTCACAATATTTCCTGTCTGAAACTGCAGCTCACTGTGCAAGAATTAAAAATTAATTCATTATGAGCAATTATTAACACCTTATATTGAAATTACACATTTATAGCTCTGTTCATACCTGTTCCACTCAGCATTCAACAGAAACCATATGTTTAAAACAAAATACTTTAAAAATGTTAGTTTCTCTCCACCTCTAATAAACTCACTTGGGTGAATGTTAAAAAAAAAGGATCTGAGACTGACTCTTTTGCAGGGTCATTATCTGCAGCCTAGAATAACTGATGAGTAAGTCTGGCTAATGAGTGACAACTATATATCTATATATGTGCTAATGGGACATCTCTACACAATACTGGTAAGAAAATAACCCTGCAAGCTTTTATACACATGCTTAATATTAACAGTCCCGATACAATCAGAAAAACTACTCATAAACTATGTGGGTGTCCATTTATTTGCAAAACCGGGACTGTCACTGAATTCTTTGATCACTTAGAGCTATGATTTGTCAATGTGTAAGAAATTTCTTAAGCTATTGGGCTGTAAGTTTCTGCACTGATATTGTGATATTAAAATGAGAACAACCATCTGGAATAGGCAATACTTCTAACTGGAATGCCAGGCAGTGACACACTACCCCCAGCAAAGTCTCACTATATAAACTTTCATTCAAACTACAGTTGAATGGTTTTATACCTGAACATTTCCTTACAGTTAATCTTAAGAAGTGATGCAAAAGTTATTGTAAGCCTGCTCAAATACTTGTTTTTATCCCATTCCTTTCCTCTTGGTGCCACATCTACAGTTATGATGGACTCTGTTCTATCCAAAAGGCTGGATTCCCACTTGTGATTTGTCCAAAAAGAAGTTAGGAGAAAAAAAAAAAAACTGCTTTCACAGGAAGGAAATGAGTAAGCAGATGCAGGACATAAACCTTCTATTTCAGAGATCTCATTGACACAAATCTAGCAAAAGTTTTACCCTCCATCAAGAACTTAATTTCTGGAAAAAAATATGATGGATTAATGGGTAAAGAATGGATTTATGATGCAGTCTGTTTAAAAACCCTTCAAACATTCTCTGGTGATCCAAGACAACTGGCAGTTTAACCTGACAAGATGGTTATTTTTTTATTCTCTATGTAAGCAAGGTGATAAAGTCACAAGTGTGCCAAATGTGAGGCAATATGGGTTGGCTGGGAGAAGTCAGCAATTCATTGGCAATGCTTGTTTTTGAACAAGGAGCAGCCTACAGCTCCCTGAGTACTTCAGTCAGTGGAAGTGACCGAGCTTCCTTGCTGGAATTCTCTGATTCTGCTGCAAAGCAGGGTTGCTGAGTGATATGATCCAGATTAAGCAGGGGAGTGAGTCTGCATGCCCATTTAGGTGCATTTCTTTAAAACCCCAAATATAAACTCTGAAGCTATGACAAGTGTAATAGTTATAATTCTATTGGAAGAAATTTTGACAGGCACATTCAGCCCAGTGCTCTGCAAAAGGCTTTTGCCCTGAGCTACTGCTGCAGTTGGTATTATGGAGCAGGGTAAGACAGAGACTAGTGGAGAAAAAAGGAAGGGAAAAAACCATCCAACATATCTCCCTTTTGAGCCAAGATCCTATGGCATCCTGTATTCCTTTCTACAGGAATTTAAATATTGCAGGGATTACCGTGAGGTGTAGCCCACAACAGCAGCAGTCTGAATGCAGAAAACAAAACCCCAGGAAATAAAGCTAACGAAAAGGGTTTCGTGTAGACACATCCAGTGGGAGCAAGTGTTAAAAACCAGTCAATTAAAATCTGCAATACTTCCTCTTTTGCAAGATGGTCTAGCTTAATTTGTGGGGAAAGCCATGGGAAATAGTAGTATAAACCCTACAGAGAAACAAGTGATTGGTATGCAAAATGGTTCTGGAGGAATATTACTCTAAGTATTATATTGCTTTTTTGAATAAATTCAAAAGCTGCCAAAGTAGACTTCAGTTGCACTTGGAAGTTGTCCAGCCTACTTTCACGTACAGGTGTGATTTTTTTTTTTTTTTTTAAACTGACTTTATTGACACAGCTATACTGGCAAACACTCCAGTACACGTGCATTTCTATCAGCAGAGGTTAGTATAGCTGTGTCTGCTTTTAAGTTCTTGCTTAATGCCAAAATCAGTGAAGGAGAAAAAACTTTCAATATGCATAAGGCCCACATTCTTAGTTGCTGCGTTCATGAATATTTAAAGCATAACTCACTATCTGTGGCTCTCCCAAAACCACAGAAAATGTAGCGTACCAGAAGAACCAGAACAGACGTGCATTAATCAGGTCTACTCTGAGCTCCTGGCATCTGTCAGTGATTATGTCCGAGAGTCGTATATAAACACTAGCTGTAGAAGGTCTCCTGAAAGCTGTCTAATAAAGCAAAATTAAAACAGCTATGAAATTTTCATGCATGTAACAACACTGTGATTAGCTGCAGGTCTAAATAAGACTCATAAGTCCACATTTTCAAATATGCCTTAAGCCATTATCAAATCACATTTACGTATACCTACTTTTTACATTGCCAAAGAACAATACAATCAGAAGACAGATTAAAAATTAGCCAGTGAAATTTTCGTATAAAAATAATAAAACTTTAAGACAAAAGCCAAAGGATAAATATCTAAGATATCTTTAGTCTTCAATTAGCTCATCAAAACAGAAGGTATACTTTAGAACATATGTTACAGATATGCTACACTGTGTATCTTACAGAAATGCTACAAATGGGAACCTACTGTCTCCATCATTTGAATCTCTTTCAAATGAACATTGCCAAACATTGAACCTTCAACTAAGAAGTTTATTTTACAACAGTAACTGAAGACAGAAAAAACAAATTAGAAAGTGCTTAGCAACTTCCCTCCAAAATAAACCCAGACATCAATTAATTCTCTACAGCCTTTGGTGCCATTTCGATAAGGGCTCTCACCACATACTAGCACGTAACAGCAATGGGTTGTCCTAACTTGGAGCTTCAGTGGTTAATAAAAATATTAATAACATCTGCTATTAGTAAGCTCAAACAGTTGTAATTAAAAACAATGATTCTAATGTTGATCTCTGGAGGATCATGGTAGAAAGTCTGTTAGTAGAAACAAAGCAATAGTTTAATTAAAGGAAAATGAAGCACAGATTTTTCTGTAATCCCAATTTACTCTTTAAGGTCATCAGTTAAATAATATACATATTAATCTACCTGTCATAAACCTTCCTTTCAGCCAGTGTACGTGCATTGACTCCTTTTGATCTAGGTCAGCAGTTCTCAAACTTCAGATCAGTTCCTCTTCTTTTCAGGAATACTTTACAGTCCCCCTGACCATCTCCCTACACAATTACATATTATGCATTAATTTGCATAAAATACAAAATACATTATTTGCAGACACATACACATATTTAATTCAAATATACAATGACTCCATTGGCACACATGCCCTTCTTTCCCTATACAAGAGCTTAGGATCTAGGTCTGTACATAAGGGGAGTGGAGCTGCAAAGGGGAGGGAACAGAGGTACAAAATACATCCACGAGCATGGATCACGCAGGTGATGGGGAAGCAAAGGCCAAGAAGGTGCGGCTGCTTCTGAGCCCAAGCAGCTTCCGAGCGCGTCAGTAACTCGGGAAACACGTATTTGTTCCACATACAGTGCAAGAGGGGGAAGATGGAGGGAGACACTGAAATCCCACCACCTGGGTCTGCAGCATCCAAGTCAAAATCTCCCCGTAGAGGGTCAAAGCAGGGACCCTAGAGATTTCTCCTGGAGCTGCCCACCAGTGGCACTGCTCCTGCCAACCTGCAGCTCCAGGCTCCCTCCCTGCAGCAGCAGCTGCTCCTACACCAAGTTCTGAAGGGACCACATAGAGCAACTCACCGTGCTCCTTCCTCAGACTACTGCAAGCCCAGCTCACACTAGCCAGTGGACAAATAAAAGGTGCTTGGAAGTTTCCAGTGAGGCAATGGGAATGCACTACAGGGAAAGACAAGGTAGAAGAGGTATCAAGAAAAGATCATCTGAGCTATGCTATCCCTTCTCTACCTCCAGTCTTTAAAGTACACTTGTCTCAACATGAGCTAGTTCTGGCTGCAGTTTTCAGCCCCTCACGCCCAGGCATTTGGGAACCTGAACCTCAAGTATTCTCACGCCTTCTGAACCCCCATTTGAGAACTGCTGGTCTAGTTTAACTAGCAGCATGCGAAACTACAAACCTAATATCTTAATGCCCTCTTAGTGCATAGCAGCATACAAAGAGTAAAGTAACATGTGCTTCAGTTACCTCTGGCAAGAGTGTCACGCCATTGCATTTCAGTAGCCTGACGATGAGGATTTTGATGAAACATCTACATGGTTTATAGTATTTCCAGACTTCAAGAAAATACTACAGCGGCAGAGATGAGGGTAAGCTACACGAGGAAAACTGGCTGCCAACCTACCTCTTACAAACAATTTGCTCAAGACTAAAAGAAACTCAGAGAGCACAACTAAATGCATAGCATTTTACTGTCATTAGTGCTTCCACAGGGTCTGTGGACACTTGTGTTATTTCAGTCCAAAAACTGCTGTATGTGGGAAAAATCTTGCAGAATACAGCAACACAATTTAAACGGTGTTTAGATTGGGGTGGGTGCTGGGAGTGTTAATCAAACATAAGATAAAGTACACGTTGGGGAATATTTAACGTATCACAGCATATTTTACTTCATGTTTTTCCATGAACTCCCACTTCAACTCAAAGTATTACTCAGGCTTTACCATGAACCTATTAATTGTTGGAAACTACAGAGGACTACCTGGTATAATCAAAGGAACATTTTGGAGTCTTTATGTGGGGAAAACCCCATATATTTAACAAAACATCACAGTAACACTCATGCCACAGTGAAGATGTCGGCATATTACTGTCGGTTCTGTCACTGAGAAACTGTTGTTTAAACCTTCATGTTCACCCCCTAGGATTCTTTCAATGAATTGATGCGTGCACAGATTTTCAATGCAGGTCCAAGCTTAATATTCATTGCACTCATAAGGTGATCCTCCTTCAACAAGAGGAGAGCTTGTCCATCAATTTCTTGTGCTCTAAATTCATCTGCAATATCTTGACAACCTACAAGGCAACAGAAAAAAGAATTACTGGGTTAGAAATGTGCATTCTTAGATGCAATGACTCTACCCACACTAGAGCTTTTCAGCTACGCAGTTTCCAGTGCTCATCCCTTTAGCGTGTAGAATCTAAGGTATATGCAGGCGTTCAATATTACGACGGGGAATTCCGAGGTAATCTGAAAGTAATTTTCATTACAGCCTTTAATTACACTGTAATTATTGGAGAAATACTCACTGGAAATTTCAAGTCCTATCAAAGACAGCTTTTTCATTTCATTAAGAGGAACAATTGACATGATCTCACAATTGGAAGAGACAGGCAAAATACCACTGAAATAGCAATCCAGCATAATTCAAGTGGGTTCTTTCCAGCAAGAAAAAGATACATGTATTCTACTGCTACATACAACTCGATGAGAAAATTCACATAGCTACAGTTTCCAAAAGGTGTTAATTCTATCTGTATGATGCCACCACTGGGTTAAGTAAACAGAATTTTGATTTATGAGCTTTAGTGTAACTGTCTCAAACACATTTATCATCTGTTATCTGAGCGAATATTCTATACACAGCAGTAACTCACTTCACAAGAACAACTTTAAACTAATTGCTGGGTTGGTTTTTTTTAATGATAAACTATTTTTTCTGAACACGAAATAAGATGGTCTCAGGTTATTGAGGCCTACAACATAAGAAAAAGGACTCTTCAGCGGTTGGACTGTCCCAAGTAACTGAGGGCCCCTTTCCAGTGAAGAACACTGTGGAAGCAAAAGGTTCCTCGAAAGATTTTCTGGACATCTGTTAAGCAGAAACAGTCAGTTATGCCTGGCTGTATGGCAGCACAAATGTCTTCTAACAGTGTGAATAACAGCACTCATTGTCAGTTGTTTATTTGAAGCTTCTTTCCCCATAGCCACGATTTTTGTGTTTTTTATATATTTATGTTCTCAACTCAGTGATCTCTCCATCTGCCTCGGAGCCTTTCAGACAGATTTTAATTTGTGTTCTACCTTCTATTCCTGCTTTCAATTATTCTGCAGTTAAGTCTACTTTTGGGCATTTTTATATCTTCCCCTGTTCTAAAAGTATACTATTACAGAGATATGAAAACACTGTCAAGAACTCCTTTTCCACCCCAGATAAGAGCAACTGACTAATTTCATGTCCTCTTGTGTGCTCAGATTTAAATCCTATAAAGAATAGAGAGTCTCCTTTTCTGATGGATTTACAAATGTCTAAGAGACAAACAGAAAGGAAACGTGAAAGGAAGTATCACCATCCAAGCCTTAATTAATTTGCATTATTACTGTGTAGTAGTTGTAACATTCAAGGTTGGAAAAGGGTAGCTTTTCACAAAGAATAAAGCATATTTTTTTTTCTTAATCATTTGTTAAACAGACCTCATACAATAATTAGCTGCCACTTCATTAAGGAAAGGGAAAAATTAAAAGATAATTTGAAAGAGAAAGGTCTTATGGAATTTTATTGTAGCCTCTGGCTACACCTCTAAATCTCTGTATTTTAGGTTACAACGTATAAACTACAATCCCCAAAGTAAAACAGTTACTGTGTAGCAGTTGGCTAACTTTTAATCAGAACTAAGAACTACACTTTCCATAACATTTAAGACAACACAGCTTTAATACGTGATAAACGCCCAGTCCTTGGGCATTATTTATTGTAACAAGAAATTAGAGTGGTATCTTTTGGAGAAAAAACCACAAATTAGTTTGTCACAAACAGCATTTATATAGCCACTGAAGCCATTAAAATGTTTTAGTGCTTGCACGTATTCTGTAACATTTAATATTTCTGGTGCTGTGATGCACTAGTGGCTGATATTATGGAGACCTACCTTGTTACCTGGAAGGATTACAGTATCTGATCAGATAGAATGGCATCCTCAGGAAAGAGAGGGGCGTGAAACTTTAAAGCTTATGATAGTTAAGAAATGATAAACAAATGTCAAATAACCTGAAGATGATATAAAGGGAACAGAATATTGAGCTAAAGAAAAGGTTTGTAAATAAAGAGAAGATTTTTTTTTTTCTGAAAACAGACTGTCTCTACCTGAGTCTGTATGCAGAAGTCCTCTGCATATCAGTTACTGAGTAAAGCTACGCAAAACAAAATTTAGCTTTATAGAAGAAACTTGCTTATTCTTTTTTAATGATGTATCATGGCAGGTCTTCCAAATTTTTCAGTTGTATAAAGGAAAATAACTCCCTTCTTGCTTCTTCTACTGAATAAGCAGCAAGTAAGGATGGAAGAGAAGAAAGAAATGTAAAAGAGAAGAAGTGTGTCTGATCTCTCTACTGACCTCTTGAGAGAAGTCAGACTGAAGGGAGGAACAGCTCTGATCTCCATCAACTGGGGTGCAACAGCAGAAGTGGGACTAGTTCTATCAACATGTGATTTGTGCTGAAGGAACAAGCAAGAGGAAACAAATCACATTCCAGTTTCTATTACCAACTAACAAGTACACTAGTGCTGTTAACCACACCACCTCCTCATCACACTAATGCTAAAAAGCAGGGAGTTTTACTGTTTACTGTTAAAAAAAAAAATGGAACAAGTTATTGCACATACCAGGCAAAGAATGTATGAAGGCCCAAACTTCATCAACAGTCCATACTGATGGGTCAGCTTGCACCACCGGTAACAAGTCAATGCTCTCTGGCATTTTCCTCATTCTTAGTTCCCTAAGTTCACGTTCTCTCTCTCTCTCACTCTGTCTTCGCAGACGCGTGGTCATGGCAGTTGGAACAGCATCTTCATGAGAAGCCATATCTTCTTCTGCAGATGGATAAGTAATTGGAAGCTGGAAAATGTAGTACAAATATACTACAGTATTATATTTTATTTGTAATTCCCAAAACAATGCCATAGTTTTAAGCAAATATTCCACAGACCTGTCTAAGAAAATGATCTCGTGGCGCCCCATCAGGGCCACTCGGTTGACGCCCGCGTCGCCCAAGACTTTGGCTATCTGATTTCCGATTCCAACGACTGCTCTTGTCTGATGTAAACAGCCCAAATTTCTTAGTGCAACTAAGGCTGTGCCTAAAGAAGTAAGATATATTCAATAATGCACTAATAGCTTTTTGGACTGAATTCAATCAAGTAACCATAAAATTACAGTGTTGTAGAAATTCTGCCTAATTAAAAACAGCTGTCACAGAAACACAAGAGAAAGGTATCTCAATGGCCATTTACTCCAAGCCCTTGCCTTGATGCAAGATCAAGCACATGTAGATCATCCCTGAAAGATGTTCCACCTTTCCCACGCTTAAAAATTTCCCATGACAGAAATCCCTTTGCATTTTATCACATAGTCCAATCCTGCTTCTCTAAAACATCCACTAAAAGCCTGAAGTCACATTATCTTTTGCTGTCATTTTTCCTACTTAGCTGATACCCAGTCAAAGGAGGATGGTGGTAAAAAAAAAAAAAACGAAAACATTTTAAGATTAAGGGGCCAAATCCCATTTTAAGATTATTTTGCTGGTAGTATCCCAACAAGTATCAAATCAAAAATACACTACTTAAAATGGGAATGTCTCACATGGGGGATTAAAAAAAGTAGCAGACATAAAAGAAAGGTGATCTCTAAGCACTGGTGCAAAAAAAGAACTAAGTGGTGATTAGAAATGGGAAACAATTCCCCATTTCTAAAACATCTGGAATTAAATATCAATTTTCCAGCTGTAATGATGGAAGATTTTACATTCAGATGTTGATTATGAATTCTTCCTCTCTTAACCAAAATAAAAGCAGCATACTAAACCCAAAGAGAAACAGACACCAGCCGTTTTCCTGTGCCAACGATGTACAAGCAAACAGCATCACTTACTATTTTCAAGAAAGGAGAAGCTTTAGAAAACACTAAATTATTTATGTTTATGAATATTTCCATTTTACTCTATGCAAATAAAGAATTTTTATACTGTTACTAAAACCAATGTTTCTCGTAAAAGAATGTTTTGTCTGTGCAGCATTTCAATTATGCCAAAATAAATTCAGTCATTTTTTTTCCCCTAGCATCACATAAAACTGTAAGAAAGCCCACCTAGCCCAGCATTCTTTCTCTGACATTGCCCAAAGACAACAGGAATAGGAAAAATATATAACGATTTGTGGCCCATGAACCTCTGCACCGATTTCCAAACACTCCGTAACCCTTCCTGGATTTCTCTTCCATGATACCCATCACCTTCCCATAAGCCCAACAGTATTCACAGCACCCTCTGGAAAGAGGTCCACAATTTTACTGTAATCCCCTTTGTCTATCTTCTTGAAATATATTATAATCTACCATAGTCCTCCATACCCATATACTATAATTCAGGAGAAGGCAGTCATGTTTTACTGTTTATTCTTCAAAATCAGATACTATTTGGGTGCTATTCCATTAACCACACAATAATAAGCAATAACTAGACAGAGTACCTTTTGGCACAGGATGTGGAGCAGAATCTTTTTGACCGCAGAAACTTATTAGAATATCCCATTTTCCCACAGAATTCACACTTCAGAAGATCATTTTCAATTTCATCCAGTCCCTCTAAAGAAAAGAGTGAGGAATAAGGAAGTCAGTTTCAATGACACAAAGTTATGTTCAAAACTCATTTCAAGCAGGCAAGTAGAAGATTTTTGAATATCTACCACATTTAATTAATACTCTAATTAACAGAAAATTATGCAAAGCTAAGCAAGTCATAGATTTCACTCTCTACAGAAAAGATCTTGAGCGAACTGAACCTTAGTGAACCTTCAATTAAGTTACTCAATGGCCTTAATCGGCTTTTTTGTCAAATTTCAAGCTGTCGTCCATGAGCAAGTATGCCCTCAAACATAGTGAACAATTAAAAAGAAGTGTTACAGTCCTCATGAATTTCTTATAAACAGTTCATTAAGAGAACCAGGCGTTCCACAGTCTAAATTCCAGCTTTCCTGTAATGACATAATACCTTTTGGAATACATAAATGACACAAAACCTTTTAAAATACTTTCTTTGAATAACCAACTGCTACAACCAAAGTAACTTGTGAAAGTAAAACACTGAATCTTATCTATGAAAAAGATAAGCTGCATATAAGAAAGAAAAGGATTATAGCATCTACCAATTTACAGTCTACTTTTACAGAATATTTTCCTATTATTGATGAGATGAGGAAGCACTTTTCCTGCTTCTTGTGAAGAACTCAAATGCCAGCTGAGAGAAGTATCAGTGAAAGAAAAAGTAGAAAAGCCCAAAAGGCAGCATACACGTCACAGGGTGAATGTCTATTCTCTCTTCTGCTGGAAGTGTATTTTGTGAGTAGAGCATGGTTTGTACATAGTTTAGAATAATGCCACCATATCCACAAACCAACCTGACTTCTGGCATGGAAAAGAAAAAGCCCTGATCCCCATGCACCATCTGTGAAATACATCATAAGGAGCGAAGGAGTGAAACTGGCACAAACTGAAATGTAACATTTTGTGGTCATTCAGGTTAAGTAAAAGAACCACATGCCACATGGCTGCAATCACACACAAAATACATTGCTGAAAAATTCAGAAGACTAAACATACATTCCTCCCTTGTTTCTAATTTACCCGAGTCACTGTTTCACACACTTTGCCTCTTGCTATTCACCTTCTGCTTTCATACTTTTACATTTACGTAATTAGTTGCAAAAATTGCAAACTAGCTTTTTGTTCTAAACTTTGTAAGCTCTGATACCAGCTAACGCAAATGCAGGTATCAAAGGCTAATTGAAAGATTTTAACTATGGATTTGTAAAACACTAACTATTGTACTGACAAGGTAACAAAGAAGCACTAGCACAGCAAAGAGCTGAAAATACTGAAAAGGGTATTTGAATAACATATCTGATGTATCAGGACTCAATGACATAAATGAACCAACAAATCCTTGCAAGGTCAGACTGAAAATTACTATGTTGCAAGTCTCCAATTTAGTAAGTTTGTATCACACAGGAAGTAAAAACTGGAAATTGGAAACATACCAAATCTGACCAACCTTGTAACTGAGGTTAAATGTCAGAGACACATCCTTCAAATAAATCAATCACTCTAAACAAAACCAACAAAAACCCTCACTCTCAGTCCAGGTCATGCTATGTGGAAAAAAGTGACAAGAGTGAAGTGAAAATTGATGCTAAGAGCCTCTTCTTTTGCATATGAGGTGTTTCTACCATACGTGCAATCATACCCTGGCTTAGTATCAGAAAATCACCTTTGCTCAACTTCTGTATATGGGGCTCTCTCTCAATGCTGGATGTTTCCTACTAGCTCATTTAATGAGTAGTTGCAAATTGTGTACATAAACCTAACACCGCTGTCAGGAACAATAACTAAAAACAAAAACATGAGTGTTTGAATAATTTCATAAAACAACAGACAAGCTGTTTGAAATCTGAGAAACAACACAGTGTTAATACTGAAAAGTTCTTAGGGAATACTACTGAAAACTGAATTAAGATCTAGTGTAATAAACTAAGGGCAAAATAACGATTGCAAACAGAGCTTCAAACATTCCAGAAGATAGACCATACAGCAAAAAAATTTTTTTTTTTAAATATACTGGGTGAAACAAGTTATTAAAAAAGAGCTGTACTCTTGATCAAGAAAGCAAGTTCATTTAATAGCAATTTATGAAGCAATTTACTAAGCACAGTCATGAGCTAAGAGATTTACAAGTCTCATTTTGTATGTAGAAAGGTAGTATAACTCCACTGAGTTGTAAAATAACCAAAAAATGTCAACGCCATTTACCAGATGACTTTTTTTGGTTTTAAAGCCTCTTGTGCTCGATGCTTTCATGTCACTGGACTTCCTCTCAAAGAACTGGTTAAATGGAAGCATTCACTGGGAGACAATACCAAAAAAATAGCAGCAAGTTTAAATTAAACAAAGGTTTAGAAAACTTCCAGTCACACTGCAACCTTTCACTATTAATATGTCAGATGCTTGCCTTCTAAAATTTAGTGACATGCCTATGTGAAGGTTTGTGAAGAATAAGGTATGGGCCTGAAATTATTTTACAGTAGACTATTGTGTAACATATTTAAAAAATGGACTTTGTAAAGATTATTCCTTCATATTTCTATGTAGACAAGTTAATTACAACATAACCAAAAGAAAGTTACAGTTACAAAGCAAAGCACTTCAAATATCTGCCACTAAACTGGGCTGTTACTGCAAAATGAAGAAGGGCTCTGGACTATAGTGAGATATACTAGTAAATGCAATCATGTAATCAGCCATAATTTAGGAAATATTATGTTTCATTTTCAGGCACTTTTCTACAGTTTCTGCCTTCTTTGCACAGATGTTACATCAACATGGAGGAGGACAGCAACCCATCAATATTTCCTTCCAGTGATGTGCTTCCAAGCTAAACCAGCTCCTACTACAAATCAATGCTGCAAGTAAAAATATACTCTTAATTTTAAGCAGAGATACATATTGCCTGAGCAGTAAATCAAATCAGCCTTAAGCAAAAATTCCAACCAGATTTACTTGACTTCACTACCAACAAATACTCTTCTTGAATTCAGAATGCTTTCTAGAGCAAGCTTTTTAGCTTGCAATCCTTGACTTGGGTCCGACCCAATACACTTACAAGCAGTAATGGATATACAGTATTTTTTTTACTGCAATGATTTATCAGAATCTAATAGTCTAATTTGTTTGCTGAGATACACAACGGATGGAGCCAACTTCCTTACTGCACTTCAGTACCATTCACCAAGGCAGAAACCACAGTAGCTAACAAACTGCCATCAGTGTTGCTGTCTTTAAAGTTCCTGTGAGAAAAGCTCAGAGGATGGACTGTTTTAATTAAGTGACAATTTACAATGCCTGGAGTGGGAAGGAGTTCAAGCACAGCTATGGCAACACTTGCTACTGCTCAGGACACGCCATCCTGACTTTTTCCAGCCACTCCCCCGATGCAGACCTGTGGCAGTAACAGTCACTGTATTTGCCCCTTCTTACCCCACTCACTACAGTTTTGATATGAAAGAGGGAAAAGAACTATTTTAAGAGAATGAAACCAAGACTTGCATTAAGACAAATTTAAACAGGTCACCAAAAGCAGCTTCTGTGCAATTGCTCAAGCTGTGGAATAGAAAATCAAGCGGTGGCTGAAAAATTCTGGACTTTCAAATCCTGGGTGAATCTATAGAAAAATGAGAGTTAAAGAATAACTTGGCTTTTCTGGGCCATGCTATGTTTAATTTCCATTTCATAACACTCATGAGTCTACCTACGTTTGGGCTTGAACAGTAATAGTGGTGTTAACACATCCAAAATAGTTGATTGGCAAGTTCTGAAAAAATCCACGATGATGATTATGTCAGCTACAGCATGGGGAACTCAATTTAGCTTGTGATTGTGCCAGAGACCACTCTATTCTAAGCAGAACAAGTGCACAGCTTCTTCATATTTATGTGCAGCTACAGCAACTGCTGTTATGAAGTGTAGCTAGTAAAAAACATTTGAAAATAGTTTCTATTAGAGATAGTATAAAGAGTGGATAAAGATGCTAGAAGTACAGACGGGTTCGGATTCTGCAATACATACAGAACTGAAGAAAAAAAGGATATTCAAACAAAAACTACAAACCTTCTGCAATCATATCCTCTATCTCTGTGTCCGATGAGTTGTCCGCATGTTTTGTATTCTGTAAGTCTGATTCAACACACACAACACTCATGATTTGACCCTCCACTAGCAATCTTTTTTCTGCAGGCTGTTCTACCAGCAAAGATGAACGACTTACCTATTGCAATAAAAGCAAAGCAACAGTGATTAATTGAACAACAAATAATGGAAAATAGTATTTGTAACTTAACAGTTGTAACTGCGACTAGAATCACAGTTTCTATTCCATACCAATTAATCATTATTATATAGTACCAAAGCTCTAAACACCATTTCTCAAAGAAATACAAAGGCTCACTCCTGCTCTGCAGAGTTTGCAACTACATTTAACAAAGGAACAAACACATATCTAGAGAGATGAAGGAATGGGAAAATGAGAGACATATTAAAGTTAATAAGGCAGGCTCATAGGTTTTAAACTGTCCGTTTGTGCATTTAAAATGTTCAACAGTAATTCTTACCAGATACAGTACTAACCACAACAAGCTCAGTAAGTGCTTCAAACAACAAAAATTTTAACATTTTAGAATTTTAACACAGACTCATCTCAGATGTTTAAATTAAGGTATCACTTAAATTGAGCTATCTAGAAGACAAACACACACAAAACAAAGTTACTGAAAAAGGCAGCCTAAAATCACTCTCTGTAGTTACCCCCAGATATAGCCTATCTACTCAGCTGTGTCTCTGCATTTAGTCCTTGTCATCCAGTGATACTGGGAAGCCAAACAGTAGCATGAATTCCGATTATATATGCAAAACACACAAACAGTATAAAAGAATACTGAATTCTCTTAAGAAACAAGTTACCAATCACTGAAAAAAAGGTCAAACCCAACATTTGAAAAATGATTCAAGATCTAAATAGCTAATAGCCACAAATAACATCATCGTTAAAAATAGTTTGTTTCAAAAATTAGGAGTAAAAAATTCATAGCAACCTTTACACTTACAGGGAACGGCTCTAACCCCTCCTGAATCACAAAGCCTTCAATAACATGGGTCAGGATCTGTGGTTTAACAATAGCCTGTGGAGGTTTATTTTCTAGGCTAGGAATGCTATTGGGCATTGATGTGCTGTTGCTCCTTGTGGTTGCTGCTGGAAGCAAAAGAGGTGGTGGTGGAATAGAAGCATGTGAGGGATCAGATGGAGATTTAATTACTGAGGCACTGACTGATGATGTCACTGAAGGTATTCCCCCATGTTCTGAAAAAAATAACGAAGTATGTCATGTTTTTATCACTTATGTCCAACCGTTGGCTCAGAATTCTAGAAATAAAGAGGTGATAAACACACCCATCTCTGCACCCATCATCCCATAACACAGGCTCTTCCCTATGGTTTATAGATTTTACCTTTGAAACAAGATTGTTTTCCCTGACATACTATTCAACAAACAAACAGTTCTCACGTAAATATTTTCCTTTACTCAGTACCTACTAACTAGAAGCACAGTTGGCCATTAATTACCTAAACAAATCATAAATCAATGTCAAAGCATAAACCAGTATTTTCAAACATTAGATTCTCAGGACTGAACACCTGAGGTATTTCTAAAGAGAAAAATTATTTTCAGGGATGCTTTGAGCCTCAGTAACCTGCATGGTCACAAATATATACAACATCAAGCCACTAAGCACCCAGTTTTATGTATAGCACTATATATACACATACTATACATAGAGTATATATTTGTGTATTTAGTACATTGGAGAAGTTACATTAGTTTGCAGGACAATTGATACAGGCATGTGTATCTTGTAATTCACTGCAGAAAAATTTTCATTGGTTTTCCATGCTACATGCTATCTAAATACATATATAAGCTAAATCTTTGGGACTGAGTCATTCATTTTATCACACGGATTTCTAATATACTTCGTATAGTTTCTTTTACTTAAAAAACAATACCACTAAATTATAAAAAAAAAGATCAAAATCATAAATGTTTATTAACTAGCAGAAGTTTCTAAGCAGAACAGCTACCTTAGTTTGACATTTGTTCTCACCTGACAAAGGATCTTCTGAATTAAGTGCCTCTCCATTCCCCAAGGTTATGGCTGGTGGAGACAAAGTGGGTGGTGTAGGTGTTCTAGCCATATGGACACAATCTGATTCCTCGGGCATCTCTTCTTCACATACATTCTCCACTTGGTAAATCTGCATCCAACAAACTATTGCTTTAGAGAGATTTCCATTCTATCTTAATACCTTAAAAGAGTTGCATAAATACAGTTTGTAAAATAAATTACCAGTTAAAATATGGTCATCTCCTGACAAAACACTAGCTTCCAAACTGCATACAAAACTACATACAAAAAAAATGAACTCTGGGGACAGTAGAGCAAAAAGAAAGTATTTTGTTACAAATAGCAAAATATAGAGGCACAATTCTTCTATCAAACAGACCAGAGAACCTAACTTTTTCAATGTCTCATCTTTATAGTATTTTTATTTACCCACACATTTTTACTTATTTAAACACTTCGGCAAAATGCAAGCTTTATAACATAAAGACAAGTCTGTACATTGTTCTTTATCTTAAACAACAGTGTAATTAAACTGAGTATTTCAGAAGAGTACACCAAGACTACCAAGTACTAGGGGTTATAAGAGATAAGGTATTTTCCTCAAAACTACTGAAGTAAATTTATGTGAATTACTGACAACCAGTTTAGCAGATTAGGACGTAAACCACCGTGTCAAAAGCAAACCTGACTGCTACTCCTTAGCCCAATTTCTACATGAAATATCAGAGACTGAGATTATCATTACCCTCTTAATATAAACAGCACACCTTCTTCCTTAACCCACTGATAAACCGAAAAAAGCCTACAAGAGCCGTTGACTCTTTTGCTCACGTTAATCTCATTAGCATGTTACCACCAAAGCCTAACAATGCCATCTTAAACGCCAGCATTATTCGCGTATCATTTTATTTCACTGTATGTGATTTTAGTTCAGTGTGAATGAAGCTGAAACCTTCAGTTACAAACTGCAGATGTCTGAGACTAACACTGAGCTAAATTAAATGGCAGTGATGGGGAACACCAAGCCAGCATCAAAAACTCCCCTATTCTTTTATGAAGAGGATCTTTCCAATGTCAGTACAAAATTAATTATCCAGAACTATTAATAATCTGCTATACACCTTCACACCTAGTATAGAGATGATTCTCCTACTCAAAATTTCAATTGCCTATATTATGTCTGGATTAATATAAAGTGGTAGAAGCTAACAGTTCATATGGTATAATTTATCAAAACTCATTGATGTAAGTGTTGACATATATTTAGTTGCTTTTTTAAGTTTAGATATGCTGCAATTTCATTAAGAGGTAATATTTTAGGTCCAAAAGTTGCACTTTCATGATTCTTGGTTGATATTCTTGACTGATGATCCATTACAAAATAAAAAAAAAAAATCAGAGGAAAATGTCTACTGTTTTCTTAAACCTCATTTCTGTAATCAATTAGTTTCTTCTGGTCCTCTGTCTAGCACCTGGTTTAGCTCCCCCTGAAGTCAATGGGTAAGATTTACAGTTCTTTAGAGAAGCCAAGGATAAAGAATAAAGGACTGCAGTATTACCACTTACCACTGGAGTTTCAATTGGTACCGATGGCTGCACCTGAAGATTTACTGCAACAGTCTGTGGTGGTGGAAGAGTTTGAAATGGCAGCTGAACCAAAGCCTCTGCAGCAGGAAGTTCTTCCTCAGACACCAAAGTGTTTTGAACCAAAACCTGGCCCTGGGACAGAATTTCAGGCTGCACTTGTAAAGACTGCACAGACTGCAATGGCAGTTGTTGAATCTGGGTTGAAGATGTTGACAGCTGAGGAGGAGCTGCAAGAGGGATAGGTGTGGACTGCAAGGCTGAATATTGCTGGTGGGGTGTCGAGGACACAATCTGTTGGCCTGGGGAAACTAAGCTGGGCTGATCTACTGACCCTATATGTACAGCGGGGGAAGAGGGAAGCGGCAGATGCGACGGAAGATTAAGTGGCTGTGCAATTGGTCGGACTGGATTGGTAGCAGCTTGCTGAGGAGCAGCCTGCTCTGGTTGAAGAGCTGTTGGCACGAGGGAGTTCGCCTGTGACTGAATAAGTGCCTGAGGGTGAATAATTATTGTGGGTGATTGACTAGGGGAGTGTGAAGGTGGAGGGGATACCACCACTGACTGCTGAGCTGACTGGGATGGAGTAGGAGATAGGGTTAGAGGTGGAGGATGAAGGTGAATAGGTGAGCAGTGAGACTGGACACTGCTGGGACCCGGGGGAAGACCATGGCTTGGGAGTGGCAGGCAGTGCTGTGACGGAGGGGGCTCCTGGCCCGGCGGCGTCTGAAGTGCAATTGGCTGGACTTGCTGCTGCTGCTGCAGTATCAGCTGATGATGGGAAATCTTTGGAGGTGGTGAATGAAGTGGGATCTGCTGATGTTTTACTAGAGAATGAGGTTGCAATGGAGAATATGAAGCTATGAGGGGGGAAAGAAAGTGACAATTAGTATTCATTTAAGTTCAGAGAACATTATAAAAACATTAAAAGAAAGAAAGTTTTTCCTTTTATAGTAAGATCAGCAAAACTTTTTCAACCCTGCAGATCTATGTTTAGAAATATCTTCTTTGACAGCATAAGGTACACAAGAACAATTTATTAGGGGAATATATCAATTTCCAAAGCAAAATGCAGCAATGAATAAAGGAACACAGCCATGCTTTTTAGATAGATATACACATGTAAGTACTTTCTATATAAAAGTATCTAAGCTCATCTTTATGGTGTTAGTTCTAAGATTATTGCTGACCCAGCCTTCGCTTATTTAAGAATTTCACGCAACTTTAAATGGATTTAACCTTTGCTTTGAAACAGACTGGAATGAAGAGATAAGCATGTCACAATCAACAGGATTTGTTGGTAACTGCTAAGTTAAACTTTAGATAATACGATTTTAAAACATTACACAAAATTACAAGAGTTCAGTATGAATTGAAACCTTGCAAAGTATTTTCCTGAATTTGAACACACAACTGAAAGGTATAAATCTGAAAACAGTACGGCTTCCAGAGATATCACATCACCTTTAAGTGAACCAGTGACTCACTAGTTACTCCTTACAGCATGTGCACACATTTTCCTCCACATGCAAACCTCCTCTTGCTTTGTCTTTTCCACTTGACAAAAAACTCATAGTCTTTTTTATTATTCTGCTAGTGAAGATAGATTTCTTTTTTTTCCTTACAGAAGCGAGTTCTAAGAGCATTAGTGCTCAATACCTCAAGAATGTTTGCCTCAGTCTTACTCCTTCTCTAAAAGCTGCCATTAAGCCAAGCTAAATTCCACACAATTCAGACCAATTGTCTAGACTACCCTTACTCTTTCAAAATAAGGAAGATAATGCAAATACATTGCATGCAATGTAAATGCTTATCTAACCAACTGCATGCTTATTTGGGTTTCTCTCAATACAAAATACTAAGATTTTGGGGCACTACTACCTACAGATTTATAAAACTACTTGATATAAGAACATTCTGATGACACAGATAAGACAGCAAAAAAAATAACACGAACAAAATAGACTTTGATGAGAGCAAGTGGCTTGAGGTGGTTTCAGCCCACATATTTTTTCCCAGAGATTAGGGATGACGTGTCCTGACAAGGAGCACACAGAGAGACCAGTAATGAGAATCATGTCTGTATTGTGATTCAGCTGTGTATTGCAATTGCTATATTGTGCTTCTACTGTGATTTAAAAACACTGCTGTATCACCCTGCTAAATCAAAATCCTGTGTAACACCCAATAGCAACAAATAAGTAAATTTACTATTAAACACTAAACTCTATTCATGTGGAACATCCAAAAGAACCCGGTCAGAGAGTATTGGGCTCTGACAGAACCATAACATACAAATTAACTTGAATTAAAATAACTTTCTTATAGCTCCATTTTCATCCTACCTGGTGTTATTAAGTGATGTATGCTTGATGTCCGTGTGACTGGTGTACTCCGACACTCTGGAGTTGGGCTCTCACCTTTTCTATTGCTTTCTGAGGAATCTGGTTGGCTGCCCTTGGAACTGGTTACAGGTTTATTAGGGCACAGAGACAGTGACTGAGTTTGACTGCTGCTCTTTGGTGGGCCATTCTGTGAACTTGACAATACACCCAACTTCTGACTGCGCAGTGTCAAGTTCTGAACCTGGGAAATGAGCAAAATGTAAAAAATCCAAACCATATAAACATCTGTGACAAACATTCAGGCAAAAAGAGCAAAAAAATAACGTTATGTCATGCTTCTCATCCTACGTGATCAAAGTACGTGAGACGTTAAAAACCTGCATATCGAAGTATCCTTTAAGTCACAAAACTGAGAGAAGAAAAGGGATCTTGAATTACTTCAGTGATTAAGAAAATGCGGGAAAGTCTTTTTTTGTTATTGAACTTTTAAAAATGGGAGTTGTTCATTACATTAATTTGAATTAAAGTTTGCATTTTTTCTCTTTTATTGTGCCTTCAAAATGAACGACACAAAGCACCTTAAGCAAATGCAATTATATTTTTATACAGACGCTGCATAAGTGCGGTGGTTTGTAAGCATGCTTCCAGAGACTAACATAAACCAGAGCCTTGGGTAGTCAGTGGGACCAGAATCTGCTGTATGTTATCCATGTCTTAACAAACCTGAGCCCTTTATTTCTACAGCGATATCAATGTACCTTTTCATCATGACACCTCCAATGTCACATGAAACAAAAGGTTTGCCTTCTGAAATGTAAATCAGTCAATGATTATTTTCACTAATGCCTGTTATATCACAGCCAGATTCTGTACATAATGATCCCAGCTTTCCAATCTTTCATGCTGAGATAGACTTTTATTTTCAAGGATAAAGACTACCCTTGTAGCACTAATTTACATCATACTTTACATGAAAAAGAGGAATAATTATTATCACCATCCACTATTTTGATTACGTAATCCCTTCCTCATGCAACAGTTTGTACTTGTGTAACAAACAGCTAGTTTACATTTTACTTCTCGCTGTTCAGTGTGTTACCACAGGATACGTTCAAATCCTGTTCTGAAGACAACAGTATTTGTTTCCTTATTGGCATGCATGAGGCATTTACTGCAATCCTATCTCTGTGAGTACAAATCAACCTTCAGCACACCTTAGCAGATAAGGTAACTAATCTTGAGATGTCCAGGTCATACATGAGGGGGACACACATGGTACAAAAAAAAGTATGAAAGCAGAAGGGAAGAAGAGTAAGTAGGAAAGAAGTGTCAGTTCACCTAACAGGCCACGTTAGGTGTGACACTGAGACACTGCTAATCATTGATGAACTTCTGAGCTTCTCTGGTATTTCTACATGGAAGATGATACTGTGAGATCACTACACTGTACCTTCACAAACATCTTGCTAAGTGTAATATACACACGTATGTATATAACTAAATACTTTTTTTATTAACTAGCATTGCCCACTTGCTCAGGTTTGCTTATATGGTAAACAAGGACATTTCTCTAACCCAGCTGACTGAAACTCCAAGGATGTATTTATCACAAGGTAAGAAAAATAAAGTGTATCAGTGTTAAAGCTTTTTCACTGTATCACTGACTACAGATGAAACTGTATCTTTGCCATGTCACTGCTGCTATAGAAGCTACCAGACAACCAAGGTTAGCAACATCTGGCAATAAGGCAGTATTGAACATTGAGAGGGGAGAGGAAGAGCTTGAGTTTGGCAGGGTCACCACAGCAGCTCATCTGACTGAGTAAAGCTCTATAATTTGGGGTGAGATTCTTCTGTCCCTCTGTAACAACGTCTCAGGAAGTTGCACCACCAGGTAGACTTGTGCTAAGTGGACCTCTAAAACCCTGCAGTACAGAAGGACCACAACTGTGAAGTGACACGCTTTATTGACATCTCTACCTTGAACGCAAAAGGGAAAGATACAAAATGCAAAAAGAGCTGCTAGACTAGCCAGTAACCTCTCTGCACTTTCAGACTTGATCTGCAGAATATGGAGGAAAGAGAGGGCAGCTGCTATAAAGGCTAACGAGGCATAATAACTCCAAGACTGAAGGCACAGTCCATCTTTTCAATGAAGGCTCAACTGACGAACTTAACGTTGTGAGCTTGCTCAACAGCATCCTGTATAAACACACAGCTGGATTCCAGCAAGCTCTGCCCACCTCACATACCTACTGGAAAAGCAAAGTGAAGGCAAGCTTCAATGATTTACCATTGTCTCAGAACAGTGATGCATCTTTAAGGTCTTCACATCTACTAGAATCTTCTGAAGGGGTCAACAAACATAAGGTCAGAGAACATTCAACTGTTATTGGATTTCTAAAAGGTTTCTAAACAAGGTCTGTTTATCAAAGGCTTTTAAAGAAACTGCTAAGATAGAAGGGAAGATCTCTCATGAAAGCATAAACGTTAGATAAATGTTCATTTTTCACAGCAGAAGACTAATATGTTCTGTAATGATCTGTACAATGACGTATTTTTTCCAGATGACAAACAAATACGTTGTTCAGTGAAAAGGTGATATAAGTTCAGCTGATAACATCAAGTTATTCAAAGTAAAGATGAGAGCCAATTACAAGAACCTAAATTGTCATATCCAGGACCCAAATTTTACATATAACGTGATCACCTCTAAATGTGTGGTGATGGCAAACAGAAGGCACTGAAGTTGTACGTAACCAGCACCCATTAGTAGTTTTTATACTCAAGTAAACTTAAGCACAGTGTTTCCTTACTTTTTGGGTTTGACCCACTCTACTGGACATATTTTTAATAAATTTACACAAGCTCACCTGAGTAGCTGCAGACTGACAAGAAGATGAGGAAGATGATGAGACAACAGGAATGTCAGACTGGACAGCAGCCACAGTGGTTGCAGGAGTAAAAATAAGCTGTTAAGCAAGAAAAAAAAAATCTGGTAACAGACTGAAACTTTCAAAATATGTGTAAGAAATGCAGTATTTTAAAGAGAGATACATAACTTACATGTAGTAATGTTCAGCTTCTAAGATTTACTTTTTTACTTTTAGATGAACTTACTCAAAGAACAATTTATCATGGTAGTTTAAGTAAATAATACGAAAAGATAATAATGTAATTTAAATATAATAATGTAAAATATTTGTTCTACATATTGAGAAAACTTTCACATATATACACACCTATCATGTTTCATTTATCTTCAAGTTATACTACTTTTTTCAATAAACATATAGGAAAACAATAGCCAAAATAAAAAATGCAACCTAGCATAACAGCATTGCTGCACATGCCTAAGAAAAATAAGAAAAATATCAGAAAAAGAACAGAGGATCTCTTTTCCAAACATACTTCATAGGTGCAATTCCTGCAAGCACTCACACTTGCATCTAATTTTATATACCACTGCAGTCACTGACCTCTGGCTCTGAACCTCAGTGTAGCGTAACAGTGATTCTATTTCACGCAGTTGAACATAACACTAGAAAGACACTAAAAACACTCATAGAATTCTTTGGCCTTTAACAAGTACTGACTGGTACCTGAGCATTCATGTACAACTTCAGTAATTTCTGTGAAATCCCAAATAGATTATAAGGTTCAATTCATATGACACTCACTAGAGAAAGTATTAAAAAAAAATTAAAAAAAAAATAAATCACTGAACAGATTTTTCAAAGTTGCCCATTGGGAACTGGAAATGCCATATTGACAGAAAATTGCAAGAATCTAATGAGTTTCACATGAATCCAAAGAGAATGATAGCTATGTATCTAACTTGAATTCTAGAGACAATAATGCAAAGAACAATCTTAGTTAAATATAAGAAAATTTTAATCAAGATTTGGAACTCTGCATGTTACCCGTGCACTGGAAAACAATCTACCTTGAATACAGACTCTAGTATGCCCTTCTACATAGCCAGAAAAGACAGGTGCTCTTTTTTTATTTTTCCCATGTTTGACCAATTTAATAACTGCAGTGCAACCAGGCTAAAAACAGCTGAGCAAACTTCAAAGACCTAAGCTACAGCAATCCTTTTACTTCTGATGTCTACAGTGTTCCAGAAGATATGTATTCACAAACTAGTTACTAAATACTCAATGCAATCTGAAACTAAAGAAAAATATTTATAATTTACAGAAACAAAATAAAAATTGACACAGTTAAGGTGTGGGGGTTTTTGGAGGGGGTAGGGAGGGGAATAGCGTGGAGACAACAGGGGCGGACCAAAACCAAGTTTAAGAATCATAATCAAAACTTACCATTTGAGCTCGTAGATACATTTGAGCCTGGCTTGCACTCAGGGTTGGAGAGGTGCTCCCCAGCAACATAGTCTGTTGGGTAATACTGCTGCTGGTGGTGTTGGAGGTCTGTGAACGGCTTATTATCTGTGCAGGTGTAGGAGAGGTGGAGAGGTTAATCTAAGGAAACAAAAATATTGCTTCTGTCATGGAAATTCATTCATTCTAGGGTCTAAAGCCAGAAAGCCTTTGACAAAAATGGCAGGGGCAGTTGAAATCTCTGAACTGTAAAGATATCAAAAATATATTGAGCCAATCATCACCAAACTGAATTCTGGCAAGATTGTACATTTTCATTCTTAAACTGCAATCAACCATTTTGCAGTAAATAATAATAAGCAGTTGAGAGTATAAACAATGTTATTATGAAGTCTGAAAAACATACCTCACAGAAATACACAATTACAGAATATGTAGCATGAGCTTGCAATATTTTAAGAAAAATACCTGAATTTTAATATTTAAGCACCTTTAAGTGTTTATATTACCTGACTGGACTGACATCTTCTGTTACATTTGTTATGCAACCTGATCAGGACACTCCTTTGTGCTGCCATATATGGACTTTTGATTCCTTATTTTACATATGCACATTTAAAAATGACTGGAGACTAAAAATTTCTACAATTTCACATGAAATACTTCTCAACAATTGCTCTTTAGCATCTTCTCAAACAAAAGCTGTTGTGGTTTTGGTTTTTTTTCTTTTCTTTTTTTTTCCTAACCAGTCTAACAGAGTTAAGTGCCCAGCTCTTTTTCATCACTTACTCAAAAGATTTCCTTGAAAAATCCCAGCCCAATTATACTGTTAGTTTAACATCAGACATCTTTAAAGACTTTCCCTCCTAAATTTAATGAATGAATGATTTTACTTCTAACAACTGTAAGCCAAAGCAATGCTATGAGAGCTTAAAAAAATATACAGTTAAATCACTGAAGCTATGCACTGAAGTCATGAACAGCTTGAGGGCATGATTAATAAGCAGGATGTCTGTAGGACTAAAAGTCCTACTCAAAACAACTGTAGAACTGTACATAAGAGACTGTGCAAATTACATGTCTGAAGATGCTGCTTAAAGAAATACAGCATGAACTGAACACAGAGCTGCTAATAACTGAAACCCGAGCACATGCCTAGAATATGGATAAAATAATTGAAAGTGTATAAAAGATGCATGATAAAAGATGATAATCAATAAAGAAATGAGTGCTGTAAACATTTAATCAGTTTCATATATACAATGTCAGCATTGACTCGGATTCTTTAGATTTGGTGCTCTTTAATCACTGATACACAGTTATGATTTTAACCTACAATATTGCCTTGAATAAAGAAACTAATGTGAAAAATCCAGTAAGAAATTATCTAAGAGATAGAAGCTCAGGGAGTGACTCTTGCCATGGTCTGAACAGTCACTAGTGCTTGTGGAGTGAGCAGCTGCCCCTCAGAGCACCACGAGCAGGCTGGGACCAGGGAAGCCTCCAATGCTGGCCAGCAATGACAGCGGCTGGCAGCACGCAGCAGGATGACTGGCGGATGCTGGAAGCGCAGCCAACACTTACTACAGAGTCGTCATACTTCTATTTACTGTTTCTGTAATACTAATTTTAACCACAGAAATTTAAATACTAAAATCTTTTCTATTTTTCCAAGTAGTTATATACTAACCAAGAGGGGTTGTGAATGGATGGAGGGCTTTGTTCAGTTACGTACCGAGGTCTGCGACATGCTTGACTGCTGAGTGACACTCCCAGTGGGGGAAGTACATTGCCTCCCACCTGACAGGCTTGCCTAAATAGCAAGAATATGTGTCAAATATTGAAATCAAAAAGTGTTTAAGTGATGTTCATATTATTGCATAAACCACCAGAAACATCCCTCTCTACCATTACCTTTTCTCTGAGTTAACAGTAAAAATGCTTTGCTGAAAACTAATTCCACTGAGTAAAGTGCACTCTGTGCTGTGAAATGCTATCTGCAAGGTGCTAAATGCCTTGAATTCCTACCCAATTTCAGGCACTCATATTCTTGCAGATCAAAAGTTGAAAAAAACTATCAGAAGTCTATCAAACTGTTAATGATGGAGCTAACTGATCAGCTCATTACCTATGGTGCTCAGAACTTAAAATGTGACATCATTAAAAACTGTCATTATTAAAACTCACATTAAAACTTTTATTATGATTAGAATCCTCAAAAAATAAAACAAATTTTATAAATGCTGTAAAGAACACCCTCATATTCTATAATGATAATTTATGTATGCACATCTAGTGTCTGTAACAGTACGCTATTCCAGCCTTTCAGATGAATACGGGGACAGTAATTTAGATTTCTGTATTAACAGACTGCATACCAAAACTTCTTAGCCCTCCCCAATCTGATTTTCTTTGCTCTGTCTCAGTAACTGTATATGCACACACAAATCCATCACAAAAAAATGACAAATCAATATATTACCATGATCTAATGGAAAAGGTATAGAAGAAAAAGCCAGGAGCACAGAAGAGTCAGTCTCAGTTCTGACAACAAACAGCTATATCCCTGAAGTCTTTAATTCCATTTTAGCATTTCCATGTGTAAAATCATTAACCACCACCTATCTCTGCAAGACAGTACTCTCAATCCAAGGTCAACTGAGGTCAAAGGAAATCTTTCCACTGCTTGAGTTTTCAAAATGGGTCTCCTCCAGTGTTCACTAATGTTAAAAGCTGTGCTTCAGAAATGAAATGTTATTTACTTCCTACATTTCCACACTCAGAGTTAAAATTGAATTTTGCCATTATTTATAATGCAGCCAGATGTGTGGCAAACCACACTAAGATACCAGATGTTCATTATTGTTACTTGATTTCACTAAGATACATTGCTATTCACTGCTTTCCCCATCAACTTCTAGAGAAAATCATGGGATGAAGATTGAAGTAGTCTACTTTTAATATTTTATTACTGCTTGATGATTTACATGATGCATTTTAATGTATGCAATAAAGCATGGAATGGTCGCCTACTGGAGCATCTGTAACACTGGACAAAATCCTCCAAATAGTTTGGAGGAAGATACAGTTTAAAATAACAAAGTCATCAAAATATAACAGTGAATTATTGTGAGGCATTAAGCTCAGGCACTTAAGCTGTTATTATGTTTGACAATGCTCTAGAATTGTAGTCCTACTCTAGAAAGTAGCACACCATTCTTTTTCAGCAATCTTCACTCTCACCTGTGGTACAGTTGCCAGACTCTGAAATTGGGTACTGCTTAAGTGCTGCTGCTGCAAAGCAGCAGTCTGCAGCATTAGATGCTGCTGTTGGGCTGCATACATCTGCTGGAGGTACTGAGCAGCTGAGCTAGGAGGACGATGCAAGGCCTGCTGAATAACCTGTGATGAATCAGTAGGTAATTAATTACAATTACAAAGTACACACCATGCTGACATGATGCTGAAGTTTACCTTTACAAGGAAATAAAACCAAATAAGTTCTTTTCACACCAATTATGTCATACTGAACTTCCTCCATCACTGTTCTCAACCAAGTCACAGAATATAGTCAACAAATATATTCACGCTTTCAAGGAAAGCCTGACAATCAGCTGACAATACAGCATCATTCATAACACAACACCCAAGCCTCTTGGGTTCTTGTCAACAAGTCCTACATAACGTTCTGCTTTTTGAAAGATCAGGACAGCATGTGACAAACTCAATTATCAAACCAACAGAATGGTCCGTACGGAGTTTGAAGAGACCTAATTTAAAGAACAGCAAGAGAGGGCTGGATCCAGAGCAGCAGTTACACACACAGAGATACCTCTGGATCCCTGTAGTCAATGTTGGTCAAACAAACAGCTTTATTTTCTGTTATTTTGTAAAGTCTTACGTTAATAATCCATACCCTTACAGAATGGCAAAACCCCCAAACTTTCTAGCATAGCATTTCCCCCTCCCCTATTTGGGAGGCAGGCGTGTACCCTGAACTATTGTTAAGTGGTCTGATACCCTTCAAGCAAAACTGAAAACCAGTAAGACAGATATTGAGAAAGCAGACAGCAATTAAGAATGGAAAGATAATCTTATGTAAAGTATGGTGCAACGCCTGTGTTTGAGAGCACTGTACGGTACAGGAAAGAATATCTTACAGCCCAGTACCTGGACGGCATGCCTGTCAGAGCCGCTGTAGACAGAAATCTGTGGTAGCTGTGTCCGGGAAGTGGAGGTGGTAGTGATAGTAGTTGTAGATGCAGAACATGTTGTTGTGTTTGGTTCATTCTCCATAGCTGTGCAGTGTTCGTCCAGCCTGGCAGAATTGAAATAAAAGTGGTTCACAAACAGAAGGCCAGTACACGCTGATTTTAAAGGCAAAAAAAAAAAAAAATCTCAACTTCACTGAGATAAAATAATGGACAATTTTCAAATGGATAAGTTTGTAGGGTTTGCTATCACTTGATGGAATTTGCTGAGAGATGTGGTTATAATCTTCCGAGACACATCAAGAGTAGCAATAGGTGACCAATTTAGGAATACATGCAAGATTTCTAGCAAGCTATACAGGAGTACTGTCACATCCCTCTTCCCCACAGCATAGCACAAGAAACTGCTGGCTGACCATTCCACACATTCAGCAAAACGTTCTTGGCAAAAATCACTGATGCCATGCTCTTGGAAAGAGATGGAAAAGACGTAGAGAAAAATGCTTTTACTTTTTACAGTGATACATCCCAAAACCAGCAACAGTCAAGGAAGAAACTACCTATGTTAAGTATGGCTGATGATTCCTTCCCAGCCTTACAAGATCCCCCTCTCTTGCAGAGTACAATCTCTCTCCCAAAATGTCAATATCTCAATATATGAGGGGTGTTTACCTTAGTTTCTTTTTCAGTATTACGATTAACAGGAAGTGGCATAGTTGCTGTTTATTGCTTTTAAAAGGATGTTAAAAAAAAACAGGTGGGGAGAAGACGTGCTTCTTTCTTAAAATAAAGAAGGGCTCAGAAAAATAATCGTTGAGAGAAATGCAGTGTACTAGAAAAAAAGCAGCACTGCCAAGTGCTTAACAAACCGCCCATCGGATGCTGCAAACAGGAACGTAATTAGGAGTTTCAACGCACACAGCTGAAAGCAGAATGCAACGCTGCCAGGCTGCTGCCATCACCTCTCAAAACACAACTACTCTGCAAGTAGAGAACTGCACGCGATGTCATAGCTCCTAATTACTTGGAATAGCTAAACTTTTAACAGATACACGGTTACCCAAGGACCTCACGCTTATCATTCTAGTGTATATTGCATATGTTTTGCCATCAAAGAAAATTCACGGCAATAAAGCAGGCTTTAAAAGCACAGATCCCTACTATTAGAACTGAAGAAAAAAATATGGCTTTGTTGTTAAAAATTCAGATCTGTTGTGCATTATTGATGCCATTTATCTACCTACATTAGAGCACAAGCTAACATACATGGTTAACCACTTCAATTGCAATAAAAATGGCATCACTTGTAAAACCACTTTACATTAATTTCACATAATGCTAATGAAAAGTACCTTGAAAAAAAGTCCTGTCTCCTCCAGAAGACATTAAAAGCACATCAAAATATTTACACCTACAACTTGTCTAGCTAGTTTTAGCAGAAAGTTATGCAACCAGTTAAATTAGCCTAAGAAAACAATATTGGATGTTTAATTTCCTTCTTTCTCAGCCACGCTTTAGACATATTAGCGAGATGTGCAATGTATCCCACTCTACTAGCTATTCCATCAGAAGTTCAGCCCATGAGAGTTGTTAATCCTTGAGCTGAAAGTGCCTCATTTTCAAAGATAATTTTGCCATTGCCTAAGTTTATGCCATAACAGATGTACAACAAAACCAGGGAAGAGCTCCTGAACTCTTGTTCAGAGTGGCCTGGCACCGAGGGGCATCTCCAGTCCTCCTCTAACACCTTAGAGCAGATACAAGAGGCTTACTTACCACCCCACAGCCCTACTGCAACACAAACACCAAGCAGCACAGGACTAACATGCAGAAATAGCTTGCCCTCTTTCGGCTGAAGGACTAGTAAAGTGCTTCAAAGATGACACTTCTTAGGAACCTCTCCTCTCTAAGTGAGAAGAGGGATGTTTACGGGAGAAGAGGAAATACATAAAAAGTGGTTGCTTTTAGCAAGGAAACCAAGAATCCATCGCAATTTAGCAGATGGATATTTTATGACAGCGTAAAAAACATTACAGGCTTAAAATTAGACTGCCTTTACAGTGTCGCCTTACTTTATAATGCTGTATATGCAGAGACCACTACTAGTTATAAAAAGATCTCAGATACAATTGAAAATAATCTTCTGAAGTCATTCATTGAGTACTCAGTGATACCAAAAAGGCAAAACTCCTAACTTATAATAAAATTAATTTTGTTAAACATATGACAAAGACCTTACAACGCTGTCTGTGAGCAACTCAAACCTTTGTAATGCAAAGTAAGTTTTAGAAAATGCACTAAACTCTGACTTTAAACAACCACTACATATTTAAGCAAGCCTAAAATACTAAGCACAATAGAACACTGTATTGAAAATAAGTATTTATTTCAATACAGCAACTGTAGGAGACACTACATAATTTCACGTTACACCATGCATAATGTAAACACTCGGAAGTTTTGTTCTCTTTATATTTTTTGGTCAAAGCAAATACCTAAAGTGAAAAAAATACCTGTTATTCTATACCAGTAACATTAAACTAACTTCACAGTGGATATGAATTTCACTACTTATGTTTTAGAAAGTTTGACTTCTGGTAAACACCATGGTAATAACGAACACTGCTGACAAGCTGCAACCATAACTGGTATTTAATAATAAGTGAGTTTTTAACATACACAGTTTATTCTTATTATTTCCATTCGTGACCTCTCCTTACAACTCCATGGGCTCAAACCAAAGAAAAATAAACGAAAATTTCCTCCAAGTCTAACTCCTAGGGGCATTTTTGTATGTGATTGAAGGCTCGGAAATAAATCCTCTCGTTTTCCCTTCACTCCAGCTACAGTACAAACCAACCTTGCCCAAACCTTAGGGTTGTGTTTTTGTTAAAAAAGGGGAAAAAAAATTTAAAACTATGCTGCGTGGAAACAGGCCATGCGGTGCAACTTGCCCGCGAACCGGCACGGAGCAACCCGGCCCAGGGGATGCCCGGGCCCGGCAGCCGGGGCCGCCGACGCGCTGAGGGAGCCCCGGGGCAGCTCCACAGGCAGCGGCAGGGCCCCTCGGGGCCGCTCCCCGCCGCAGGCCGGGCCGGCCCGCCCCCTCAGCCCCCCGCACCGGGCCGCGGCCTCGCCCAGCCCCGCCACCGCCATAACCGGCAGCCCCGCTCCGGCCCAGCCCCGCCGCCGCCCCCCCCAGCAGCCCCGCAGGCGGCAGCCGCCGCCGGGGAGGGCGGAAAGGTGGGCGGGAGGGGAGGCACCCGCTCCCCGCCCGGGGCCGGCCCGCCGCCGGGGCGCTGTCAGGGCGCGGGTCCCCGCCTCCGCGCCCCGCCCCGCCGCGGCCTGGCCGGGGCCTGCCGCTACTGCTCCCCCTCCTCCGCGCGTCCCGCCGGGAGACTCGCCTCGGACAAGCCGCTCACTCCGCTTCCGCCATCTTCTCGCCTCCCTCAGGGGGAGGTGCCGCGCAGGCGCGCTGGGCGCGGCCGGCGCCGGGCACGTGATGACCCGCGCCGCCATGTTGCCGCCGGAGCGCGGCGTCGTCTGTGAGGTGCCGCGGTGGGGTCCGGGCTGTCGGTAGCCGGTCAGGGTGACCCCGCGGAGCCTCCCCAGCGGCGGTGGGATTCCGGTCAGGTTGTGAGTAGCTTCACCTTAACACAGGGAGAGTCGAGCTGGGGAGCAGCAGCCTGGCTGGGATGAGGGGCCTCGTCTCCCTCAGGGCCCGCAGTGGTGCCCGGCAGCAGGCACAGCTACTTTAACTTCCTGTGGGAGTGGCAGAGGTCAGCTGTATGTTGATAGGGCCTGTGGCAAAGCTGTACTTCTTTCATGTTTTAGCTACAGTAGAAAAATGAAGGATGTGATATGTGGTGTTTTGAGAATGCTGTTGGCAGGTTAAGGTCAAGGAATTACCTGCTTGTAGTGCTTTTGCACATTGGCTGCTCAGGGACTTCAGCAGCTCTGACCAGGACACTTTTAGCTTCTCTGAGGAATATGAAGCAGAAGAGTCTTTTAGCCATGTTAACTTAGCTCTCAGTTCCTTCCTACAAAATTTTGGCTCTGAGCCTTTCCCTGCTATGGGGAAGCCCACCTCTCCTTCTAAATAAACTATAATTGATCAGAGTTTAATTATGTCAATAGTTCCTGTTTGAAATTAGCAGCTGCTGTGTATTACCTGGAATAAATGAGCCAAGCATAACCTCCATAAAGTCAGGTAACCATTATACCACATAGACCTAATTCAGATCTTAGGTGGAACATCTTGATAAACTCAACACCTTGCCCTCTCTATGAAATTACTTCTTGTGATGAAGAAATATTTTCTCTATCTTAGAATTATGTAACATTATTACAAAGCCTCCAGGTGTACTAGTATTTTCCAATCTTGCTTGTATTTGCAATGATACAGAAAGAAAGCAGCTCAGTGCAGTGAGTTACAAAGAAAACTATGTTGGACAGGAGTGCTGGTTCATGACACTTTAAATATCTGATAGAGAACCAGTTGTGTGAATGAAAATGTAGTTGGTTAAAATTTTTATAAAAGAGCAACAGGAACAAATAGTAAAATGTAGCTCAGCAGTACTTCTTTCTGCAATTAGGTTGCTGTTTCCTTGCATAACACAGTTTGACCAACTGATAATTGGGACATGAAGGGGAAAAAAAAAATTGCCAGATGTCTAGCAGCTAGTTGGGATAGGCAAGTACTTTGCAAAGAAAAGAATCTTGACAAGTGCCTTGCAAAACAAATACCTTCCAAGGTGTTATAGATAAACTTGAAGGGTGAAACAGTCACACTGACCACGGGTGGACTGCCTGTGACAAGTAGTGACAATTTACCAGGTCTAGTGAGGATGCCTGGTTTCTATAAAATATGACACGATTCAGTGCGAGAAAATAGGAATTTTCATAGGTTAAAAAAGAAGGAGGTGTAGGGAGAATGAAGACTCATGCTTGGAGATCCAGTAGGAAATAGAAAACATGCCGGAAGTCCTGGTGCAACATACAGGTGAGTTAAGATACAGCAAGGTACTTCCAGATGTACAGAAAGCTGGGTGGAACAAATAACTTTCTTCTGAGGAAAAAGAAAACAACCACTGCAGGAAGGTCAGGTAGCATGAAAAAAAATCTGTGCTTTTTAACCACACCTAAAGTAAACAGCAAATAAAGCCTTATCACCAATATGAGAAAGAGCAAGGTGTATTGATTGGAAAGTACCAATCTCCTGTAGCAGCCTGTAACTGAACAGAAAAATCTGAACTCCACGCTGCTCTAATACAAACATCCAGGTGTGATGCTGAGTGGAGCGTAGAGAGGGGCAGTGGGAAAAAGGAATTTTTTGCTATAAAAAAAACCCCAAAGGTTCCCTGTTTCTTAGGATTGCCGGAAACATCTATTCAGGAAGCATTGGGCAATATAAATGTGTTATCGGGGAGTTCTTAATCTATTTTTTAAATAGGCAAAGCTGGAAAGAAAAACTACTTGCAGTGATAAGGTGGCTTATGATTACCAGTTTTAATAAAATGCCTTTAGTTAACCATCTCTCTTCACCTTCCTTTAGTTAAAAAGAATCCTTCCTGTTTCTTTCTTAAAAAATATCTTGGCCATTTGATAGATGGCAAAGCTTCATCTGAACTGAACACACTGTCTTGCAGGCAGTGCACACTGCATAGATTCTTTAGAATTCTGACAGAAAATATTTTAAGTCAACAGTCGTTGCCAGAAATGCATCGCCACTGCTTCCGAACAGCTCCGGTTGGCCGTCGGCTCCGCGCTGGCTGCTGAAGGGCAGCGTGCTGCTTTGCAATGTTTTTGTGTTAAAATCCTCATTTTTCTTCGGCAGCTCTCAGGCTAGGTTGGAAGTGACAAAACTAGCGGAGGAGCGTGAAACAGGTTGCGCAGGAGCACAGCTGGATGTGTCCAAGGCTCTTTTCTAGTGGCGCTGGGCTTGGTTCTGCGGAACAGCCCCGCTGGAGCCTGGTCCACAGGCTGCTGCTCTCCGCAGAGCCCCTCTGCGGGCGTTTCCGGCTCTTTAACCCTCCGAAGAAGGACAAGCCTATTTGTACCTAAATAAAATGACGAGTTTTCCCCCTTCGGGCCCTTTCCTTAGCGCGGCTCCGGCTGTGGTGAAGCCCCTGCAGAGCGTGCCGCTGCGCAAAGAGACCAGGCGCCTGGAACTCAAAGGAGGCGTTTCGGAGGGCCCGGCCCGTCCCCCGCCGCCCCCCGGTACGCGCGGCCCCACCGAGCTACCCCCGACCACCCCCCCGGCGCCGGGCTGCGGCTCCCGCTCCCCCGCCGGGCCGGCGCCAGGGCCGCGCTGCCGCCCAGCAGTCCCAGCATGCCTCGCGGCGGGCCGTACCAAGTGGCGGGGGGGAGGCGGGGCGCTCGCCCGCTCCGGGCGCGGGGAAAGGAGCGGAGGGGTCCTCGGGGGCTTCTGGCCCGCCTGAGCGGGAGCGACCCCGCCGCGAGGGATCCCGGCCGCCTCTGCCTCCCCCCTTCCGCCTCGGCGTGGGGCACTCCGCTCCACAGGTGTGCGCTGGAGTCCCGCGGGGAAGAGCCCACGTAGCGTGCGAAGAGGGACACACACACACACACACACACACAACACACGAGGCGTGGCGGCCGCCTTCCCCGCGGCTCCCGCGGCGGCTCCTCCTTCCTGCTGGGGCACGGCCCGTGCTGCCGTCCCGCACGGCTCCGCGCTCTCCTGTTCCCCCTTCCCCGTGCTTCCCCCCCTCACGCCCCCGTGGTCCCACCCGCCCCGGGCTGGCGCCGTGAGGAGGGGGCGGAGCCGCCGCGCGCTCGAGGGACGGCGGCGCCGCGCGCCAGAGGCGGCGGGGAGTGGCGGAGGTCGCGCAGCTGCCGCCTCCTCCCGCTCCCCCAGCCCTCCCCTCGCCCCGCAGAGAGGAGGAGGCGGGGGGATGCCGACGCAGCGGGACAGCAGCGGCAACAGCACCATGTCGGCTCCGGGCGGCGGAGGGGGCGGCCTCGGCGGGGACAGCGCCCACCAGGTCCGGGTGAAAGCCTACTACAAGGGGTGAGTGAGGGCGCGGAGCCCCGGGGGGCGGCGGGGACGGGAGGTGGGGCCCAGGCAGGCGGGGAAGCTTTGGCCAGCGCCCGGGGAGGAGCGGAGCGGAGCGGCGCGGCCGGGCCCGGCCCGGTGGAGGGGGGTGGTGGGGCCGACGCTTCCCGGCCCTGCCCGGTACCTCGGAAGCGGCGGGTGACCGGGCGCGGGTCTGAGGGAGGCTGCTCCGGAGGCTGGGCGGAGCGGCGGGGCTGGGGTGTGTGGGGCGCTCGGATCGGCCCCCCTCTAGTGCCGGGAGGACAGCCCCGGCTCCCGCCGGCGGCGGAGGGCGAGTACGGCTGGCTGGCTCGTCAGGGCTTCTGCCCGCAGGTTTCTGTCAGTGGTGGTTCTTACAGCGCGGGGTCGTAAATACCAGATTTTCGGTGCATTCGCTGCGTCGTTAACGTTCAAGTCCTGATTGTAGGGGAGAAGAAAAAGAGGGGGGAAAAAAACCCCACAACATCTCCACGACTGAACAACCGCGTTAAAATGTCTTTCGAGTGCTGCTCTGAACTGGGGAGAAGTGTTGAGGGGAGCCTCTCCCGGGTGTGGGGTTCAGTGAGCAGCCGGTGGCCGGGACGGGGAGCGGGGCATTACTGGTAAACAGCGATGAACCTGAGGGGCGTCCCCTGCCCTGCTCACCCTGCGCCCCACGCTCCCCGAGGCTCTGGTTGTTTGCCCGCTCTCAGTAGTAAGTGCATATTCCTTCATAAAATACCTTTAGTTAACCACCCCCCTTCGCCTCCCTCTAGTTAAGAAGCATCCTTCCTGTTTATTCCTTTAAAAATATCTTGGCCATTTGATATATGTCTTTCTTGGGGGACACATGTCAAAATGCATACTTAAAAAGAAGATATTGTTCAGGGTCCAGCTTCGGTCCTGATCTCTGCGTGTTAAGTGATATTCAGGTCTAAAGGAAGAGGATGTTTGGATGAAAACCCGTTTCATCAGTTTTCAGGCTGTTTCCCAGGGACTGAGTGACTTCCGAGGGAGTCTGTGAATGGTAACTAAGATGCATCTACTGTCAGTTACACTTCTGCTGTAAAAAAAAAAAAAAAGATATGCTAGAGGTCTGCACAATGAAAATCTGCGTTTTGCTGGTCTAATTCAATGGCTCTCCAACAATAACATGAAAGACAGAAGTAGTGTTCTGCTTTGGGTTCACAACTCCCTATTAAATAGTAACAGGACCTGACTTTAAAAGTTTGAGTGCAAGGGTTGACAATGGTTCATTGGGCCATTAAGTTTGATAGGAGGTGATCTAAGCAGAAAAAAATGTAGGTTGTGTTTTTGGATTAAGAGTTGAACACATGATGCTTTCGACAGCTTCCTTCCAGTTATCTGTGTTAAGTACAAGAAAATATTTATTACATTTACAGTATTTACTATCTGGTATCTCTGTAATTTTAAGGAGAGGTATAGAAACCATGCTGAGCATTTGGTATTTGCTACCGTGTTTGATTGCTGGACTGTGCTTTAGAGCTTTTCTTGACAAAAGTCTACAGGAGTACTATAGAGACTGACACAATCTGTGGCTTTAAAGGATGTGTGAAACACTGTCAAAATAATAGTATGTGAAATTCTAAACTCTTTGTTTTACAGCCCCTTTAATCCACCATTTCTTAAGGATATGGAGATGCCCCTGGCTATCAGCTGGCAGAAGTGTTAGTTTGGTCAGGCAGTGAATTAAAGTGAGAACTGTTCTGGGTTAAAACCATTTCTTTTTCTTCTGCTGGGTCAGTTTTAATCTTGATCATTTCCACATGCAATCACATGAATTCTTGCTTTAGCACAGGGAGGCTGTGGTGCAAGAACAGAGAGAAAGCAGCTCAGGGTTGTGGGAGTAAGGAAGAAAACAGCTACATTGGACAGGAATGCTGGCTCATGACACTTGAAATATTAGGTAATAATTTCACAGACACTGGAATGTTTCTTTTGAGTCTCATGTATTGACTTTTTATCTGTTAATGCATTTATTGGTTTACTTTTAATAATGACACTGAGTCATATAGGGTGTTGGTTAACCATTGTGAATACCAACAAACAAGCTGAATGCCTTAGTCATTATTTGTTTTGAGATCTAAACAAATTATTCTCTCAACTTTCTTACAACAGAAGGTCTCCTCCTCAGACGAGCACTGTCAAAAAGTGGGTATCAAAGCAAAAAACTTTACCTTCATCTACACTGAAATGACTTGGAGACTGAGGATCTAAATGCTGATATCAAAGGCAGCATTTTCCCCTTTGTCCAGTAAACTGTCTCAAGATCAGAGCTGGATAGAGGATTTAGTGGGAAATAGTGTTAATCAGGAAATGTTAATCTCTTGATTATTTTTTTTTTTTAATGGAAGCATTTAAGTGGGTTGTAGAAGTTATTGTTAAAGTCTTGCTAGGAAGGTCTTTTCAACTTCCAGAAGGAGTTTCTGGTTAAAGAAAAAAAACCAAAAACCAGCAACTCCAAAGCACAAATTTGTTCTTGAAAGGGTTGAGAATCCAATAGTCAGGATACTCACCTGGGGCTCGAGATGCTGCACTTGCCGAGCCGAACCTGAATCCCCAAAACATCGCTTAGTCTGGCCCAGAGCCTAATTGCTTTTCTCAGCCAAGACAAAGACTTTCATGAAGAACTCTTTGAAGAGTCTTTGTTTCACTCAGCCGTGCAGTGGTAATTCTTTATCCTAAATTCATGAAATATGTAAAACCAGGAAGGAAAATTTTCCTAAAATGAACAGAGATCATGAGAATAATGGGATGGGAATTCCTGGAGACTTGGGAATTGTGCATTAGGTTGAGTTTATCCAGGTTATTTCCTTCTCTCATCTAAGCCACACTTATCTTTCTTATAGGGCTGGTTGTTCAAAATGATGAGAATAGTCTTATCTATTTTAAGGAGTTACTGTAATCTGTGCAGTGTATTTAATGAGGTTCCTGAGTGAGATTTTAGGAATTCACTCTATTGCACCAAATGTTCACATACTTTTTTTGTTGATACAGTAACAAAGTGTAGCAGCTTCAAATGTGTGTCACTGAAGAGCATCTGTAATTACAGCCATTTCAGCTTTCTGAATTCAAAGTTTACCTTTTGTCTTATCTCATTTGTTGTAGGTGCTTTATGTCAGTTCAGTACAAGAAGCTGTTATATCATTAATATGTACAGGGAGGATTGCGTTGTAGCAGTAGAGAGCAGGTAGCACTGCTTGCGTTCTAGGAATCCTGTAGAATTAATGTTGTTTTTAAAAAAAAAACAGCCAAAACCAACCAAACAACAAACTTGAAGAACCATTTTTCTGTCATGATTAGAACTGCTAGCTTGTGTTCTTTCAGTGCCTGACAGATTTTGCGTGGTTTTAACTGCATAGGCTGTCATGTAGGTTAGACTTTTAATATACTTAATGGCGTAGGTTACCAGTGCTTTGCCCACCTTCAGTTTGATTTGGTTCAAATGAAGAATATTCCTCACAGTCCTATCATGATACATTTTTGCTTCTTTTCTTAATTTTAATATGCTTACATGAGTGGGAAAAGTGGGGAAAAAAAAAGTAGTCCAATTTTAGTTGTACGATCAAAATGTATCTCCATAAATATTTCCTGGAAATTATTTTCTTAAGAATTTTTGAGTCCTTGAATCCTTTCTTTGTATTCTTTGTCTTGAGCACTTCCTGAAGAATTCACAGCTCAGTGTCTTTCATTGTTTGTTGAGGATCAACTTCTGCATAGGAGAGTGTTCAGTTTAAGAAAGCTTTGATCTAGGCCTATGAACACATTTTCACCCCTTCTTGCTGTTTCAACATTGATTTAATTTTCTGGTGATACATATTTTTCAGAAAAACAGATTGTGAGAGCAATTGAGACCTCAGACTTCCACTGGGGAAACAGGTGCTTTAAATTGTTCTGAACGGCAGTGCCTGCACCTCATGGTACTGAAACAGCAGAATTCTCCAGGAGTCTTGTGTGGACTAATTTCAGTGAGCTATAATTGAGCTTTATCCAAAGCCTTAATGACTGACCCAGGTGTATGATAAATGTGTGCTTATGTATCTGTATCCACGTATGTAATATATGATAGCTATAATAGGCTGCAGGTGGAAAAATCTAAAGCAGTAGTCTTTGTTCTTACAGTGGATTGTTTTCTCACAGAAGTTTAAGCTCAGAAGTGAAAAATGAGATACGGATATTGAATTGCATTTAACTGTTGGCATTGGGGGTGTTTTTTTGTGTTGGTTGGTTGTGGGTGTTTTGGATTTTTTTTTTTTGTTAAAGGATGCTATGACTGTTGGATGATCTGTAAAAGAAGAGACATGAGAAGCTGTTTGATCTCAGGAAAGGTGGGGAAGATAGTGATAAGATTCATGGTCTTCTAGAGATATTTAAAATCTGTTCTTTAGTGGTTTTGTTTAGATTTGTCATTTGCATTTTCTCAGGTTTCCTATGGTTTATCTTTTACCAATTCCTACATTTGCATGGTATTGATTCAGGCAGGCCTTTTATTAATATTTATGGAATATATAAATGACAACATTTTAACTGAATAATTCAGGACAAGTACTGTCTTGTTTATTTGCATGTTTCCTACTCACAGGTCCCTGATTAAGACCTATTATAGTAGTACTAAAACAAATTCTAAAAACCCTGGTGCTTCCATAGTAAGAGTTAATTGACAATCCAAATGTGGTGGTGCAAAGGGTGTGTGTGAATCAGATTTTCTTCCAATTCCCTGTGTGTGACATAAGGAGACAAATAAGGATATTATGCCTTAGAATAGCTTTATAACAAACATGCTTATTAAAAGCAGTGCATAAGCTTATCTTCATCAGGAGGAAAGGGCTATTGTCAAGAATTTTTTTCCCACATCTTAGTGAAAGAAAGTATTTTGTATTTTTTCATGCAAGGCGGCAGTCTATGGTCCACGTTAACTTTTCTTTGTTCTTTAACTTGGCCTACAAATTTTTCTTTCAAATGCCAAATGTTTTCTCAGTAGAGTTTAACTTTATGTCTTAGCTTGAGTGAATACAGCTTTTTCCTAATGAAGACATCATCAATGCGGTGTTGGGTGCAGGAAGTGTGGAAAACACCATAGAATGCAAAGGTATGATAACAGAACCGCTCTGGAAGTGAGACCTGTCTCAGTAGAAAATGTCAGTGTCATCAGTGTAGTTAAAATGGGAAAATAAAGCTTGTCAGAAGACCTGTAATGTTTCGGTTTGTGTTACATGAAGCTGGCTTCACATCTCTAGGAAAACCCTGCTGGATGTTGCTTGTGGAACCTTGTTCATACTTACATGCTTTTTAAAATATTGCTATTAACTAGGGTTCTCTGAAAGACTGATCAGTGTTTGTTATAACAGAGACGGTCAGATATTCCAAATGTATTTAATAACAGATACATGTCCTGTTGGAGGTATTAGAGTAGTAATTTAGAGAACTTGCTTAAATTCTAAAATAATTAAACTTTCCTTTTATTTGAAGGGCAACTACTTTGCTACTTAAAGGTAGTAACAAGTAGGAAGAGGTTTTTTTCAATTGGTACCAGCTTTAATTTATAGATACAGAGGGATTCCCTGACTGTTCAGTACATCTTAACGCTGTGACTTTTTCCGTTCGCTGTAGTGCAGATAAATCTATTTTAAGTGGACTCGAAATACCAAATTTGAAAACTTGCTGGACAGATTTTGCTAACTATTTTTTTTAAAATATTCAGTTTTTGTTAGAGCATCAGTGATTATAGTCTCATGAGATATTATGGTCTGTCACCTAACTCTTTTTACTTGTCTGACAGTAATAGCCATTTAGTCACCACTTCTTTTAACATACCCTCTACTGTAACTGACTAGTTCAATCACAAAATAAACAGCAGTAGTCAAAATACTTAACTCTGACTTCTCACTGCCCTTCAGAGCTGAACTTTTTGTCTAAGAAAATATTCCAAAGTGAATACATCTGCACTAAAATGTGAATAAATAAAGGGATGGTAAACTTCAGCACAAAATCGGTGAAGCTGCTAAGTAAGCAGTGCCTTATTTCCTTCCCTGAAAAACAGGAAATACAGGTTAAGGCTTTGCCTCCTAATACAGCCTCGTGGGTTTCTCTTTGGTTGATGCCTTCTGTCTGTAACAGCAATGCACTGTTAAATCTGCTTCAGTTTGTAGAGACAAACACTGGCATTAGGTTCACAGTTTGTGCGTTTAGAGAGAGGATGCAAAGGGAGACTTTTGTATCGGAGAGAACACAGTTTGCTTTGTGGGATGGGCACGATCCGGTGTTTCAAACAAAGCCCCATTTGCCCCAGAGTACTGTACTGTGTCTAAATACCAGGGTCCAAATATTGTTTTGTCTTGTGTTTTGTCTCGTGTGGAAAGAAGAGGAGCCAATTCCTCAACCACATAATGTGGCAGCTTTTTGACTGCTTTATTCAGATTACTGAAGGGGCGTCATTTCACTATTGTAACCATTTACTGGAGTCTTTCCCCTAACTAATGCCGATCATGCTCATAAATCCATAAGTAGGCAAGCTGCTGTTCTAGAGTGCTTAGAAATTGCTGCTTTATTTTATTCATGATGCTGAATTTAAAGGCGCCTCAGGCAAGCATGTTTATCATGTGTGTTCTCTGCCACTCCTGAAAGTGGTTCAGGTTCAGTGATCACATTATGCTATGTTAAGTCACCTTCTTGATACCACTCTGCCCTGGCACAAGGTGATTTAAAGACGTTTAACTTGCTGCATATGTACACTTCAGTCTGGTAGGTATGTTGATGTTAATTTTGACCAGATACAAATTTTGTCTGTTGCTTCAACTTTTCTTTCCCTCCACCAAATAGTGCTGGCAACTGGCACCAACTGAAACAAATCCCAACTGGCTGAAGTTTTTATGGGAACATTAGTTTCATAGCTCAAACATTGGGCTTATATGAGATGTTTGAAGAGTAGTGTTGTAAATAGCTCTTTTTAAATTTTTTTTTTTTTCCCCTCTCCATATTTCTCTGAACTGTATCTCTGAAATCCTTTGTTTAAAGGACTGCAACCTGTTCCCTTTTACAGCCCAGCAAATACCAAGACAATGGGTTGGCATTTTATGTTAACATATTTAAAACACTAGGTTAACTAAATCTTAACCTTAATTAAAACAGGAATCCCCATTCTGCATAACAGTAAAGCAGTAAATTTTAATTCTCCACAATCAAAATATTGTAAGAACATATGCATCTTCTCCAACTAAATTTTGATTGTGTAGATGTTATGATACATTAATGAAAAATATTACACAGTTTTCCTAGCAGATTAGGGGAGATATTCCAGATATTGAAAGTTCCTTTAAAAAGAGATCTGTGATGCTTCTCTTCAGTGACAGGGAAGGAGGACAGAGAGGCATATACTTAGAATTAAAATTCACTACTAATAACTACTAATGAGCAAGCAAAACCAGCAATATGTTAGTGTCCTTCAAAATCTTTGCAACATTTCATTCTTTGGTTTCCACTGGTATATATCTTATTTCTATATGTGCTTAGTATTCTGTTGCAACTCACTTCATAGTTATTTTGGGCATTTAAATCTTTTATTTTTCTTAAGCAAGTATCTGGAGGATTAAATGTCAAGTAGTTGGTAATAAAAATCACTTGGAGCCTGACTTTGCTGTAGGAAGGGAACTTATGTGCTAATGGTTTACTACTATTACTTTAATATTTCTTAGGGGGCTGCAGCAGGGATGAGTTTTATGTTAGTGGTATATGGAAGGCATTAGAGGTGATGATCAAAAGCTACATATTACAGTATAATTTCTCAAACTTATTTTTCTCTTGCTCAGGGACATCATGATAACATATTTTGAACCTTCCATCTCATTCGAGGGACTGTGCAGTGAAGTTCGAGATATGTGCTCCTTTGACAATGAACAGCTTTTCACCATGAAATGGATTGATGAAGAAGGTAAATCGATGCTTGGTTCTTGGTCTCATAATAAATATTTGATCAATATGTTCTTTAACTGTCTAGCTCTCCTTTCCCTTTCATCTTTTCCTTTCCCTCTGCCTTCATAAGATAAGCTTATCAAACATACTTCATAGGTATGTTTTTAGAAATAGTAAATATGACTAAAAAAAATGGTTATCCAGTGCCTTTGTAGGTATATCTTAATGGAAAAGTTGCTGTTTCAAATAACTTAGTGTGGAGAGCTCTTTTTTTACCAAATAAATAAAAACTGATTCATTATCAAAATATGAATTCAATGTTGCATTTATTAGGAAGGGAATGGAAAGTATTCCCTTATACTGCTGAAGAATCTCATGGTTCCCTTAAGTCTTAAATCTTTGAGAGTTAAAGTAACATTAAATGATACATATTACAGTACTTATCTACCATATCGATATAAGTTTATAGTTGAATTGTATGTGTAACCAAAACCATTATATTTTGAATGTTTGTATCAGCTGTTACTTTAGCAATCTGAATTCTGTTAACACATAACTATTAGTAAAACTTCTTCTATTAAAAGAGAAATTGCTTGTCCAAGTAGCTTTTGATCAAAGTGTAGTAGTAACAACCTTGGCTCATCTCTAGCACTTATGTTATCCATGTTAAAGTTTTCCTTGGATGAAAAAAGTTCAGTCTGTTCTCCCTTTTCCTTAACAGATGTAGTCCAGTTGAGCTGTATGTATACATTAGTAGTTTTTTGGAAAAGGTTATTTGTAGTTTCTGTTTTCTTTGTGGAATTGGTGTATTCTACACATAGGTTTTGAGCTACACCAAAGATAAGTCTGAATTATGAAATATCTGCTGAGTTATTTTAGCATGCTAAGTACTTGATGCAGTACATAAAAGGCCATAATGTGCAGTGATTTGTCGGCAGTGATTAGTATTTGTATGCAGTGATTAGCATAAATGATGCTTATAGAAGTGTTTCCTCCCCTTCTCACAGCTTTCCCATTCAAAATTGGGCAAGTGCCAGTTTATTCACAGTTTAAAGCTAAACATGGACCAAAGCTGATTTTTGGGAGTGCTGTATGGGACAGGTGTGTTTAGGGCTGTGGTTTTGGGAATCTGAGCAGGTTTTTGTTCTTTTTTTTTTCTTCCTCTCACCATTCACAAGTTATTTGCACCAGACAGACTCAGTAGAGTAAAACGAACAATGTTTATGACCAGACTTCTGTGCAGAGTTGCACGTTTACTTCATAGTAAGCTTGCTGTTTTGTTTTATTTTGAGGAGCATAATAGTCTTCTCACTGAAGAGGGAGAGTCAGTCATAGTAAGAAGTGCATATCTTTTTAATGAAATATTTGTAGAAATTTTTGTGCAGGTTCAGTGGTTTACTTGAAGGAACAGTTCTGTCTCAATTTCTGCTCTTTAGAGACAAGTTTTTAAAAAGAATGATGCAGTTTGACTTAATTTTCTTTTCATGTATTCACATAGGATTCAATTTTCCCAAGCAATCTGTTTGCTTTAATCATTGACTTCCAGTTTCATATAAGTAGTGAAAAAGTTAATCTGGTGATAAGGAGTGTGTTTAATAAAAAACCCCCCTGTCTCTGAGTAAATCTTGCATCTACAATGTGTGGCTTCTTGCCAAGACCCCAGACTCCTCTTTTCCTCTCTCCACCAATTTTTCGTGTTTTCAGTTGGTATTCTTTTCAGAACAATCATAATTTGTTTTCTTTGAGAATTCCTGTATCACATACTTTTCACTAAAACCATAGGTCACTCTTTAATAGTAGCGTGAGAAAATGTGTGTACAGTGGACTGATTTTTGTTATATTACTATCCATGCTTCTTGTAGTAAAAGACAGGATATGGTATCTAGGCCAGCCTTTCACTACTTACTGAATTGCTTGATCAGATGTGTCACTAAACTGGATTTATTTACTCACTGAAATTTTTATTTGTCATTTACTAAATGTCTTTTTAGCCTTTGCAAGATGTGAAGTGTCTTGTATAATCACTTCCGTTTCACAGAGTAGTGGCACACAAAGGCAGACCTAATTTAGTTGAGTGGAATCACTTTAAAAAAATGGTTGATTCCACTGGAAAATAGAATTAACATGATTTTAGACAATTTTCTATTTTATCTGTATGTGGTCAGTTCCTCTTACCTCTGTCTTGTGAAATGTACTTACTATGGGATGAAATGTGTTTGTGTTCAGTCTGTTTCTTGCTATGTAATTCAAAAGCATTTCCTTGACACTATCTCAGCTTTCTTTAGATGGCTGCAAAATTCTTACTAGTCTGATCTTGTGGAAAGAGCTCATCTGTTTTATATACCTAGTCACCACTGAAAACCCTTAATGGATTAAGACTTCTGCTATCCCCTTTAGATTTTGAAATGAAATTGTGAATCTGAGGGCAGTGTTGGAAAGGATCAGTTCTGTGCTATTGCCATTGTCAGCTAAATTGTGATCACCAGTAACAAACTAATGTGCAAGTCAGATTTAATTCTGCAGCTTCCTACTGATGTCTATAAACCATCTGATCCTACTTTGACGAATGGTGTATGTTCTTGAGCCTCCTTTTCTTCTGCCAAAGAGAAACACAAAACTGTTTGCACAGGTGTCAGAAACAAATGAAGAAAAACTGGTTTGTTGATTGTCATAGTGAGTCTGAATAAATGTAGTTGTTCCTTCTTCTCCTGCCATGCTCTGTACTGTGTGAGCTTGTGCAGTGAGTTGGCAGTGTGATGTCCAGATAGGTGATACGGTGAAAAATAACTACAGCTGGCTTCAAATAGTAGTTTTGAGGATTATGACATGCAGAAAAGAATAAAGACAGAATGTTGCAAATGGACAGTTTACATTTATTACTAATATTTTAGCAATAGAAAATAATGGATACATTAGAAACAAAACAAATTAACTGGGAAAACTTTTGCAGGGTGAGTTTTAAATATCCCCCTGCCTGCTAGGTGTGTGGTTCTAATGAAAAGCAACACCTGTATTAATTTCGATATCTTGTAGTACAAAACAAAAAGCAAATAGTTAATAGACTGTTGCTAGTTCACTTTCAAACCATAGTATTGACTGAAGACTCAAAGCAGTAAAACTTCAGATTTGATCCAGTTCAGCTGAGACGGAAATTGTTCTGCCTTCTTCAATTCAGTTACCCACAACCAGTTGACCACTTAAGGGTGTGGGAAGTTGTATTTCTGTTAAAAATTGGAAATGGTATATGACAGTAGACTTGCTGCATGGGGTTTTGACTAGAAAGAAGCTTGTTCTGCTCACGTGCTGGAGTGCGAGCAGGCAGAGATAAATCCTGTGTTCTTGCACAGGACATCTTATATAGGTGGAGGGGGAAAAAAAGTAAGTTGAACTAATAACCAGACATATTTTCTTTCTTTGGGGTGGTGATGATTCAGATTCAGCATTGCTTTGAAAATGTTTCAGTTGTAGTATTATTTTGAACAAGGTTTTGTCTTTTGGGGAGATAATTTTTTTATAATGTTACTAATCTGCATTGGACACCGAAGAAAATGTTTTGTTACATGGCTGTTCTTTTCAGTCCTTATAGCAGTTTCGAAACACTAACAGACACAGGAGATCAGTTAAAATATCATGAAGTCTTCAGATGAATTTTGAGAAACAGGTAAAGTTCAGGCTGTGTGTCTGACAGAGTATGAACCAAGTCTAGAATTTAAGGTCCTTCTCGCTCCTGATCCTGAATACAGCAGATCTTTAGCTTGATCTCCTTTGTTCCCCCTCACATCCCACTGTCCCTAGGTTTTAAACCTACCTATGTGCCAAAATTGCCCTGATATATTTAAGTGTTGTTTAATGATTCTGAAATACCTTTGTGGATACAGGTTAGTTCTTTAGAAACATGAAGTAGATATCTACAAAGAGACCTTAGTCAGTCCTAAACTGTTACTTCTGAAACACAGATATGTTAAAGCAATCCAATGCAGTCTTGTCAGAGAAACTTTTATCATACAAGCATTTGGCATGTATTTTAATCTGTTCCATCTCAGATAGTCAACAAAAGTTGCAACTGTTTTATGAAAAATAAAAAAAACCCACCAAACAACCCACACTTTTTTTTTTTCCTGCCTTGGTGCCCTTTCTTTAAGGGATTTTGCTTCAAATAGTCCTGAGAGTGTGAAACTAGTAGTTAAAAATCAGAAAAACGGGGTGTTTTCACTTAGGTTACATGATTTGTCCAATGTCTTGATTGAGGTTTGAGGAAAGACTAGAGGTCTAACCTGGTTAAAGTTTTGGCAGTGTTGAAGCAGCTGTGAATATAGAATTGACTCAGTTCTAATTAAAAATCCATGAAACAAAATGGAATCTTAGAAGGATTTTAGGTGCAGGAAGATAACCTGCACCTCCTGTACTGAAATGATGTGTAACCATGCTTGTAGCAGACCAGACCAATGATGTTTTGTGATTATGATCTGCTTGCCTCTTGGGAATAGCTCATATTTTTATTTTCCCTGAAAGCATTCAATATGACTATATTTTCAGATGTACTCTCTGAACAGTGTTAAAAATAAATACTACCACACGACACTATTGTTCTGGTTTGCTACAGTAATTATCTTAGAACCGACTGTGAGGGAACTGTTGAATGGCACAGAACTAATTGGATTGTGTTTTGGATTGTTCTCTTTTCTTTCTACAGGAGATCCATGTACAGTTTCTTCTCAGCTGGAGTTAGAAGAGGCCTTTCGGTTGTACGAACTAAACAAGGATTCAGAGCTTCTAATTCATGGTACGGTGAAATTTACTGTATTCTCACATTTGTACCTGTGAAGTGGAATTTTTACCTTGTGTTATCTGTCTCTTCTGCACTGTTCCAGCCTCCTCAGTTAAAGCCTGTTGTAGCATTCTGTCAAGAGGATGCTGAAGACCATGCACCGTGCTTTTTAGCTGTCAGCACTTTGTCAGTGTTCTTTATTAAATTAAGGGAGGAAAAAATACTTTGCTGTTAGTTTATTGATGAAAGACAGCCCCTGTCTCTTTCATTCATTCATCCCAAGTGTCTTCCTGTGCTTGCTGGCAATGAGTGATAGAAGATACATAGTACAGTGTCTTACACTTTGATAAGTGCTTTAGAGCAGCATCTATATTGGGGGAATAAAAGCTGATGAGCTCCATTTGTGATGCCAGATTAGTCAAAAGTGTGACTTTTCTGAAATTAAGTACTTTAGACCGGTTTTGAGCCTAATAATATCGTGCCCTTGTTTGATATGTAATTGTTCAATTTTTATTTTTCAGGGTTATATGCCCATTTTGGTAGCCTCTGCAGTATATTTTTCTTACTGTTTGTAACTTTTTACAAGTAGAAGATAGATTTCAGTTTAACAGAGATTCTAGCAGAAAAGCAGGGGATCTCTGTAACGAATGTTACTGGGTGTGTTATATGGTCCTTCTGTAAAAGGATGCAAAAAATCTAATTCACCATCAGCTCATTGGGAAGGAAGAGACAGCTTTTCAGTTAAAAAGTGTAAGCATGTGATCTGTTTCCATATATAATATGTATATATATCTGTTTCTGTATATATGTTTCAGTATGCTGTTTGATCTACCCTTTCTCCATTTAGTTTTGTGTTTGATAAAATTCTGATTAAACCAGTGCCAGGGCTCTCTCCCCACTTATACTTCTTCTCGTTGACAGTTACTGAAGCTAAATAAACTGGAAAAAATGGCTACTGTAGACAAGATCATATGTAGCTGTTAGGACACCATAATACCGTACATTTATATTAAAGATTTCCAAATTTTGACTGTGATTGGTCACATGAGAAACCAGAATCATTACTTTTTTCTAGTTACTTTCTTTAGGAAATAACTTGGTTTATTCTGCTTTTTGCTTGTATTTCTCATGTATATTGCTGTTACATCCAGTAAAGGGTTTTGTGGCAGCTTTTCAGCTCACCTGCTCTTGCACAAGGTTTTGTTAAAACGCAGTCTGTGCTGTCTTCCTAAATGGTTGAGTGCCTTTCAAAAGTATTGTGTAAAATCTGTATTTTCTCTGAAATAAAAATTAATCAGAAGTCAATGTCCTTCTTGCAGTATTTCCCTGCGTACCAGAACGGCCTGGCATGCCTTGTCCAGGAGAAGACAGTAAGTAGGCATTTCAGTTAAGACGTACAGAAAATCAGGAATTCAGATTTCCTGTTTTAGATCTTGATGTTATATGGTTTGGCATCCTACACTTATGAATATTAATAATGCAAATCTCTGCAAATTAAATATTTAAAAGGAATAGAAAGTCTTGCTAAACTTAAATGTTGTTTGTCACTTCTGAATCATTGTTAATAAACATTTCACACTCCTGTTAACTATCCATGTCACTCTGCTTTCCTTGCTTTTGCCTCTTCTATTGTGACAGTTTTTTATCCTATTCCTGTCTTTTTGGTAGTTGCCAGATTGCTGGCTGACTAATGTGAACAAAGGCTTGTAACCAATGGTAATGACTTCTATCACCATTTAGAGACCTGTGGTTAATTCATTTTAAATTGATGTTTAGAGGTTTTGGAGAATACTCCTGATAGTACCTAAGTTATGGTAGCTAATGTACTAGACATTAAAGAGGTAATTTTTCTCTCTGTCTTAAAGTTTTGTAAGAGATCATGTGTATGTTATGCACACACACACATCTGTCAGCTTGATATCCAAGTCTCTGACAAATGAAAATGTGCGTGTTTAAAAGTTAACTTTGATGGTATGGATAATGCTGCTTTTCTGAAAAAATGAGGCTGCAAGCTGAATCAGAAATAGATTTGCGACGCAGTGTAGTTTCGTGTATTGTTTTCAGTTTTGGTTCCTGACATGTCTCTAGTAATAAAAAATAAAAATTAAAAAATCCAAACAGTGTCAGCTGTGGATATAAAACACTGCAGGATTTGCGCAAACAATCTTATAAACCAGGGCATGCTCCTGAAATTCACCTTCTTTCCTCCTTCCCCTTCCCCACAGCTCCTCCCCAAGTTTAGGTAAGGTACTGCATACTTTGCTCACAAGTGTTTGTATTGTTAGGGCAGTTTTCCTTCTCTTGACTCACTATTCCTTTTAACTTTGGAAAAGCAGAATTAACTTTGAGTTGATCAGGATATTCTGCTTAAAATTTTCTTCAAAACTTAAGAAAAAAAGATACTTGGAACATTACTCTGTGTTTCTGGAAGCTGCAAGAGTGAAACTGCTCTGCAAATCATTCTACACAGAAACGTCCATGACAAGATGTTATAGTTCTGTGTTTATATTTTTATGGATATAATCATATGTTTTTCCTCTTAGAATCCATTTATCGCCGAGGCGCCCGCCGGTGGCGAAAGCTCTATTGTGCAAATGGTCACACTTTCCAAGCCAAACGATTTAACAGGGTGAGACTCTTGTTGGGTACTTAAAACCACCGTACAGGGATGTCTTACTTTCGTAATTACAATGTCACTGCCTTGAAAAATCATAAGGTAGTTTCATTCTCATTTTTGTTGTTTGTCTATAGCATTTAGACTTTTGGTAACCATGTAGTTTTTGGGAAACCTGTTATTAAATTATGAGGAACTTAGGGAAAAAAAAATGGTTGCAATTCACTTTACATATACTCTGAAACCATTATATCAATCATATAAAAGTTCCCTTAAAATCTTCCCAGAGGGCAAACTTGAACACTGGCATTACGTGACTGTGAACTGAAAGTACATTTTCAGTTCTTTAACTTCTGGGAGTAAAAAGGTCTGAACTTGCTTACGCTGCATGGACTTTGCTTTCATGACTTTTAAATGAGAAAACGGAGATGTTTCTCCAAACGGCCTGCTTATTATGGCATGTAATCAACTGAAAATAACAAGCTATTTGTAATATTTTCAAGAAGCAATGTCAAATATAATTAGCTAAGGACCAAGAAGGCTATCTGCTGTATTTAGAAAAAGCAACAGCAAAAACCAAACCCAAGATATTTGAATAAGCCAGGTTCCTTGACAGCTTCAATAATCTCTCCTTCTTTTCTAAGCTTAGTGTATTGTGTGCTTAATGCTTGAGATTGTCTCCACTAAACTTCATCTTGAGCATCCTTCATACCTAACTTCTGCTTTTTTTTTTTTTGACCTTCCTGGTCAAAGGCTGTCAAGGCACCATAGTTTAACTTTCCACTTTTGCTTTCATAGGCACCATGTTTTCATGGTTCGTTTGAGTTGTTTTGTGACTGTCCTTCAGTGAGTGGTGATCTTTCCAATTCCTGTTATCTGGTGGTTTAATGTTTTGAAGCTTTTGCTCTACTGCCTTCCTCTGTACAAATGTAGGACTCATCTACACAGAGAGATGACAAGATACAGAGCAAATTAGCTTGATCACAGCAGGTTCAGCTGCAATGCTTTGGCCTGGAGTTGGCTCATGCCTCTCTGGGTCTGTGTGCAGCAGAAGAGGCTGCCTCTGCCTGCACCTTTCCATGTAGATGCACAATTTCTGTACAGCAGTTGCTGCGTATTGTTCAGTTGTAATTTGGGAGCTCCTCTGTATTGTATCTGCCTGTTCGTTCTTAAACTTTTCACATAGAGACTCTTGGTATAGTGGCAAGTTCAGTAGGGATCTCTCTGATCTCCTATCCTATGTTTTTTTGTTAATGAAAATGTAGCTGAATAGTTTTTCATTTTGGTCTTTAATCGGTTTTGTTGATTTGTTGTTCTAGAGAGCTCATTGTGCCATCTGCACTGACCGAATATGGGGCCTGGGTCGCCAGGGATATAAATGCATCAACTGCAAACTCCTCGTTCACAAGAAGTGTCACAAACTTGTCAATACTGAATGTGGCCGTCATACACTACAACCAGTAAGTAAAACTCATCTGATTAGTTGTCTTGAAAAAACAACCACCAACCAATCAGTCAAAAACCCCTGTTTTATACTAATGGCTTTCAAACTATGGTCTGCAAATGATCACAGTAGATGAAACATCTTTCTTTATGTTTACTGTGACACTTTGCAAGAAAGTTTGGGATTCATTTAGCAGAATGGCAATTTAGTGGCAAGTCAGAAGTCTAATTTTCACATCTGATATTTTTTCCTGTGTCAAATATGAACATATAACTGATATTTATCTCATCCTTCATGATGTTGTTACATAGCACGCGTATATATACATACGCACACGTGTTATTTGACATCTTCAAAGTGAAGCACAGGTAAACCAAATTCTCTAAATATCTGTTAGATTATTAGACTATTTCCCATTTTACAGAAAAGGAAGATGAAGTGCAGAAGTTTTGACTTTTCTTCCAAAAAATTCAAGTCCCCAGAAAAATTCAGATGATTACTGCTCCTGGTTTAACATTAAAAGCAGACAGCTACAAGTCTACATTTTGTGAATTCATGGGACTGATATATGTACTGCTGAAGTACTTGAGCTTTTCTGTCTCATTTGTCATCTGCTATAGTTCTTTATTCTGTTGTACTACATTATCACTTCAACAGCTTCTGGAAATGTCATAACTTCCAGAAAATAGGTAAAATAAGGACTGCAGTGGTTTCTTTTATTGTGTAGGGATTAGAGTAGTAACTATGATTAATCAAGTTAAAAAGTAGCTAGGTTATATTCCTCAGGGATCATTTATTTCATTTATTCTGTCTAAAATAATGTGTCTCGCACTTGGACAGTCTATTACAAAAACCCTGTGCATATTTGCAGGAACCAATAATGCCTATGGATCCATCATCAGTGCATCCAGATAATGTAGAATCGGGTAAGATGAATAATTTTTTTCTTTAAATTACTCTTTAAGTTGCTTAAACATGAATTTGGGTTTTAAAAATGAAGCGAAATAACTTTAAGTAAAATTACTTTAAAACCCCTTCATTACTTTTTTTCATAGGACAACAAAAATAGGACGACTTCTTAATGTGAAGTGGGATATAAATACAAAAATTCCTTAGTTTTCCATATTTATCAGTTTAAGAAACTTGGCTAAAAAGGAAGAATTTAGGCTGTCAGTTATGCTTTTCCATCAGTAAGCTGTGTACTTTAAATGTCCTGATCAAACAAACAAAAAAAACCCTTAACAGGGGGCTTTCTACTGAATCGTAGCCAAAGAAGTTAATTCTTGCAGCAGAGTGATGGTCCTCACACTTGAATTTGGATATAGATGATGAACAGGTTAAACACCAAACAAACCACTGTTCTGCACAAGATTGTCTGTGCATGGAGTCAAGTTTAATCTGAAGAGAACTCCAAACATAATTACAGGGTTTTATATTAGCCACATCTGCTTATTAATGCAGTATTGCAAAAAAAATTATTCTGGTGGTTTAAAAAAGAAACAGCACCGAATCAAACAGTTTTGAATACTTAGATGCATTTAAATTGTGTATCTCTCTGAGCTCTTGTGTGTGGAAATTTTAAGACAAAAGAAAACACTGCTGTATCGCTTCAGTCTAATCGTTTTTCTTGCACCTCTAGTGATTCCGTACAATCCCTCAAGTCACGAGAGCTTGGACCACGTTGGTGAAGAAAAAGAGGTAAAGTATCGTAACCATGGTAGCTGTATTCAGAGATTAAAGCCTTTGTCTCTCAGTTTCAAGATGTTAGTAATTTAACTTGTCACAAACTGAACACTAGTACATAAAGCACATTTGGATTGCTCACTCAGGTGTATGCACGTATGGCTTGCAAGCTGTTTTATTTTGAGCCTTGACTTGAGATGTGCTTTGATTTTGAAAGTATAGAAGTGCTTTGACTTAGAAGGTATTCCAAACTCCTCCAGTTTAATTTGTTTCTTATCTGTCAAGTCTCCTCTGCCTCCTTTCTTTCCCCTCATGTTCCTTTCCAGGACAGTCCAGTTTTAAGAAAAACAAGTGTTAATTGAATCAGTTGTTTATATTAATTTTGCTGTTTGGTTTGAAATGCTAGATTTTGCAGTTGTTAAAATTGGCAAGCCTGCTACTAATTTCAAATTATCTTCATCAATAGGCAATGAGCATTAGAGAAAGTGGCAAAGCTTCCTCCAGCCTGGGTCTTCAGGATTTTGATTTGCTCCGAGTTATAGGAAGAGGCAGTTATGCTAAAGTACTGCTTGTTCGATTGAAGAAAACTGAACGCATTTATGCGATGAAAGTGGTGAAGAAAGAGCTCGTCAATGACGATGAGGTAGGCAAGCTTTTTATCAGTAAATCGGGCAGCTCTTCAAAAGAGCTTCAGTATCTACCACAAAATGGGAGCCAGGCTTCTGGGTCTGCAACACTAATTGAAAATTATATGTGCGTTTCTTATACACACTATACTATAGAAGGTTCACAATAGAGATAACCAATTTTGAGGTCGTTATTGACAGACTGATAGCTCACAGCTGCCCTCCTGTGCCAGTGATTTCTGTCATGAGCCTCATTGCCTCTATTGTCAGCGTCTCCTTTTGTGATTAGGACCATCTGCAACAGTGCTCCTGCAGAATTCAAGTTAATAAGCCTGGCTTGCTTCATTATTTTGGAGCAGTATTCCCTATCTCTCCTATTATGTTGGCTTGCTGGGCTGAAAAAGAAAGGGGTGGAGTCTGATGTTCATATGTTCAGGTTTGGTTTTTTGTCACAAAGGAGAACTCACAATGTTATTTTAATTGCTCTTTAAATCGGACGTCCATCTTAACAATTTGTTTGTAGGTCATACAGTGATTAGTAGAAACTAACAGAATTGCACTATTAAAACTGCTAAACACCTCTTTTTGCTGAAGATTTCCCTTGTGTTTCTTTGGGCTACTCTGAAAAGACTCGAGTGACTGTGGTTTGCTATCCAAGAGCTTTTGCCTTTATTTCTCCATCTACCATTTATTTCTTCTGCATTTCCTGATGCTACTTTACATTTGTGTGCATCAGTTTATCTTTTATAGATGAGTGTTTTTTCAGTCCTAAGTAGTTACACAACAAAGCTAAAAGTACAGGACACTCAAGACAGGAAAAAAAAATAGTATGCTAAATGGTATTACTTCACATTGCAGAACTATATAATATTTAACTTCTTACAGTTAAAACAAGGATGGTAAAACACTTGAATATCTTTCTGCTAATTGTCGTTAATACTTGACCTAAGAAGTGCAACAATCCTTTTCTGAATGTCATTTTTCTTAAATGAATAGGATATTGATTGGGTTCAGACAGAGAAACACGTCTTTGAGCAGGCTTCAAATCATCCCTTTCTTGTTGGACTACACTCTTGCTTCCAGACAGAAAGCAGGTAAAGGTCATAAGATAATAAGAAGATAGTCTGATTCAAAAAATATTTCATACTGCTAGGCACCACAAAGGCCCATTTAATACGTTAAGTGTTAGGTAGGCAGCAAAAGTCAATGTACTGTAAATCATTGTAGCATTTTATGAGCAAAAGGCCATGTTCGTCATCTAAGCTTTTCATATTGGTGAGATGGAGAAGAATGTAAAGTACTGGTAGGTACGATGGGAAGGATTCTGGACATGAGGAGAGGTGCAGCTGGTAGGAAAAAAGGCTTAATGATATGAGGTAGGAGACAGAACCTAGAATGGGAGGAAAAAAAGGTTTAGGGAGAGAGAAATTAGAAGTACAAAAAATGAGGAAACTTATCTGACACTTTCATGGACTCTCTGAAGATGAGTCTCTGAGGAAGACTTGGAAAATAGAATCTGAATTTTAAAAAGGAAAACAGTAATAGAGAAGAAAATTATTATTTTCCTCTGTTATAGAAGAGATTGTAGTAGACTAATAAATTACTATTCTATACAGTAATAATTTTCAGTATATATAAATTTTTCAGTATACATAAATTATAATTATTGTATATTTAAACAACATCCTTGCTGTTTGAATAGGTGACAAACTAGTGGAGGGAAGTCAGAAGAAAGAGTATTCATAATATGCTAATAGCATTAACCAGAAACAAAGGAGATTAAAGGGATCAGGAAGGAAAATGAGAAGAAAAAAGAAAATACTTTTTTTCCCCTCGTTTGTCATAGAATCTGATGTGAATCTATTTATATAGTCACATACATAGTAATGACAAGCAGTAGCTGTAATGGTTTATTTCTTTTAGCAATAAAGGAACTATGTAGAGAAACTTTGTATACTTGATTTTTAACTTTGGGAATTTATTCAAAGTGAAGGAAAATTAGCGAAACCGGCGATATTACCAGAGAGATGGGAGGAGTTGAATTGACATTGTTTGATAACAGACCTGTAACATCTCAGACCTCTTTCAGCCTTGTATACAATCATTTGTAACAAACTCCTGTGTGTTTCAGGTTATTCTTTGTTATAGAGTATGTAAATGGAGGAGATCTAATGTTTCATATGCAGAGGCAGAGAAAGCTGCCAGAGGAGCATGCCAGGTATGTCTAATTCAAGATTTCTTGCATCAAAACAGTTGGTTTTCTGATACTGTGCAGTAGTGCAGAGATAATGATGATGAGCTAGAAAATCCTGTCCAGATGTTAAGGATTTAAGAAATGTAAAACTGCATACTCATTTTAATGCTGCAAGCTACCATATTTTTATTTCAAGGAGGAACTGTAATAGGAAGCACTTAGGTGGTGTTTGCATTAGCATTACCCTAGATGACTTCAGTCTGATATTTTTTTTTCTAGAAAAACACTTTTGTGTGTTGGGTTTTTTGTTTTTGTTTTTTAAAGGTCTAATGATATCAATGTGTTTCTCTTACAACAACCACTACCAGCTGTCCAGGCAAATGCTGAGTTCTTGGTGCATATGCTTCATCTCAGATGGTGAGATGAAAGGGATGATTTCAGTAGACATTAATATTAATTAAAAATAATTTTTGAAATGACTGTGGATAGAAACATTTGTATGATTATAAATAACTTACCCATTTCTCTGATGAAAAATATGAGCATATATAGGTTTATATTTAGATGTGTCATATTGCCAAGACTGTTGTTGTGGTTTGGGTTTTGATTACCTGAGTAATCAATATCTCTTTCTACACTAGGTTTTATTCTGCTGAAATCAGTCTAGCGTTGAACTATTTACATGAACGAGGGATAATCTACAGAGATTTAAAGCTGGATAATGTGCTACTAGATTCTGAAGGGCATATTAAACTCACAGATTATGGCATGTGCAAGGTAAGATCTAGTTCCTTGTTAATCAGTAAAATCAACAATTAAGAAATTGTAATGAATTAAAAGATGCAGAGGCTTAAAAATGTGAAATGTCAAGGTATTCATTTATACACAGTGCGGACAGGCTGTGTACTCATTTCATTTCTGTAAATAGAGAAAAAAATGCTGAAGTGCACAGACTACATATATATAATGATTATGTTTTTATAAAGCTGCTGTATCAACCTGATGAGAGGGGTAGGCTGAAATAGTCAAGATAACTTGATTCCAAAAAGAGCAAGAGGTTGAAATATATCAGTCACGCTTGCTCCCATTTGGATTCTATGACACTTCCCATTTTCTGTAGAAAAACGCTGTCACTACAAAGACACTGGAGTACAGTTTGACTTTGCCATCGAATTGCCATTATGCTGATCTATTAGAAGTATTTTAAATGCTGTAATTTTGGCTAAGCAACTGAAAAGCATAATCTAATACAGGTTGGAAAGGGCCGCAGGAAGTCTAATCCATCCTCCTGCTCAGAGGGTGCAGGCCAGGTTGCTAAGGGCTTTATTCAATTTGATCTTGAAAACTTCCAAGGATGAAGACTGCACAACTTCTTTGGGTTACACCCCCCCAACCCCACCATTCTGCATCCCATGCTCTTCTCTGAAAAGCTTGTTGTCTGTCCATTGCAACACCCCAGTCATGTAAGCTGTTCCACCATGCCTTGCTTATTCCCACTTGCCTCTCGCTGGAGATGTGGTGGAACTTACTGACTAAAACCTCAACAGATGTTGTCATCAACAGGTACGTGCCATCCTCTTGAGACTCTAGATGCAACCTACTTGGTTTCTTCTGAAACAAGTGGTGATTTGTGTTCATTTACATACAGATTTAAGTATAGTTTTACTAAAACGAAAGCGGTTTATTCAGGATGCTTAATTCAAAACTAAGTTCTTAGCAGAGGGGGAGTGTGGGATCTTTGGCTAACTGAAGTATTTTCTTCCCATCTTTTCTTAAAGGAGGGTCTGAGGCCTGGTGACACAACCAGCACATTCTGTGGGACTCCAAACTATATTGCGCCTGAAATTCTCCGGGGAGAGGATTATGGTAAATGGGATTTCTCACTGCTGCCATATAACTTTCACCTTGTCTCTTACTCCTTACTTGAGTTGTTTAGCAGTAGAAAGGATAAATCTCCATTAGACATGAAGTCACTCTTAATTCAGCATCCTGTCTGAAAAAGTAAATAAACCCTTCAAAGGAAGGACAGAAAACATCACACCAAGCAAATAAGATACCATGCCTTCCACATTTTAAATTTTTTTATCAGTCTTGAAGAATAGCTTGAGTCTTCCAAATTTATTATTGTTAATAACTATTTTAAATACTACTGATGATATACTTGCTGTCTTGAATTGTGTTCAGGTCTGGAGCTTGTATTTGGCAGTAGTGATAGTATTAGATACTGCAAAGGGCCTAGATAGTAGATCTCTCTTTCACAAATCTCAGTGTTAAAAATAAAATTGTCTGTGCAACTGCTTGTTCAGGAAGTCCACAAGATTCCTGAAGCAAGAGATGTGAGAGAGTATAGAGGGCTTGCTGTGTGTGTTTCCTATTACTTTTTCCCCCTAAGCTTCCAATACTGTGCCAAGCAGATCTTTGATCGGTTTTCTTCCATTAAGATTTTAACAAGTTCTACAATTAGTTCCAATTTTTTAAAAAAAGTACGTGTAACTTTTAAATGTACTATCTTATTTCAATTGAATGTCTCTTTCAGACTGGCTTCACCTCTTCCTTCCTTACCACAAACCTTCTAAGCCAACCAGACTTTATCAGCCCCAGCCTAGCTGTTAGAATTTTTTTCTTTAGCAGCAAATAGTACCACAGATATGCTTAGCTCCATAAATGACTGTCGTGCTACTATTAAGAATCACATACTTCCTCCTTGTCCTTATTCCCTGCTCTGAATAACCAATCCCATGTTAGTTAGTAATGACTAGGCTTAAATATTATCTAAATCTTTGTTAAGGTCTTGACACCAACCTTTAAGCTTTTTGTATTTCCTTTTCTTTGTACAGCATTTCCTTCCATTGTGCACATAACGAGCCAAGTAATGTCTAGTACAACTGTTACCTCTCCTTTGTTCAGATAATCAGAAAGACTTGGCAGTACTTGTATCTTTGAATTAATTCTTTCTTCTCAAAACATGCCTGTCTGTAGCCCCAAAAGTGTTGGTATTTTTGCTCCAAAATATCTGCAGTAGTGTTTTCTCCTCTGAATTCTAGGCTTCAGCGTAGATTGGTGGGCACTTGGTGTGCTTATGTTTGAAATGATGGCGGGCCGGTCGCCCTTTGATATCGTTGGGAGTTCTGACAATCCTGATCAGAACACAGAAGATTATCTTTTCCAAGGTAAGTACCATGAGTGTTCCTACACTTCAGTGCTTTGTTTCTACGTACTTTTAATCTAACTTTAAAGATGCAAAGGCTGATATGAACCTTGTTTTTTTGCAGTAATTTTGGAAAAACAGATCCGAATTCCTCGATCCCTTTCTGTTAAAGCAGCAGGTGTTCTAAAGAGTTTCCTTAATAAGGTAAGAGCTAAAAGGGACTATTTAAGACTTCTTAAGAGCAGCTGTTTTTTTAAAAGCATGTTGACTAGTTGATGTGTAATAGACATACTTTATCTGCCATAAACAGGGTACAAAAAGTGTGAGGCTAAAGCAGAATTCCAGTGGGGCTGGGGGACCTATTCTAGATACTTATCTTAAAACCCAAGGCTTCAGATTCTGAGACTGGGATCATGAATAAATTTCAAATTCAAAGGCTTAGAAATGCTCAGAGCGATTTCTTTAACCTGGGGAATTGGACAAACTTACCAGATTTATTTTGGTTCTTGAAGAGAAGCAGCTTAGCAAATCACTCTGACAACTGCTGATGATTTCATCGAGGGAAATGCAGAGGCAGTATGTGCTCACTGCTGGTAGCTAACCAGCCAGAGAGTCAAATGTGTGTGTGTGGTAGTGGACTAGTCCGAGCACATGCTGGCCTTTACTTAGTGAGTGTTAGATGAGTGGAGAGGAAGAGGTACAGGAGAAAACAGATTTGATTAAATTGTTCTAAGAAAGTAATACTGTTCAAGAGCACTGCTTCTTGGTTGTGTGTGCATGTGTGCATACACGTACATGGAGATGGAATTGTATTGTTAAAATAACGTTCTTTCCACTGTATATATCGGTAACCCGCAGTTACTATCCCAGTGTGATTGCCTGGCATAGTCAGTCTGCTCAGGGAGGGGCGGACAGGGAGAAGAATCAAATTCACTAACCAAGATGAATCAAATTCATCTAACCAAGTTTGCTCTGAAACATATGATATGTTTAAACAGGTTTTGAATAAAAGTGAAGAAAGCTGGCATGGTTGTTTATATAAAATTCCATTAAAGGCTTCCATATATTCATGCCTATTTCAGACAGTAAATTGGAACAGTTGCCAAAATAAAAAATGCTTAGTTCTTCAGTATCCCTTGTAACTGTGGTGTTTCATTTCTCATGGAATTTGTAACACTTGTATTTTATTCATGTGTAGGCCATGGCACCCATTTAGAAATATTTTCTTCCTTGTACAGGATCCAAAGGAACGTTTAGGCTGCCATCCTCAAACAGGATTTGCAGATATCCAGGGACATCCATTCTTTCGCAATGTTGATTGGGATCTGGTATGTGAATGCCCACTTATTTTCTTTGTATACATTATATTTTGGCTTATTTTCTTTGTATACAATGCTGGCTTGACAACTTTTTTTTTAGCATGAGAGATGATGTAAAAACTTCAAAAACTTTTACCCTTTTTACACACAATGAGTACGGTAGATTAATGAAATACTTGTAGAAAGTATACAAATGAAACTTAATAGTAACTTCCAGCCTTGTTTAAAAATAATTCAATAGCTTGTAACTCGTTCTTGGTTTCACTAAGTGCACTTATTCTTAGATGGAGCAAAAGCAAGTGGTGCCTCCATTTAAACCAAATATATCTGGAGAATTTGGTCTGGATAACTTTGATTCCCAATTCACCAATGAACCTGTGCAGCTCACTCCAGATGATGAGTAAGTAATGTAGAATTTAAGAAGTTCTCATAAGTCAGTGGAGTTATAAAACTTCATCTAATAGCTGTAGTTGTAGTCCATAGAAGATACGTAAAGCAGTAAATAACATTTTCTTGTGGTAGTTTGGTGAAAATCGTTATGTGTCCTCATAGTAGACTTCATATGGCTGGATTAAGTATTGTCTTCTGGCATGCTGTTAAAATCAACTAACAGTGGGAAAGTTGCTATAAAGAATCTTAGTTCAGGGAAAGATGAATAAGTGCTATTTTACAAGTTTTAGTGGTATCATCTGCAAGAAATGAACGTGTGAAGGAAAAGACCTGTTTTGTCAAGTGGTTTATTTTAGCTTTAAGCCATGAGATTTCTAGAATGTTAGGTTTAAATTGAATTTATCTTGGGTGTTCTGAGCAAGAGAAGATGCTTTGTTTGGCTTGTTTGGGTATTTTAAATTGTAGTAGTCAAATGAGATTATCCTGGATGAAAAGCCTTGCTAATATCCATGGTAATGCATTTGGGTTTCGTAGTGGATTTGTGGTTCCTTACTCCTGAGGGGCACTGATTTGAAATGAGGAGGGAAGGGCCTTTCCAGTTTGACTGAGCTACTGCTATTCGCATTTCAAGAATTTTTCTAGGGTTTTGTATATTGTTCATGTATAGGTAAGCACAAACAGTGAATGATAACTGTTACCTATGCACCTTAATTAGGTCTGAGATCCAATGTCCTTCATCCCTTTGTATGTGCATAATGTACAAATAAAGTTTAGAAAAGTTGCTCATGCAGGTTGCAGTATTTATCACATCCTAATATTTTCAGTTTTTTACAAAATTGACTGTTTTGGGCAAGTTTTAAAACTGCAAACCTTGCAGATTGCTTTGTGGGGAGAATATGTGCGTGAGAGCAGCTCAGTCACTGCTCCTGAGTGGTTTTATTTTTTGTTACTGTTATAGGGGCTAAAAAAAAAACCCAGCAGTAACTGTAAGGATGGAATGGGACAAAAGAGAGAAGGGAAATGTTCTCAATTGCAATCCATTGTACAGGTCTAAATTTTAAGACAAACTATAAGTTAATATTGTTACCTTTTTAATTTTGCTGAACTAATGGCTGTTTTTTAATCTTAATAGTGATATTGTGAAGAAGATTGATCAATCTGAATTTGAAGGCTTTGAATATATAAATCCTCTCTTGATGTCAGCTGAGGAATGTGTCTGAATTCTCCATTTCTGGACTGTGCCAATTGTTACTCTGTTTGTTTCTGCATGGATAAACATCTCTTCATTTGGATGCACTTGCATAAAATGAGTAACTGAACATCTTACCCTTTGCCACCTAGTGTGAATTCCTCACGAATTTTCTTTTTTGTTAATTGTCGTCCAGGACAGTTGTTATGCTTGAACCTTCGGCTGCCAGATTTAAAATGTTAAACTTTCCAACAGTCTTGCCAAACTTGAATTTTAATATAGAAGTTGGTCTCTGGGGCTCCTGACTGAACAATGGGGTCTGGCTGTATAATCTGCCAATACAGCATTCTGATAAAACAAAGTTTTCTTACTGCTTTAAGAATACAAATTGCATTAAGGGATATAATAAAATACCATTGAAGGACTTCCATTTTTCCAGCGAGACAAGTAAGACCTTATGACTTCTGTAGCTCGAAATCTTTTCTTTCTAAACATCCAATTTCCCTATTCTCCTTAGACTTAGAGCTATGTTATTCTCTTCAGATTGAAATGACAGGAAGGAGAGCAGATTTTTAAACTGAAGAGGCCAAGAATGGCTGCTTTCATAGGCTATATTGATCTATTCAAACGGAGATAATGATATCTCAATAATGCTCTGAAATTAGACACTAGGAATTGTACACTGATACATGGAGAGTGCCTTTCTGAGCCTGTCCCTTTCCGTGAGGGTTGCACATGGTATAAAGTGTCAGTTTAAATAAATGGAATTCAGTTAATACTTTGAAAAGTTAAAATCTGCAGAGTGTAATTTAGCAGTAACGGGCAGCTAATACTGACGGATGTAGAACATCATTCTATTATTTATTGCTTTTACACTTGCTGTCTTAACTGTATCAGAACTGCATGTGTTACAGCTATGGCCTAGATGAGGGCATTTGTTTCCTTTTTTTTAATCTTATTGCCATACTGTTGGAAATGCATTTGACTTTGCCAGTGGAAAAAGCACATCTAGGAAGAAATAGGTGCTGTCCACAATGACTCCCTTAACTTCCTCACCTGTAGATGGTGATTTGCAATCACAATCGAACCCTACATGTTGGTAGTAGACTCAAAGTTAATAGTAAAGTGGTTGGAATGAATTGAAAGAATGGTTCAAACTAGGACTTTTGGGAGGTGTGATTCTTACATTTCATGTTAGTAAACAGTGTAATATACAGCACAGATAATTCTTATTTTTAATGTTTAAGAAACAGTTTTGAATGTCTAAGGCTGAAGAAATGCCAAATGTACCACTTTTTTTTTTTATTATTATTCTGGGGAAAAGGGATTAAGAGACATTGAAGAAAAGAATCTATGTTATGTAAGTATGAGCTATAAGGCAAGCTAAGCGTTACTGAAAGCAGATCTAAGTATCTGTAAGCACAAGTTAGCAAACCTTATCTGAAGCTTTTAATAAGACTTCTGCTTGGTCAGTGTCTCTCCTTGAAAATCCTTGTATGGCGACACTGTAAATTCATAGCACAAATCTTCTGGTGTATGTTTTTTTCACTTACATGTTAGCTTCAAGGAGAGAGATTGCACAAATACACAGCAGGGTCGTGGTGTGGTATTTTAGTTCATGTTTTTCTTTGCAACGTGAATGGGAAACTCTTGAGGTATTGGGCTGAGTTTTCAGAACTGGGAAGTGATTGAAGAGGCCTCAATTTCAGGGAAGCATTGAACCTCCGCACTGTTAAAAAACAGGTTCCCTTAAACTCAAGTTATATATTTTCAAATGTTAAAATATCAGAGTAGACCTACTTTTAAAGTGCAGCTAGTAACTTCAGCATGTTTAGTTCATGTCAAGTGAACTGCTTGCATGCAGTTTTAAAATTGTGATTAATTGCTTAGCCTCTAACTTCTACACCTGCATGACTAGTTTAGACATCAGGACTTAACTGATATTAGACTTGGAAATTATCTAAAGCAAACAAGAAAAGCCTTGTCTCTGCAGTGGCTTAACTTCATATGAGGTGTTAAATAAAATGGCTTTAGGTAAGGAAGGGCATTTCTGCTGTTCATCACAGAAGAGTAATGGAATAAAACACTGTCTTTGCTTAAAGCAAAAGTTATTTTTTTTATAGATAATGTCACAGAAAAGGTAACTTTTTCTATTTACATATCTAACCATTAAGAATGTCTCTAAGTGACAAACGTCTTAAATAACTGTAAATCCATTTTTAAACCTTTTCTTCAAAGTGCCATGATATTAACAGTTATTTTTTTCATTGTTAAGCATATAGCAACTGTCATAAATATTCAGAAGGGACATTGGGTGTAAACAGTCCAGTGCAGTAGGCTTTGTCTTTTGGAGAAAGTGTCTGCATCAGAAGCATGATGTATTTATGTGGAGCAACCTCCTTTTTGTATGCGAGTTGGATTCTTATGGGTGCTCTGCTAGTTAATATTGTCACTACTATTTTCCTGTTTCATACGGAATATGGTCTTGAATGTTGTTGTGTAATCATTCCCTTTATTTGTGCACACTTTTTACTTTAAATAAAACATTTATATTAGGCCTCTGTGTGTTTAAACTCTAAAACAAATACTGCAAAATGCTGGGCTTTGCGTGGGGTGGTTGTCTGACCTTTAAATATCCAGGTCCCACAGGAGTGTTGTTCTAATGTTATAACTTCTTCTAGAAGATAGCGGTGTGATAGACCACAGCAACCTGAGAAATACCTCCCTCGGCCTGTGTTCCCTGAGCATGTCTGAGAATGCAGGGCCCTCTCCAGCGTGGTTTGCCAGCCTTGCATTCATTGTGCCCTCTGGAGAAAAAGCACCCCTGTAGGTTCTGTCTTTCGTTCCAAAAGTAAGTAGTGAGGCTTCAGTCAGCTGCGCAGATACAGAAAGCTTCAAGTAAACTATGAAATGCAATTCTAGCTTGCTTGACCCAAGGACCTCTTTCAGCTGGAACTTCTAAGACGTCATCTCGGCTGCCAGAGCTGGGGATTTGGAGTTTAGAGCAACACTCTCATCTGCTGCGCTTACTTCTGCATGATTTCTTTCTTTGTTTCTTCAACTCCTCCCCCGCATTCTCGCAGATTTCTGACACGGAGGGCAAGGGCACTTACCTCATACCCTGCTGCAGATGCAGTGTTTTAATAGATCTCTACTTCGATATCTGTGTTATCTATATTTTTAAAAGAGATTTCCTCTTGCAATCTGGCTTGTTATTAAAAGTATGTATCGGCAGTCCTAGGCAAATGCTGCAGATGGTTGCATATCTTAAATGCTTAACCTCCCCCCACGCACACTTCTTGTTTCTGTTCAGTTTGGTGGCCAACTGCTCTCGGCTCAGTCTGAGCAATTGTTTATGTTAGGATACTCTATAAAAGAAATTAATAGCTTGTATAATCTATATATACTTGATACCTTAACTGCTCAGCATGCATCCTCACTTCATGATGCATAAGCAGTTTAAACAAAGGTGTCTGAAATTGCCTATAGATTAACGGTGTTTTCCTGGGAAGAGGGAGGTGGGGATTGGAGCCCCTTTCAGAAAAAGGGGATTTTATCATATCTTGCATTTTCTTGAGAAGAGTTTGTGGTGGTGCAATTCTTAACACAGACACACACACACACAGACACACACACCCACAGACACCCACCCACACCCCCCCACACCCCCCCCCCCCCCCCCCCCCCCCCCACACACACACCCACCCACCCACCCCCACCCCACACCCCCCACCCCCCGCCTCTCTTTGTTGGGCTGCTTGGCGCTACATGCGATTCCACCCACATCCCCCGAGCTATACACCAGTCTGCGGAGATAAGGACTGATAACGTTAACGAGCCTGGCTCCTGCCCCCTGCCGATTGCTCGGAAACGGCTATAACGGCCCATCATCTCCTAAGGGCCTGGCACACCTGTGCCTGGGATGGGGTCAGATGGGAACAATAACAGAGTTGCACATTCATGAAGTTCTTGTGCAACTGCTGGAAGGCACCAGATGGTATCTGACAAAAGTCAATTACCTTGGACCCTATAAACTGCGACCATCAGGGAGACCCTCGGAGCTCTCCTGGATCGCAGCGGGCCTGTGACCAGAACCTCCCCTGAGCTGGGACGCCTCTCAGGTACCAAACCCGTAAGGTGTCGTCTGCTCCAGACGGAAGGCCAGGGCGAAGTCCACCCGCTCGAGTCTCAATTATCGCCGGTTGAGGAATGCCAAGGCATTGTGAGTATTTGCTCTAAACTCAAGAGGGAAATTTTCTTGGAGCTAGCTTCTCTTTCACCCGTCCTTTCTCTGTTTATTGGGGGGGGGTACGTATACTTGTTTCTGTGTGTGTTTGTCTGTTTTGTGTTTATTCTACTGAATCCAAATACCTTTTTCCGTGTGTTTGTCCATTTTGTGTATGCGCATATATATATATATAAATTAAGGTACTGTTAAGTAAGTTAGTGTGAGTCTTGTCATTTTAGAATCTGTGAATAAGTCCCTTTTCTTTCAGTATTTCTGAATTATTTTATAATAATAAATTGCTGTTAGTTATTAATAAACCTAGATTTCTTACTAAATCATTACTGTGTCAATACTTTCATCCGCGACAGAGTTCTGTTAGGGTTTAAGACTTCTTTTTTTCCTGTTTATGATATAGGGATCTAAACTGTGTACTTGAAATGCATGATCTTACCATTTAATCACCAACAATTAAAGGCAGAGAAGCATCTCCATCCTGGATGTGTTTGCAGGAGGTGGGCTTTTTCAGGCATAAATAGAACCAGAAATCTGTTGCGTCCGCATTTGACTTCTAAGCTTGAACAAAGTGTCTGGGCTTATATCCCTCTTGCATTGGGTGGTGAAGCATCTGGCTGAACAGCTGAGTTTTGACCTTGATTTTAGATGTAGAAATTAAGTCATAGCTCAGGTTCTTCATTAGCTGTTGTGTATTTTACAGAACAGCTTCCAAAGTAACTCATCCTGTAAGATGTGATGGATGCTAAAATCTATCAACTTTTTGTGCTTTACCCAATTACAGATCTTATAGTATCTCTAATACAGTATCTTGTCTGTGTTAATCTGTCATAGCAGGTTTCACAAGAGTGGTCTTAAGTATTACAATTTAGCATTAAAAATCACTAAATTTTTTTTTTCTTTAAAATGCTCAAGCTAATATCTTCAGAGGAGAAAATGCACAATTTTTTTTCTCTGTTCAGTGTTAAATTGCGTTCTTTAGCATCTTCAGAGACTGTGTATATGGAAACAGTTTTTTTAAAAAATGCCTCTTTCTGCAGAAAACCCCCTTTGTTCATAAATATGCAACTTGAATCTTACTCGTAAAACTGTGACAAAGTTCTTTACACGCTTAGCAGTTTGATGAACAACTTTGTATCTATGTTAACCAGCTCAACTGAAAGATAATTTTATTTTGTTTTAATATGATATTTGGCACTTCACTTTATAGGCAGTAGTTTAAAGGATTTATTTTTATTTGCACTTAGAAATGCAGATTAGTTTGTCTCACTTGCCCTTCTTCCTAGTGTGCGAGTGGAAGAGGTATCAACCCCAGCGACTGTCAAAGGTGGCCTGCGAGGAATTCAGAGGAGCATGTGTGGGGAGGATGGGACTTACTCTTTTTTTTTTAAACACCCTTTTTTTTGCTTCATGATATCTTGGAGGTTTGTGGTTTTGAGTATGTCCTGCTTGGTATTATCTTAGAAATATATGACATAAAAATTACGCACTTTCCAGGGAGCCGCTTGGTTTCCCATTTATTATTATATATCCCCCATTTTTTATTTTAACTGAAAATGAAACTTTCATAGTCACTATTTCATTGCAAAGTAAAAATTTCTTTTTTAAATTTTTTTTTTTTTCCTTAGAGCTGACTTAAAAGATGAAAGACAAAAATTCTGTACAGGCTGCCTCGGTGTTAAACCTATGGTGTTGAAACCAAGCAGTGAAGGTGCTATTTGTGAACTGCATTTTAAGATAACCTTAAATGTTAATTGTGTAAGCTTCCACAGAGCTTTGGCACTTCTTGAAAATTCAGAGACCTTAATAATAAAAGGAAGATTCCTCCTATGCTCTGTTAGGGCAATTTATTGCATCTTGCAGAGGTCTGTAACTCGGCTTTTAGTTGCACAGTGCCTTTGGAACTGCTTTTCACAGTCTACAGTAGAAGTTGTAGGCAGAGTTAACATCTTTTTTTAGATAATCCTCTACCTACAAACTTTTGTCTTACATTGCCTGATTATTGTAGCTCTATAGCAACACTATCATTACAGCACAATAGCTACCAGGATTTGCAACCTGAAATGGAAAATGTGCAGCAGAACTTGAGAAACCCACATTAAACAATGGCACTGAATTCCTAAGCTTCCATGACATCAGTAGGTCTAATAAAAGATGTAATATCTGCCTACAGACATTGCTTTCCTTGCATCCATAGATCAGTCCCGCTGTGGTGTTATAAATATTGTATTTTCTTCAGTAAATTTAAAATGGAAATATGGCATAGTGTGTTTCACTGATTGGTACTTGAAGAGAATTATTTTTTATCGGATCCTAAACTCCTAGAGGGTGGAGAAGACGGGAATGTCCAGAATGTCTGGACAATTGTATCACAGGCCCATGTCTTTCAGGATCAGCTCCAAAAGCTGGTAGATTCAGAAATCTTGTTTTAATCTGCTATATTGTTGTGGCTTTTAAGCAAATCTTGTATCTGCTTAATAAGTACGTACAGAGCGTTAGTATTCTTCACAAATGTGCTTACTTTTCCATAAAGCTATTTCTTGTCTTACCCTCAGATGTTTTATTGCAGAAGAATGAAGAATTAAACTGAATTTAAGCAGACAATTGACATCAAACACGAATGCACTTTTGCATGTTCTCCATCCCTTTCCTCAGTCTCCCTGCCCTGCACAAACGCAGTTCACATTTTTGTGTAAGGTTTAGCACTTGTACTCCAGCAGCTGCTTTGCCTCTCATTGTTTGCTTAACTGTAAATGGAGGAAAAATACCAATATTTATAAAATCCTTCTGCAGAATCATTACATGAAGCAATGCTCTTTTCTGTCGAAGGCTGGAAGTGCTGCAGAAGCATTTGATGTAGCAGCCAGAGTGAGACGATGCTTGCAGAGTCCTGTGTAATTGTGTTGCTGCAGGCTAAAGAACAGCATTTATGAAAAGCACCAGGGTACTACTCCACACTGCTGCACAATGCTGGAATTCATTTAAACATGTTTAAAACACTTCCCTGCTTTGAAAAGTACAGACAACAAGCGGAGATATAAAACTGCACATTGAGGTGGAATGGCTGATGTTTATTAACCACTGTGTGCTGCTAAACTGCATCAAATGCTGTTGGATGCAAAGATGAGCCAAGAGTAGGTTTATGGTCCAACATCCATGAAATTTCCTTAAATACACAGATCCTATTTGTGATGAAGCTCAAGTGGCTGGAAGGTACCCAAGTGCCAGTCCTGATAATCCTTCAGTTCCTGAAGCTCAAATAACGCATAAAGCCTGATATTTTTATACCTATGTGTTTCAGCTGAGATTCTGCTGCTATGAGGAGTGACACAGATGAACTCTGGCAAAAGGAGATGGAAAGTAGCAGGGTAAATGTAAGTAAGGAAAAGTGCCCTTCCCATAACAGTAGTAGTTATGATGATAAATGCTCCCTGAGGAAAGACTGAGTCAATCTTTAGTGATTTACAGTAAAAATAGAGAAAATGAGGATGGAAGAGGACAAATGGAGTATTAAGGGGGGGGGGGAATAGCATTTCTCCGATACTTGTGTTCTTCCCAGTACTAAATCTTGGTTCCAGTTTTTGGGAAGCTTTTATCTCTGCTTTGGCCTACATGGAATGGAAGGAATTTATGCCTTCCTTCTGTTTTCTCTAGCCTGTGAAAAGTTAGGTTTTTCTATAGGCATTCTATGAAATGTCTTTTTCAAGCAGCCGCAAAAAAGAGCAAACTTGATTTCAAGTAATTTGGAGGTTTACATCCCTCGATAAAATTAAGGCTTCTTTTGATACCCCTTCATTTGTAGGAAAGCCTTCTGCTTGAGTGCTGCAATATGGCAACAGTAAAACAATGATCCTTGTTACGACACCTTCTGCTGAATATAAAAATTGAGGTCATGCTCTACTTCAGTTTTATGATTCCTTCATCTATACCTAAATTCTTTAATAATAGAAAGGTCAAGTGGTTTTCTTTAGGTTTTAAAAAATAAATATAACCATTATTGTCTGTGTCATCAGAGTTACCATTAAAAGCCCAGGCACTGCTATTTATATGGTTATTCTAAACCCTGTTCTACTACTTAAACTGTCAGCAAGTTATTATTTTTGCAATATAAAGCACCACAGGTCCCAGAGTTTGTACTAGCTGCTGTGCAAACACAGAGTAGGATGGCTCCTACCTACAGCTGTGACCATCTAAGGTTAGCAACAAGGGCAAAACCTGTGTACAGGGTAACATCAGCAATCCCAGATCACTCCTTGCGCAGCCATTGTCAGAAGGAAATGTTGTAGATATTGTTGTAGGTACTGCAACTGATGTGGTGTTTTTAAAACAAGTTAAGAGGTGACTCACAGAGCAGCTTCGCAGTGATTCTCAAGGGCTCCTCCATCAGTGAGCGCTGTCACCCCGAGGAAATCTGAGCGTATCAGAGGTGTGAAGTCAAGGATTAAAGTGTAGCAAACCCCTCTGTTGATCAGCAACGAGGCAGGTTTTGTTTGCCCTGTACTAATCCTTCTGGTGTGGTAGGAAGTGACACGGGCCGCTCGCTGTGGGCAGTGCTGGATGATGTTAAGCAGTGCCTGGTGCTTGTACAACTGCCCCGTTTTCATGTGCTATGCTTTTATACTCACGTTGCATCAAAATAGGTAACTGTACAGGATGAAAAGCAACAGCAAATTGGATTGTGCCTTAATCTCAGCTGAAGTGCCGTCTTTACAAAGAAGATGTAAACCAAAAAGCTTTAGGCTTCTGGCAGACAGAGGAAACTTGTAATACATAAACTACTTGTACAAAGACTAAGTCGCCCCTGAAGAGCATCTTCCCCTTCCAGCGACAAGCCTGAAGCAGGAGCAGCCCCTCGCATAAATGTGTCTCCACAGAGATGATCATACCACTTCCCAGCCGGGCACAGTGACCATCTTTGGTACCTTTTGTGCTTCAGCATCTCCTCGCTCCCGGTGCCCCACAATGAACCTGCGCCTGGAAGGAGAGGTCTGTGAAACCGCTTTGGGGACAACCACTGTCCCACTCACCTTCCCCACGTCTCCCTGTCCCCCAGTAGTGGGGTGTCAGAGCAGAGCCCACCTTGTGTGGAGACCCCTGCTGAGGGACAGTTACTGAGGGACAGTCATGGAGGGACAATTGCTGAGGGACAGTGGCTGAGGGACTCTTGCTCAGGGACCCTCCCTGAGGGACAATCGCTGAGGGGCCCTTCCTGAGGGACAGTTGTGGAGGGACCCTCCCTGAGGCCCAGTCGCCGAGGGACAGTCGCAGAGGGGCCCTCGCTGAGGGACGCTGGCTGCTGCCCCTCAGGGGAGCCGTACGCCTGACAGCTCCCTCTCAGAGTCGGGGCCCGCTCCCTTCTCTCCCGCCGCGGCTGCTGCCTGCGCTCCCGCTTGGCTCCTTTCTGCCATGGCTGCTCTCACCCGCCCCAGCTCCCGCTCCGGGCCCCCCCTTCAGCTCCTCGCCGACCCCAGCAGCGGCGCCGCCTGGGCGCTCCCCGCCGCTGCGGGCCGCCTCTCCCGGCCCCTCGGGCTCTAACGGCGGCGGGTCTGACCCGTGTGGGCTGAGGAGAGGCGGCGAGAGGACGACCAGAAATAACACTTTTTTTTTTTTTTTTTTTCCCCCCCCCCTGTGGGTTTCTGTCTCCCCCCCCGCTCCCTTTTCCGGGGGGGCTGGGGGAGGGTTTCCCGGCGCTGAGGCGGCGGGGGAGGGGCGGCCGCTCCCGCCGCTGCCCCAGACAGTGGGCGGGGCTGCGGCGGCGGCAGCGGCGGCGGGAGGGGGCGGGGGCGGCGCGCGCCGCCGGCGGGTTCGTGCCCGCGCGCCGCCGCCGCCGTCTCCGTGGCTGCCTCCGCCGCCGCCGCCGTCTCCGCAGTGAGGTCACGGGTGGGCGGTGCGTGCGCGGAGCCTGTTCCGCTCCCCAGGCTGCCGGAGCCCCCGCGGCGCCGGGTGAGGAGCCGGGGTACCGGGGTACCGGGGGGCGGGGGGGGGGGTTACCGGGAGGGAGCCTGTGGGGGAGGGGACGCGGCCGTCCCCACGGCGGGGGAGGGGCGGGAGCGCCTGAGGGGGGGATGGGGCTGAGGCGGGGGAGGGGCGCGCCGTCCCCGGGGGCAGGGAGCGGCGGCGGGGCTGGGAGAATGGGGGTGCGGGCTGGCGGAGCGCGGAGGCGGCGGTGGGGGGGCGGCGGGGTGCGGCCCCGGGCAGCCGGGCAGGGCGGAGGGGCGAGCCAGGCGGCGAGGGGGGGAGGGGAGGGGGCGAGCCCTGCCCGGAGCGGTGCCGGCGGGGTGAGGTGAGTCACGGGCGCGGGAGGGAGGGTGCGAGCGGCGGGTTGCGGCGTCCCGGGCCCTTCCGGGAAGAGGCTGCGGGGCGAGGGGCCGGTTCCCGGGCGGAGGGGCTGGGCAGCGGCCCTCGTCTCTCTCTTCCCGGAGAGCCCGTCCTTGCCGGGTGCGCACGCCGCGGGAGAGCCGCTCCGGTGCCGCCCCCCGCCCGCCCGCGGCTCGCCGGGCGGTGGATGCGGCGCTTCGGGAGTTGCCCGCTGCTGCCAGCTTCACCCATCTGCCAGGGCTTGTCGTGGGGCTTACGGTTCTAAAGGAGAGCGCCCTGCGCGCTGCTGTTTCGTAATTAATGGGGAAACGCATCCCTCCTTCGGCACAGCAAACTCACGTTTCGGCATTGCATAGGACTGACCTCTTTCTCTTCTCGCAGGTTATCTGGAAAGACTCTGTGTTAGCACAAGACATGAATTTAGCCGGTGGCCTGGATCTTACCTCTATTACTAATAACTCGGGGTGGGAAAATTCTGACACACACCAGTGACATCTGTGCGAAAGGTGACTCTCTAGGGACGTTCTAGGGTGATCTGGATCAGCCTTTAATTTGGGGATTTATTTGTGAACTGCCATAGTAACTCTCACGGTGGTGGTGAAATCATAAAGTTGGCAGCGCAGTAAAGCAAGCCCTTAAGATTGTGTTTGATCTCCAAGAACTGAAAGTGCTGAATAAAATTTTCATACGACTTAAAGCTGCGTTTTGGATCAGTTGCATTAAGATCCGTGTTCTTCAAACTGAGGCCATTTTTCTATTTTAATATTTAAATAGAGACTTATTTGAAAAGACAATCTATTTTTTAAAGGAAAAAAAATGGTCAAGGAATGGACGCTCTTGCATCAATGCATTGTTTTTTACTAAATGGCTGTACAAGACTACTGTATAAAATAGTGGGTAGGGTATGAAGAAGAGCCTTTTGTATACGTATTGCAGTGGGTTTTTTATATTGGAAAACTGAAAAAACTATAAAACAAAAATTTGTGGGACCTCTGTTATTAATTTTATGGTATTACATGCAAAATGGGTTACAGTTTTTACTGTTGGAGGCTGAAGAAGTAACATTTTACTGAAAGGAGCGCAAAGCTTGGTGTAGCCAAGGTAGTCAAGATCACTCAGAATTGTTTTTTATATGAACAAGCAGGAGAATGCACATTCAAGACTTAGTTAATTAAAGTTCTGGTGTTTAGCAATGGAAAGCCCACAAATAAACTTCCCTCTAGGTCTAGTTTCAGACCAAAAAAGGAGTGGGATCCAAGAGGATGGGAGTCCTCCGTTAAAAAAAGCAATGACAGAAATGCATGTAAATAGCAAAGTACGAGTTGTAATAAATAAATTGCCAACAATAAAGAAGGAAAACTTGGACGAATATGACGAAACTCCTGCGGAGGCTGACGGGGAAACTGCCAAGCCAAACAGTACTTCCCTATCTGAGCCTTTGAATTTAAATCCAGGTTTGAAGCACACGTTGGCACAGTTCCACCTAAGCAGCCAGAGTTCACTGGGTGGACCGGCAGCTTTTTCAGCTCGTTATTCCCAGGAAAGTATGTCACCCTCTGTCTTCTTGCCTCTTCCATCACCACAAATACTTTCTGGTCCGCTGCTCATTCCTCCGGACAGCTCTACAGAACTCACCCAGACTATGCTGGAGGGGGAATCTATCTCCTGTTTCAAAGTTGGAGGAGAAAAGAGACTCTGCCTGCCTCAAGTGTTGAATTCAGTGCTTCGAGACTTTTCACTGCAACAGATCAATACGGTGTGTGACGAACTGTATATATACTGCTCGAGGTGCACTTCCGACCAGCTTCACATTCTGAAGGTTTTGGGAATTCTTCCATTTAACGCTCCGTCCTGTGGGCTAATTACACTGACCGATGCTCAGAGACTATGCAATGCTTTACTACGTCCTCGCACTTTTCCACAAAACAGCAGTTTTCTCCCTGGTAAGAACACCTTGGCCCAGTTGAAAGAGACTGGCAGTGCCTTTGAAGTAGAGCATGAGTGCCTGGGCAAGTGCCAGGGGTTGTTTGCGCCTCAGTTCTACCTTGCGCCGGATGACCCGTGTATCCAGTGTTTGGAGTGCTACGGGATGTTCTCGCCCCAGACGTTTGTGATGCATTCGCACAGATCCCCGGACAAGAGGACCTGCCACTGGGGATTTGAATCGGCCAAGTGGCACTGCTACCTGCATATTAACCAAAAATACTTAGGGACGTCGGAGGAGCGGGAGCTGAAGCATCTCTTGGAGGAAATGAAGGAGAAATTTAGCGAGAAAAATCAGAAAAGAACTCGGTCCAAAGTAAGTTCACCTACTCTTGTAAAACTCCCAAATCTCTTTCTGCTCACACGCAGATACTTGTTTTGGAAGTGCATTGCTTGCCTTTTGTAAGTGAGAATGCTTGTCAAATCAAGCCTGAGTTAAATTTGTGAGAGAGCTTCACCATGGAAATACTTTTCTCATCAAAAGGTGCAGTAATTTCTTTCCTCTTTGGGCTGCAAGTAACTTCATTCGAGCTGGTTTGGCTTTGTTGGTTCTTGTTCAGTTCTAAAGTATGCAGTCTCTGGAAAATTCAGAGCTATTGTGGAAATTTTCATTCTCCCATTTGACCTCTGAGTATGTTTTATGCGGCGTGTGTTGCAGCAGCTGAGCAAAGCAGAAAGGAGCTTGAAAATCAAGTATTGCAAATTAATTCTTCATTTGTTGTTTTTACTCCCGCACACACACGTGCGGTATGTGGCAACCTGGCTTGCTAACCACCCAGCTCATGACTTTGCATGTAGGATAATGGTGCATTGATAAGTTGCTGTTTAGAAGCCCAAAGTCTGCTTGTTCAGCAATAGCTCTCTGTTTAAACCAGTTGTATAAATATGCCAAAAAGGGGGTTTTAAGCAGCCCAAGTAATGAGCTGTAGGCCGGTATCTTGACAATGGTTAATAATAGATGTTGTATTTTTTCCTAAAATACTGCTGCAAGTCTGCGCTGTGGTTCAAAAATACAGAGCTTATTTTTCCCTTAGAGGGCTGCTTCTTTAAATAATAAGACAAGCATCAGATAAATACTGAACATCATAGAAGTTTCCATTCATAGAAGGTACAATTTTTTGGATATAATTTAAACTTAAACAGTTTTTAAATGGTTCCTACCCCACCATTATGTTTCTTTTCAGTGTATTTGGCATTTACATGTCTGTTTGGCTACTGGTTTGATTATATATCCATTTTGCTTGTTGGATGTTCTGTGGTGGATTTCAAAATAGCAGCAAGAGCAGGCCAGATGGTTGAGCCCAAAAAGGTATATGCTGCAAGTTGACACCTTTCAGCATAAACTTCTGAAAAGTTCGTATTGCAGAAAGGCTTACTGTAGTAACAGGTATTTTTACAGTTATGAGAGCCTACAGTGAGGGATTTTAGCAGAAAATTTCCGTGAAAGTCTACAATATGGCGTGCTTCCATGTGCTGAGTTAGTTGAAGATGCAGGTGAGTTCATAGCACGGACACTTTGCTTTTCATCTGATAAAGGCAGTCTTCATTACCTACACTGGCATTGCAAGGATAAACTATAGTATGGTGGATGCATCAGTGGAAATAGTCTTCCATATTCATACCTATCATACTGCTTCCCTTTTCACAGTAGCAGCTTTCAGACCATGAGATCTTTCAGTTTCATGTGTACAGCTGAAAAAAACAGCTGAAAATAGCAGTAACAGTAATTTGGACTGGACTGGTGCCAATGAAATACAAAAACTTTCTGGAGTCTTCCGTTGCAGACCTGTATAGTTCTTTCTTACAGAGCAGCATATGAAATGAGAACGAGAGAGAAACTGTGAAAACTTGAACAAAGATAAAATGGTGGGGGAGGGTGCTTTTTTTGTTGTTGTTGTCTCATGGATATTCATCTGGGAAGTACAAAAGAGTATAAGAGTTTAGTAATAGGGGATTGTTGGAGCACGGCCTCTGTTTCCTTGTCCTGGGGAAGCTTGGGCTGCTTCTGTCATCTTTTTGCCCTCATTTCTGTGGTGTGAGAGAGGTGTTAGGTGCAACGTGTAGACATTACCTTTTGTTATGCTCCTAGGGAAATTTATTTGCAGGATTTTCCATTTGTTTCTTACCGCCTTTGCTGAGTCAGTCCTCGGAAGTGCTGGCGCATCTTTGAGGTTATCTTGGATGGCCCACAAAGAACAGTTGCCCTTGGCTAGGTGTTAGTCCATCCAGTAATAATAAATGATGAATTAAATCCCATAGTCTTTAGAGCATCCTAGATCCTGTGCCTTGCCTTTCTCCTTAGTGTTTCACTCTGAGTTTATTCACCTCACAGTGCAAATACTTTTGCTTTCAGTATTTTAAGAGCAGACAGTGTACTCCCAAGGTTAATTCTTTTCTGTTCTTTCTGCTAGTAAGAAAGCTGTAAGCTGTATATTTGATTGTCACCGAGTTTTTCATTTTCTGTTGAGTTCTAGACTGCAGTGTAACATCCACCTGCTCCTCATGGAACAGCTGTCGCTAAGTCTGTGCTGATCTCTGCGCCGTCGAATCCTCATTCCCTTTGACTTTGTGACGGTTTCTGATAATCGCTCTGCGCTAAAACTTTGCCTTGTTTCTCAGACTAATTCCTTGAGTTGGTCACGGTGTGTGGGGAAAAGCTCGCAATGTGGAGTGTTAACATTTCGTAAATCCCATCTATGCTAAAACTACTGGCTTAATGATTAGGCTGAAACCACTACTTATCTATATTTTTTTTTTCCTTAAAGAACAGCTTTGTACAACTAGCTTAGAAGAAAAATAAGACATTTTTCATGTAGCCCTTTCAAACAGTTTAGGTGAAAGTCATTCAATTCAACTTGGATATATTGTGTTTACAGAATTACTTATGAGAATCTAAACTAAACAGATTGTTAGGTAATGAAATGTACAGATATATATTGAAGTAGATTCTTTATCTCTATTTTATTAACCTGGATGATGAGGGAAGAATCACGTTAGAAAAAGAATTCATGTTTATTTATGGCTACTGTTCATTTTCTTTCCTAAGTAAAAATTTGATTGCATGTTATGAAATTCATTTGCAAAATGCACACTAATGGATAGACAGTAAAGTCAGTTTCCATTTGAAATAGGTGGGAATGTAAAAATCTGACCTAATAACTTGAAAATAGAGATTACCTGATAGATAATTTCATATGTAAATTTAAAATGTGAGTTCTAAAACATGGACAAGATGTGATTCAGAAGTTAAAATGGGATTACTGTATACTAGCTGCAGTATAAGTAGAAGAATATATGTACATTATTTAAATTACTAGAATGATCTGAGTAAGTAGAAGAAATTTGACAAGTGTAAGGATGAGGCAATTTTTCTAGGGATTATTCGCTGTATTTCAAATCTTTATTATTTAAAGGCTTGGTTATGAATTCACTGTTCTGGAGTTTAGCTTACTTGCGCCCTCCCTCCTTTCTATCTGCGTTGGAACTGATCTGAGGAACTGCAGGGGTGGAGTTAAATTTCAGTTTCATTTCTAGAGCTGAATTTAGGGAGCTGGAAGTTTTGACCAGAATATTGTAGGTGGGATTTGGTCTTTCTCATGGCCAAGTGGCATTTGATTCTGCAGACCTTGGTACAAGCCACATGTGTGTAACTGGGTACTCTCTTAACTGCCAGAGATGAAGTTCTGTGACGTTTATTTTAGGGTGTGTAAATATAAACTTTTCTGATACTATATCTTGTACACAAAGAATTGTGAAGATGTTAGAATGAAATGAAGCTGTCGGTACAGTAGGGTGTATGCTCAGCAATAAAAAATTAAAATAGAAGGAGAAGGAAGGGGGTTTGGGCATCCAAGGTGGGTGTTGTTTGGAGACTGACTGGGCATCAGTGTGCCTGTGGGAGGTGGTGAGCAACATCCTTTGCTTCACTTGGGGGTTTTTTTGTGTTCTTTCACCTATTAAACTGTCTTTCTTTTGACCCAAAAGTTTTCTTGCTTTGTCCCCATCCCCCTGGGGGTGGTGGTGAGGGAGCGGCTGCGTAGGTGCTTGGCTGCTGGCTGGGGTCAACCAACCACACCTTACCCAAAAACCCACTTCCCAAGGCTATTTTAATACAATGAAATTAAGAACCAATTTCTTAGCCATGAGTCTTGTTTAAATGCATGACAAGACACCTTTCACTTGAAATTAATAGTAACTTTGCAGTGGCGCATGAAGTATCACCAGTAACTTTGACTAAAGAGTAATTCCAAAAATATTACTTGAGACAACAAACAGAACAAGAATTGCTATCCAAATACAGAATAACAGAAGTTTTTTAAGATTATATATTCTGATGCACTTGAATTAGTTTTGTTTGTTACTGCAAAGGGAATGGAGTTGTCATGTTACTGCAGCAGCTTTGCACACTCCTGTAATAAAACTTCGTGACAACTGAAGAAAGTTCTGTGTCTGGCACACCAGTAATTGTTCCAATTTATTCAGTTTTTGTTTTGTAATAAAGTACCTGGTAGGTGCTGTGGATACTTTATTGCAAGAGGCTCCTACAACCTTTTGAGAATCCTAGTTTCTGCTTTCTGTGTCTCCCATTTCTAGTATGCCTCTGGCAGAGTTCTGGAAACTCAGCAGAGCTTTTATATAGGTTTGTAAAGAGATTTTCTTTTCATTTCATTGCTACTTTGCCCGTAATGGGAAATTGGAGACCGAAGAAACTTCTGTGGCTTGCATCACCCTGCATCTCTGCTAAAGAGACCCTATTTTTCGCTACCCCACTTTCTCTGGTGTGTATGTATTAACAGTGTAAATGCAGTTCCACAGGGGAGCTTTTATGAAAATGTAAATAGCTTTTATCCATCTTCCAATTAGCAATTTACTTTTTTTCCTTTAGGCAGATTCACAGCAGAGCCTGGACTTATCGCAGTGGTATCCAGTTATAAAGCAAGAAGCAGAAACTGATCCTCAACCACCCTCCTTTTTCCATCCCAGGTAACTGAATTTCCTGTGTAGATCTCTAAGCACTGTATGTACAGGTATTTATATACTTCTGGATATTTAAAAATAATTCAAACTGAAAAAAATATACTTGCAACATGAACTGTTAGGAGAACTCTCAGGGATAGCAGAGCAATAATTGAACCCTAACTTTTTATGCATTTTTTCGTGTAAATATTAATGAACTGCTTGTGAGTGGTTTTTGGTACAGGACTCAAGCTGTGATCTATGAGTGTTCTTCAGTAGGCAATACAATTGAAATGTAATTACAGTTTCCCTTTTCAGAGTAGAAATGACAGAAGATAATTTTTAATCTGTCATATTATAATACAATGCGTGCATGTGGAAAGCTGCATAGGGCCTATTTACCATGAGTGCAACTTAATTTCCTTTCAAAAAAGACTTTTAAAAGGTGTTTGAAGGCTTTCTTCCACACCGGAGTAATGGCTACAGACGAATTGTCTGTTGATTAGTTTCCTGGGTTTAGAAACCAAGTGCGTTTCCTCAACACAGTACAGAGTTTGTCATCTGCATCAACAAGGGAAACAATTTTTCTTGACGTACCTCTTACCCTCATCCCCGAGTGGTTCTGCATTTACTGTAGATGGGTGAGATCAGACTCAAAGCAACGCACACACATCAAACTAGTTCCCACACAAACACGTGAATGGTGGAACTTCTGTGATGGGCCCTCAGTTTGCTGTTTCTGTTGGTGCCTTCCTTCAGAACTGTGAGAAGGGAAAGTATTGAAGACAGCAATGTTAACTCTGGCATTGCGACACTGATTCTCTTGGCACTGACCTTAACACATTTGGCAGTCTTTTCCCTCTGTACTAGACAAAAGCTGAGTGGCTAGGTTAGGGCGGTACAGAAGGATGCTCCCAGGAGTCCAGGAGCTCTGAAAATCCAGAGGGATCTCTCAGTATATGTGGGAAAGAAGGTCCATCACTGGTGTCAGACATGCCCCAGCGCTGTCAGTGCACAGCTTTGCTTTTTAAAGAGTGATAGGCTCATTCCCACTACACTGATCGCTTCCCCCATCCTCCACTGCTAATATAAGGATTATGGAAATGCTAGAGAGTCTGGATTCAGGAGCATTCTAATTTCACTCTTTGCATTTAAATGAAGATTTCATATGATTTTCTATATGATTTTTTTAATCAGCCATGTTTGGAAAGTCCTCTTGTTAGCCTCAAAACCTTATCTAGATACATCTACTCAGTAAAGATTATTAAGTGGATCGTTAGGATTTCTTTTGCATAGGAAAAATATAAAAAGGGCATGCTTATTTTTCATTGAAGCTTTTATAGTTTGAAATCACATTAAATTAAACTGCTCTCTACCAGTCATCATTTATTATGCCTTACCTTTCATTCTTAATTTTACTGTTTCAGTTACTACCTTTATATGTGTGATAAAGTGGTGGCCCCAAATGTATCTCTTGCATCACAATATAAGGATGTTGCAAAAACAACAGTCAAAGCTTCAGAAGTAATTAAATCCTCACCTGGACAGTCAGAGAAGAAGCTCAGTAGTGGAAAGCACAAAAAAGCTGCTTCCTATCCAGAGCTTTCTCTCGAAGAACAGGAAAAAATTGACTTGAAAACTGGCGTGGAGCAGCATAAACGTTTAGGTGAGTAGTGAAAATGACGTTGAAGTCTTTTCATTTTTTATACCATATCATTTTGGAAAGCTCAACACCAAGCTAGTATTTTGTGATGTCACTTCAGTTTTCCAAAAATTCTTTGGATCTTTTTCTAATCTTCAGTTTTCTTTGCATTTTTTTCACTCTGGAAGTTTAATTTTCTGTGATTATTATGCTGTGTTCTTTTTTTCTCTATAGATCCACCTGTGTCAACTCGTTCTTCAAGAGGTGGAAAATCTGAACGTGTTTCTTCCAAAATCCCTAGAGACTCTAGCCGTGTTGAAGTAGGTAGTGATGTGCGAACCTTGTCCCCCACTCTCATGAAGGACATCAGTTGTGAAGATGACAAGGGAAGGATCATGGAAGAAGTAATGAAAACCTACATCAAACAGCAAGAAAAACTAAATATTATTTTGCGGAGGAAACAGCAGCTTCAAATGGTACAGTGCCAATCTGAGTGCATTTCAATTTTGACATCAGTTAGCGTGCTGGTTCTAGAATCAGTATCACAGATTACATTCATTTAGAAACACCAAAACACACTTGTCCCCCTAGCTTGAATCCAGCACCAACTCTTTAATATCCCTTATGCTCATTAGGTTCAAGTCCACTAATAATTGGTGAATTTTCAGTTTGCAACTACTGTGTTCAAGCAGCTGCTTCTTTTCTTTTATCCAAATTAAAACGACTTATTTCAGTTCAAAGTGTTTTCCAAAAATTTAAGTATTTTGGCAAATATAGTTTAAGTCCTCCAAAATTTCGCAGTTTTCAGGCTTTTAGAGATGCAGACATCAATATGCTAGGAGTGGTCTTATCACTGCCCTGTATAAAAGAAGAATACCACCTTCCTATTTCTGTTTGATAAGCTCTTGTTTTTAGGGGGATTTTATTAGTCTTTTAGTAATGGATGACATTAAAAGCTGGTGTTCACTTACACTCATTTCTGTTTTCTTAATTAAGGTAAATACTGGTTTTGCTTCTTACATTCATAGACCAGATATTTTATTGTAGTTTATTTAATGTTAAGCTCAGAATCTATGAGCTCAGATAGGGCCTTAGAGCTGCTACTTTTAAGTTATTCTCCTGTTGGAGGTAAAGCTTGTAAATAAGTTAAAAAAATTTAAGACTTTAAAAAATGCCAAAATGCTAGTGGAAAAAGAAATCAAACACATTTATTTTGTTTTCTGATGATACACTTCTTGCATCTTCAAAGTATATTTTAGTAAATCAGTGCTGCTGCTTTCTGAGGTTCAGTGCTGGAAGTTGTGAATCTGTTTCTGGAAGCTCCATGTACTTGCAAGTATAAACAATTTCTTAAAAATTAAAATGCTTGCTGCAGAATTTCAGGCTGTCATTGATAAGTAGATAAATACCATTATCAGGCTGTTGTTATCAGTAGATAAATGTGCTCTTTTTCACCTCACTGTTTCTAGATACACATTTAAATTCAGTTTTTTACTTTTCTGGTCTTAGAACTAAGGTGTATGTGATCCTGATTTTTCTTGACAGGAAGTGGAAATGTTAAGCAACTCTAAAGCTATGAAGGAGCTAACTGAAGAGCAGCAGAATTTACAAAAAGAACTTGAATGTTTGCAAACAGAGCATGCTCAAAGGATGGAAGAATTTTATTTTGAGCAGAGAGACTTGGAGAAGAAACTGGACCAAGTGATGAAGCAAAAGTGTAGCTGTGACTCCAATTTAGAAAAAGACAAAGAAGCTGAATATGCAGCCCAGGTGAGAAGGGAAAGTTCATTTCAAACCAAACCATATTTGGTGTATCAGGAAATTGTGAAGCTATTGCTCAGCCACCTTAAAGTTTCATCTTCTCCGTCTGTTCTGATACCATAGACAAATATAAAAACAGGTCACAGTGACAGCGATATTTATTTCCCTGTTCCTTGATTGAGACTGAGGTAGAATGCAACTTACAGGAACAAATGATATTATTTATGAAATACTAATCTTGAACATAAGGTCTGTTACATCCCCATTTAAAACAAATTGTGTTTTTAATGTGTATAAGCTTGCCCATGTTACAGAATTAAACATTCTCATTTTAGTTACAGAAATAAGCTATTCCTCTTTCTTCCTTTTATGTTAAAAAAAAAAATCTGAACCTCTCAACCCTCTATTTGTCAGATTAGTAGCATACCTTGCTTCTCTGTTTCTTGGTGTAGAATCCTCTGTGCTATCTGATTGAGACCCCTTCTGTGCTCTATCAAAACAGTTGATCAAGAGTTCTCTTGGAAATGAAAATCATATTTTTGTCTCATTCCTGCCTCTTGGGTTCATATGTCAAAACCTGTGGAGATTTTTTCTTTCACTTTCCTTTTAACTTTGACTATTGCTTCTTTATGTTGGAGGTTATTCGTGCATTCCAGTGGGAAAAATATAGTTAAGGCCAAAGGGAGCCTTGGAATGTCCCTTTACAAAGTCAGTTGCAGTTATGATTAAATGTATAGTTGATGTCTTTTGTACTGTGTCACAGAAAACTAGTCTTCACAGGTTTTTTTAAAGTAAACAAAATCTAAAACTTAAGCTGGGTAAAGCTTTGTGGTCATTTGATCATAGCTGTGTATATTTCCTGTTCTCACTGTCTCAAACTAAGAAACAGGCAGTACTTGAGAGACAGGTTTTGGTATTTTTGGGGAGTAGGGCAGAGACTAGTATCATAAATCCTTCTCATGAATTTAATTTCATGACATCCCACTCCACAGATTCCTAGACTTTGCTGCCAGAAATAATCCTCTCTGACTAAGGCCTGATTTACTAAACATCTGGTACAAGCCCTATTACTGCAAGTAACAACATGTTCTAATTTATGAAGATAATCATGTATAACATGTTTTATATGGCTTGTGTGGTTTACTTTCTTTAGAGGGTAAAAACCATAGATTGTTCCCCAAGCAAACTGCTTGATACTTTTGAAGTTAGACTTTGAAAACTAAATATGTCCCTTGCATGAAAATTTACTCTGTTATTACCTGTGTGGTGGAGCTATTCGCAACACATAATTTGAACCTTTTTCTCTATTTATCACATCTTAGAATAGATTTTGGACCCTAGGTTCCAAGCAGTTGTCAGAAGTACCCGAGTTAAACAGAGGTCCTGGCAACAGGTAACTTCCCCAAGCTGTGTATACAGCATTTAAAAAAAGCTTTAATGCGATGTCTTCTTGAAGCAGTTGCCCAGGCTGCCCTTTCTGTCTGAGAACTGTGGACAGGGAGGAACCCTCTTTGTACATTAAACAAAATTAATAATTTGGGATTTGCAACTTGCTTAAATGTCTGTTCTTCTTTCTAGGCCTGTCTGAAGATGCACTAAGTATCTCCCTCTTTTTGACTTCTTTATTGAATTGTGTAGTTTAATTGTTGCTTTACCCCGTCAATCCCAATAGGGCAGTATAACCAGTACTGGAATCTTTCCTTAGAGCTGGAAATCAAAACTCAGCCAGGGATGTGCTTATGTAGTACGTGCTGCAACATGCAGGCAGTGAGCGTTATCGTACTGCAACAGTTCACTTAAAGTAGTGGAGTCAGAAGACTTTCATTAATAGCCTCGTGCTGTCTAAGAACTGCTGAAATATTTCTGATTATAAAAAGAACTGTTTAAATATTTCTGATTATGCAAGTGGAGATGAAGGTCCAGTGAACGTGATGTTTCTGTAAAACCAGCACAGCAGTTCCTTTGCCCTTTATAGCAATTGACCAATGCTTGCGATCCTCTATGCTCCTGCTTCTTTCATTCTCATGTCTTCCTCATTTTCAGTGAGATGTATGCTCAGTGATGATTTAGATCAGATAGATACCTATCATTATAAAGGCAGATGAATTTTTTAGATTCAGTAAGGTCTTTTTGTAAGAAATAACTCCTTAAATCAATGGTAGAGAAGATAACTGGTTTCTAGTCTCCTCCCTGATTTAACTGCTGGTAGTATATCTATAAGCAATTTGACAGTAACTTTTCCACACTTGAAAAATTCATCAGAAGTTTCCAGATTTCACTGTAAATAAGTTTTGATGACGCTCTAGCAAGTCTGGGTTTTACTGCACTTCAAAGATGAAAAGATATTTAATTTTTGTGTTTAAACACAAAATACTTCACAAAAACATTTGGGACTTATGTTTGTATTTGAACACACCCATAAATGAACAGGTGGTTATGTTCAAGATTTTCTGAATGTCATTTCTGGTAATTCTGTTTCATTTTTACTAAAGGGTATCAGAAAACAGTGTTGATGGTTTTGTTTGTTCTAGAAATGCATTCAAGCTTTGAAATAAGTAATATTTTGTCAGGTAAGAGAAATAAACCCGGGAAATAAAAAAGTGCTATTTATTCTGGGCTTTGTGAAACGTCTGATGCAGACACGATTACAATCTTCCTGACGGATTTATGGATTATTGACATGGTCTTGTGCGGCAGTTCATATAACTGCAATTTACATGTATTTAGAAATAAGCATTTCCCTTTTTTTTTTTAATTACAGTGTGATGTTTATGCAACTTTGCATATTGATGTCGTTTACTAATGGTGTAGTAGGTAACTGCATAATTCTTGATAACTGTAGATGATGAGCTGATAAATACTGATGAACTGGAACACTTCTATCTGATGCATAGGGCAGTCATCAGTGGTATCTTGAAGTGAATAGTTGACATTTACAAGTAAGTTTGCTAAAATTTGCTCTGCCTCTATGTCTTCCCTCTCTGTTTTACAGCTAGCAGAATTGCGACTGAGATTGGATCACGCAGAGGCAGATAGACAAGAGCTTCAAGACGAACTGAGACAAGAACGAGAGGCAAGGGAAAAGTTAGAGATGATGATAAAGGAATTGAAGCTACAGATCTTGAAATCTTCAAAAAATGGGAAGGGAAAATAGAAATTGGAAGAGGAAGCATGACTGCGTCCTTCAAACAGGGTGTTTTGGTTTTTAATGAATTGTGAGCAGTTTCTGTGCGATAAGAAAAAGTATTCTCTACAGATTTCTATTTCCCAGACAAGTCCAGATGAAGATATACATATATATAAATAAATAGAGATAGGTATGCATTTTTAGATTTTCCTAACCAATGAAAATCTGCATTTCTTTGTATTGGTGTTTTTCTCAAACAATGAAAAATACGAAACTCTTGATTTAGAGTGACCAGTTTGTCTATTTCTAATGCAGTCTTGAGGACTCTACCTTTTAACATTGTCTGTTAAAATATATGTGGTGACCTTTATTTTGCTATCAATTGCACAGCCAGTTGTAAAAGTACATGAAAACCATTCTGAATTCTTCAAGGTCAAAAATAGGTTGGGTTTCAGTGAGAATTATGTGTTCTCGAACTGGGGAAAGTAAAGGCAGCTTTTCATCTGTAAGGTAATACTCAAAATTGCCACAATGATAGATGATTGATCATCAAAAGTGATTTACCAGCGTGAGTTTTTCCCATAATTTCATTGTGTGAAGTCAAGCTGATCTTTTCATTATTTTCTATTTAACAACTCATTATCAATCTAAAGAGTTTTAGAGCCAGCATTTGCTTGCCGTGCTGGAAGAAGAAAACATTAGGGGTTTCTTGTAAATTAAAAAATTTACAATTACAGTGGAATCTTTGGAAATGAAAAATTCACATATTTTCGTTTGTTCTATATAGTAGATATGAAAGAAACATCAAGAAAAGGCTTAAAGGTGGGGCTTTTCCTTCTAGAAACCGAGAAAGCTTGGCTTAACTGGCTTTCAGATACTAATGCTTTCAAGAAGCATTTATTAAAAAATGTGTAGTCATTTCTTTAGTACCCTAAGCCTCCACACTTTGAGCCTCTTGCCAACTTGTGGATTTTTCTTTCATTTACATATAACAAGCCTTAACTGACATTGTGGTAATAGCTTAAAAAATAAAATTCTGAGATACGGCACTTTGAAAATCATTTTGATAGTCTCTGTATTTGAATGGCATGGTAATGTTACCATGGATTAAGAAATACAGCATGTTTGTTAAGCTATAACATTTGAAAATGTGTAATTGTACAGAATTACTGTTTTATGTATATATAATGTTTGAGTACTTCAGAAGTCTGGTTCCTAGTGGATTAAGCGCATGACTACAAAGTTGGATGAAGAAATAATTTTTTGCACTTCTCTCCAAAAAGTTTGATACAGCTGACAGATGTTAGCTGATTATGTCAGTGACTAGGAATATTTTAGTAGTTCTAGTATTTCACTACATAATTTTAACCTGGGCTTTAGCTTCTGGTTTTGAGGTACTTAGGTTTATTATTTTCTTAATAATTCAGTTAATTTTGGATGAAACCACTAGTAAAAGCCTACAATGATTTTTTTTTTTTCCTGAAGTAGTAGAACTGAAACTTTTGAGGGTTTTTTTGTTTCTCTTTTAGTGGTATAACAGGACTGAGTATCACAGAGAAAGATAAAATTGCACATATCTTTGAATGAGGAATGAGGTGGTAAATGTCATGGAGTCACAGGATGATTCTTTTATAGCTGTGTACAATTTTGTTTATGAACTCTGTGTCGTATTTACACTGACGATTAAAGCAAGTTAAATGAAAAAATGCCAAACAATTTTCTTTGTCAGTGTTGATCAGAAAAGAAGACCCAGATTACATTTTTCCCTTCTTCAACTCCATCTGCAAATTTTTGCTTTAAAAACAATGAAAAGGAAAAAACCTCTCTTTGCAGCGTGGTTTGGAAGGAAAGGTGCTGACTGTAAATGGTTCTGGTTGTATATGCAGCACTTGCTTTAAAAACAGAATGAATGTTTTATTGTAACCACCACCAAATACATGGCTGTAGGGAGAGTAGGCAAGAATGTTGATAGAAGTGTGATTATTAGGGAATGGAGCTTGAAGTAGTCCGGCTTGATTGACAGAACCTGCATTGGGTTAGCTAGATGAGCAAATAAGAAAACACCGTCCTGGGAAACTGAGAAGTTTCATCCGGGTATTGTTAAAGGATCAAAAGATATCGTTTCTAGTTGCTTTTCAGTATCAGTGTTTTGAACCAGACTTGTTCGATTGCCAGTGTAGATAAGGCCATACAGACTTGTTTAATACAGCTGCAGTAACTAATTTACCACAGTATTTATAGCTTAGCTGTTGAATGTATGGAATCCTCATGGGATTATTATATTAGAATACTGTATATTCCGTTTCCATTTGGGTCTTGTCTATGTTACGTGACTTCTGCTCAAATTTCCCCTCGTGCCACCGGTTGATTTTCAGCAGTGGCAATTGCAGCGGAGTACTAGTATAGCCCGGGTTCCTGTGCCTCAACCAGCTCTCAACCAGCTGTTAACTGGCCTATGCTGTAGACTATTCAAATGCTGGCGGCCATAGTTTGTACTGATATTTTCACTGTTGCAAGAACTCAAGCAGCTATATGAAGTTTTAGCGATTCCAGCTGCAGATAAGGCCTTCTAATCGTTTTAAAACATCTGGCTGAAAAAGCTGATGGAACATTTATTAAAATGACTTTAAAAGTAGCTTTGTAAATATTCCATTTAGTTAATCTGAAGTTAGAATGCATTTTAAATTATTGTAATCCTCTTAAAATTCTTAAATATTACTTTCAGGCTCTTTACATAACAAATAATTTTCATATGTGTAGACTTAATTTTATACTGATTTTAAGTAATAATGTATACATAAATGTGCCATAGATTTTGTGTGTTCACAGTCTTTGAAAGATAGTTTTTTAGTAAATTGTAAATAATACCGTATCAGTTCTAGAACAAATATATGTTGACCTTTTTTCACTACCTTATGCTAGTTATATTGAATGGTTTATTTTACAGCCTAATATAGGAACTTGGAATGCACACTTAAGGGCCCTCACTTCAGTGCACACTTAATGGTAGAAACTAATTCTGTCATTAGGTCCTCGCTTTTAGCCATAGCATGCTTGTTTTGTTTATTATTATTTGTTTTGCCTTCAGTTATTGCTTGCTGATCTTTCAGGCAGGAAGTCATTTTCCCAGATAGTTGTGACACAAAGCCTGTAGGAAAAAATCCTAAAATTGTCCATAATTTTGAAAGTTGCATTATTAAATACCTAGACCAAGATCGGAGTTGCCTAGTGCACCTTTTGGAACAAAGTCAGTAGGATTCAAGGTGAATATCTAGTTTGCTCCTATACTTTTTTAAAAGAGAACTTTCACATGCTTTGTGTACTTCAGTCAACAAGAAAAAAATCGCTTAGAGAGTAAAACTCTTGTAATTATGGCAGTCTGAAAGCACCCTTGTTCGCGGTGTAGCCATGCATCCCTAGACGAAAGAGATTTTTACCTAAATCTCCAAACTTAACTAAGTCTGTGTTTTAGTTTTTGTAAAGCGTATCGTTTAGTTTGAGTATTTAGATAAATGTAGTTACGTTTCACATTCTTAAACTAATTTTATTCTATATTTAATATATTGATAGCTTAGGTGTAAAATCATTTGTATATAGTAAAGGCATAATGCAATTAGTGAAGTAGGAAAGGTTGAGTGGGAGCATAAAGCTACTGGTGGCCTGAAAAAATAAGTCTTGGCCCATATTTTAGAAGTCACAATGTTTTATTCATACATTCTTGTTTTATATTGGGGGAGGGGATAGCTAGAATGTGTTATGAAATTTTTGGAAAACTTACCTAGCATTAGTCATGAAGTTGGCCTTGAAATGTTGTCATGGTCAGCTTCCTAGGATTCACTTGTTTGTAGAGTATATATTTTGATTGTCAGTAAAGATAACAAGTTTGTATTTTTTCTGCACTTAATTCGTGTAATTAATCCACACAACAGAGTTTTCTATAACCTGGCGAAGTCGACAAAAGACGTAATTACACCTACCTGTTAATCTGTGCTTGCAATACTTTAGTAATTTTATTTAAGCTGTCAGTAGTAAGCAGCAGAAAGCTGCAAATTTCAGTTTTCATTTTGCTTATTACATTTGTAGTGAGTATTCATCAGTTTTCATTACAAAAAGCTTGTAGAATTTTGTTTGTTGCATATTTCTATTTCAAAAAGACATCAATTTTTTAGCTTTTGTGAAAGCTTTTATTGCTTACAAAATGCATGAGAATTTTGGGGTGTGTCTCCATTACTTAGAAAATTGTTTTTTTCAGGGTTAGTGATTCAGTTGGAAAACGCTTGAAAAATTAGTTTTAAGCACTTCATCAAGCACAGCAAACAAATGGTATAAAATTTTGCTATTTGAAAAATGGTTAAATGTAACAAGATCAATTGATTTTTTTTTTCCTTCGAATATAGATACCTCACTTAAAGGAAAGCACAGCTGTACTGTATTTAATTCTAGGAAATAATAAAAGACTGGTCTAAAATATTTTGTTGCCATTATGTTGCTTTCTGTGATTGACAAAATCTGTTCTTGTGTTTTCATACTCTCTCTCGAAAGTATTGATGTTGACATGCCAGTATAATTATCTCAAATTACAGAAAGTAGCTGCAAAACCAGAGTCTGTGTTAGCTCAAGGCAACAGGTTGAATGACTATTCTGAAACCATTGTAAAAGCCTGTGAAAAACGATCAGTGCATTCAACAATTTTTAATACTTTGCCAATGATGTACAGTCTTATTGTTAGAGTTGCTGTGGTTGCATTACATGACACACAAAACTGTCCTCTACCTCACGTGAGATTTAACAGATATTTTATATGGTTTTAGTAAACAAGATGCATCTATCTGGTCACTTAGTTTACAAATTTTGAATTATATTTATTGAAACATGACATACTGTGCTCTTAGCTTATACCTCAATTGTATTTTGTGCTGTTATCCATTTTCATGCCTTGTAAATACTTGTATAGATTGTGGATTCAAAAACAAATAAAGAACTGTAATGGCATAACACTCGTCTTTGTAATATTTTTGAACACCGACTTCTAAACTTGACTTTTTGGAAGATGATTAGCAACAGTGCTTTTCTAAGGAGGCCTGATCTACTTTGATTACAAAAAATTAAAACCTGATCATGCTGAAACTTGTTAGCACAACTCCTTAGGAGGTCCCCAGTTTTCTAAAGGGCATTTTTAGCAAAATCTACAAGATCAAGAGCCCTCCCTCACCATGAGCCCATTTCCTAAAGCTCTGTGAAGATACTGACACTAAGATTTCTGTGTATCTTGATATAAACTTGGTATTTGTATGTGTTATTACAACCACTTGTGTATTTGGCATGCTCTCTGGTGCACAGCTTTTGTTGCTACTTGACCACTCGAGCAACGTTTGAGTTGTTCACATCTCTCCTTAGTAGCTTAGTAATGAACAAGATGAAAGTCACATATCACCATATAAAATGCTGAGATTTATAAAAAAGTCAGAAATGAGAATTGCACTTTGTTTGCTGATGGAAAATATGCCCTCCAGTGATGCTCAGGGGTTCTTAGTTTTTTATAAATCACATGGTCATGTTGTGTAACTTTTTTGTCTACCATCAGGGAACTTAAACAGGAGAAAATTCAGAATGGAATAAAGAGGCAGGAGGCAAGGAGAAAAGAGGGAGCTGTTCCTGTAAGCCACGTGTGAATGGGTCTTCCATTTAGGTTGAGCTTCCCCCACTTATAACAGTAGACTATGTTAGGTGAGTCACTTAAAAAAATCTAGATTGTAGTAAAAAAATATAACTTGTACTACAAATAATATTTTGGAGATTTTCTAGGTGATTTTATTGATACTAAGGATTTGAGGTTTTTTTGACAGGTAAGCAAGTGCAGTCACATGCATGTACTTGGATTCCTTCCCCTCAAATCAGAGCAAAATGCTTTGTCCTTGTTTGAAGGTACTGGTATTCCATATAGAAAATCCTGATTATATTTCAGATTATTGCAAACCTTAATGCTACCATGTACTTGCCTGTATTTTACAGTTGAAGAGAGAAATGATCAGGATTAACCAGGATGAAATTGAAACTGGTAATGTTTTGATGAGCTCAGCCTTTAGTATGGAAGAAAATTAACAACTAGCTGTACCACTTAAAGAGTTAACCCTGTCTATTTCTGGATCCCATGTTATATTTTTATACTGCTGTATTTCCAAGTGAGGGAGAAGCTATCGGACTGAAAACCTGCAAAGAAAAAGTTCAAGGTGAGTCATTTGTATGAGAAAAAGTCATAGGGTGTTAGCTTGTGTAAGTATGACTAATGGCAACGCATGTCATTTGTCAGAAAAAACAATGCTGATCAAGGAAAAACTGCTTGGGTGACAGGCTAAAAAGACTGATTTTTAAGGTGTTCACACCTGCTGAAATAAATGCATGTGTAGCACTTGCTTTAAAAATGGCAAATTTTAAGAATATTGCCTTAAGTGTATCAGTTTAGTATATAGCTGGGAAGTCGTTCTTTGTTTCTTATTTTATTGTACTTGTGAATCATTGTTCACTTGTAGCATACTACCTTATATTCACTTAACTATTGGTGGTATTTGTAACACTGACCAAATAGTAAATGTTTCCTGTCTCTATTGACATGAATGAAATAATTCAAATGGTGCCCCATGGGCACCAGATCGAGTACTGCTGAGTAGTACTAGTTACTGAAGTGTAAAATCTACTTCTTGCCTGTTGAGTTGCTGCACACTCTTTGACAAGTTTGTGAAGGAAGATGTGGCAGTGTAAGGAGCTTTTGTGGTTAAGGAAACTGTAACTTTAGGAGACTGAGCTACAGGAGGATGTGTCCACAGCCTGAGAATTCATATCCTAAAAGTTGGGGTTTGTGCATTAGGACGTGCCTGCGCTGTCACCATGTAAAATGCTTCTAATCTCAGCCTTGGGATGAAATGGGATATCAACATATTGCAAAATCTTCTGGTATTTTGAAGAAAAATGAAATACTTTGAAGTACATTAAGTATTAGCGTGATTTAGAGAATATGCATGGTTTTAAAACTCCAAAGGACTGTGGTGACAGTATCATTAGATGATACAGGGTGGGATCAGTCATCCCAAAGCTGTTAAGTAGCCTTATGTCTGGTATTGATCAAAAAGCAGTATTAAGCTATATGCATTTGTACTTGATGCAAACAGATCCGCTATTTAATTTGCAGGAATGCTATAAACGGAGGAAATGCTAGACTGAAAAACTGCAAACTGCGCCAGCAAAGGGGAGAGGCAGGAATGTGTTCATTTGTCAGCTTGTCTCCCAAATTCAGGAGCTGGCGTGTGATCTGTCCAAGGCAATTGTGTGGTCCAAGAAGTGGAACAACATTAGTTACACTTGAGAGGTGACAAGTTTATCTCCTGAAAAATAAACAAGCAGAAATATTTTGGGGGGAAAGATTAAACCCATCTAGAATCGAACCCTAGACAACATGAAAATGGTGGTTGGATATAAGTAACAGCTTGCTCCACCTGAAGTGGGTGCAGTAGAAGAATAAGCTATGTAGAAAGGTGGAATCACATCAGGAAAGTCAATGACATCATGGCTTCACAAAAATCCTGTAAACCGGGTATAGAAAAAAACCCCAAGGAGTAACCAACAATATAAACCAAATGTGAAAACAACTATTAAATTTCCATTTATTATAAAAACTCCTCTTCAAAGATAATTTTCAACTATTTATGTAGTAACTCCAGTGTTCAGATGAAGCTTTGACAAAGCAGAACTGTGGCCTCGTGCCCTTGAATTTTGAATCTAAGGAATATGTGACAAATGAAACTTAGGATGGTCTTGTTCATGTTTTTCACTTCATTTCCTACAGAATGAGAAAAAATACCGCTGGATGAAGAGCAGGATATATTTCATTCCTGGCACCTTAATCCTGGAGTGTAGTTTCCGGTATTTCTTTCTCACTAACAGCTCCAGGAATGAATCAAACTCATTGTTGTGTCATGTTCTTGCCCGTTTTTCCTCCCCCCATGCAATGTGGACGGCTCCCCACTAGTGGTCTCTCCAGGCATGTTTTATCTGCATAGATCCAAACTCTCCCTTTGCAAAATCAGAAGCACTGGAGGACGCACAACGCTGAAATTTCACCAGGGATGTGTTGGCACCTGCTAACATATATACGTGTTTGTGAAAATACAAAGTAAAGTTAGGAAAATATCCTGCCTGCCTATTTCTCCTGATGCAGAACGGGCGGTGAAGTTTCCCTTCTCTTGACATTTTGCAGTGGGCTGTTCCTTGCTCTATCAAGTAGACTAAAACTTACACCCATAATGAATCTGAGTAAAAGCTGCTCATTCTAATGTTAGTATTCAAAAGTAGAAATAAGGTGCTGTCAAACACATATTTAAGACTCTGTGAGTGTTAGTTAATACTTCTGAAAAGCCAGGCACAGAGACTGCAGTGGTGAGCCTCTCATGTTTTTGCAGTTACTGAAAACATCAGGAAAGACCCAAGACTGATTTTGTCTTTTTACTGCAGCTGTGCTGATAGCTTTGATGATATGATTGATTCCACCTCTTCAGTAACTCTGTCCACCACGTTTCTTGCCCTGTCTTTTCATGAAGAGGTACCAGTGTGGTCATTGTTTTCAGTGTGAAAACACTGCCTCAATTTTCCTCCCTTGATGCTAAATTTTGAATAGTCAGGCTGTTTGCATTTGAATAAAGCAGTCTGGTTTGTTTTTCGAGCACGGGTGGGTGTAATTCTGCATCTCCTCCTCTCCACACCCTCCTTCCCCTCCGACTCTCTTGATGAACTGGCAGAAGTTGGGGCTCCCCGCTTGCTCCTCCCATGCGTTATAGGGCTGGAGGCAGCTCTAACCCCTCCCTGGGAGGGAGTTGGGCAGAGGCAGCAGAGTGCCTGCAGCAGTGCCTGAGCAGGGACCTGGTCCTACCAAACCCCCATCCCTCCTGCTCGCAGCTCGCAGAAGGTCCCAGCAGCCGGGATCTGCAGCAGGGAGCTCACTGGCTGGCTCTGCTGAACCCCTGCGGGCGCTCTCCTGTCCAGCTTGTCCCACCAAGGGAGCGACATGGTGGCCACCTGCCTGCACCTGGCCGGATTTGTCTGCAGTTTTATCGGGTGGATCGGGGTGGTCGTGGCAACGGCCACCAATGACTGGGTGGTGACTTGCGGCTACACCATTACCACCTGCAGGAAAATGGATGAGCTGGGATCCAAGGGGCTGTGGGCAGACTGTGTCATGGCGACAGGTCTCTATCACTGCAAGCCCCTCGTGGACATCCTCATTCTGCCAGGTACGTGCGCCCCGTCCTCCCCCTTCCCACCCATAGGTGAGGAGTGAAGCCTTGCTCTGAGTGGGGCAGGTCCTGCCCAGGATGAATCGATGGCAAAGCTCCTTCAACTTCATCAGTGCAGGAGATGGTCCATTAAATATGCTAAAGAATGTGAATGATAGCTCTTAACGTGATTCTAATTGAATTATACCTGGTTTTAATCGTACCCAGGTATTGTGATATCTGTGTCTACTGAAGTCCAGTTAATGTTTAATCACCGCTCTTAGTAAACGCTCGCTGTTCCTTTCATATCTTGTACCTCGATTGCATTGCAAAACATATATAGTGTATTGAGGTAAATTAGAGTACTTTGAGCTATAATAGAGTATTTCAAGTTTTACTTTGAGATGATGATGAACTATTACAAATGTTAAGGTTCTACTCGTTAAAATGATTTTGAGTATAATGAATCTTTCAGCATCTATTATTAATGCTGTTATGGCTTTTAATCTTTTGGAAGATCATGATTAGTCTTGATGGTCTTGAGCTTCCCGCATGTTCTAAGGCAAGACAGAACTTTTACACAGCAAAGAGATGTAACTATATTTAGCTTGTCTTCATATTTTCTAATTATATAGTAATTTTCATCTAGTTTACTGCAAAGCAAAAATTAAGCAAGATGTTTCATCAGTATTAATACATCTTTTGAGCTAATTAAACCTGCCCAAGTCTTGTGTGGTCTTGTCCCTGTAAGTTTAATGATCTTACCTGTTTCAATCACTGTTAACTCTGTAGTGCTTCTTTGTTCTGCTGTGTTTTAGATTACACCTTCTCTAGCATGTCAGAGATGCCTCTTCCAAAGCTGGCAGGGTAGAAATTACCATCCCTTGTAGTTTTCTTTCATGTTTCCTTATTTATTTGTTTAAACTATTGTGAAAGGAATTTCACAGGAGGTTAGAAATATTATTCCCAAGTTTCTCTCTGTTACAGAGCCTAGTCTGTATCACATAGTACTTAACAATGTTGAATTTCTCAGACTAGCTCCTATTCTCCCTTTCTCTGTGTGTATATACTTTTATTTCAGTTGATTTACCTTCCTTATTGCTACTATTGTTCAATATGATCCAGCACAGAAGAGAGAGAAAAAGATTGCCCTGAAGAAACATTATTGAATAAAATGTAATAAATAGGTAAATAGGTCTTTCAGCAGCAGAAAGCAGTGCTTCTCTCCAGCAGAAACAAATCACAAAACAAGATGCTTCTGCTTGTAACCTATTTGACACCCACAGCTTTCCATGAGAGGGAAGTTCACCCTGGTGTGTCCGATAGCTGAAATGTATTTAGAGTCTTTTGTTGTCTGCAACAAGTCTTTAAAATGAATGTATTCTCATTTAATTGGGATTGATTGCACAGAAACTACACTGGGCACTGCCATCTCCTTTGTTTAGGGTCTCATTTTTTGCCCCGAACTCCTCAGGTAACTTTTTTTTAAGTTCCCTCTTGAAAAAATCAAGCAAATATTCAATATACACGGAGTCTGCATTTCCAGGAAAAGTAAAATCCTCGTTTCTGGTGACTTACCTGTATGTCAGTGGGACCTGCTTGAGGGAAGACCCTGTTCACTGATACTGTTTGAGGCATCACAAAACTCCATGACTGCACGTGGCAGCTTCATTGTGTTAGTAAGAGGGGAAAGAGAGCCAGCATACTTGCTGTGTTGTGACTGTCCTGAGAGCTGGTGGGGAGACTCACCAGGCTCTGGAGCAAATCTGACACTTGTTCTTTTTCTTTTGCATGCAAGTAATGACCTGGTTTTATTTATTTATATATAAATTTTATATAGTATATAAAAATTTTATATAGTATATGTGAATTTTACATATGAAAATATATTAAAATGAATTATATATATATAAAATATATATGAATATAAAAATTTGATACATTATTATACAGAGACTCCCACAGAGTGGTAGAAATGTCACAGCCCTGCCCAGCACACCCACAGTCCCTGGCCCCTGTTCTTCCTCGCTGCCTTGTGTTAGGCTGCTGCTGCACAGGGGCAGGCAGGAGAGGGGTGGGAACCTGTAAAATGCCAGGGAATCCCATGGTGTCCGTAGGGACCCAGAGGAATAACGTGGTTACGGCAACTCAAGCTGCTTTGCAAAGTGCAGTTATTTCTTCTCCCTGAGGAAGAGCCATGCCAGTGGTCAGCTCGAGCCTCAGGTCTCCTCTGAAACCCCGTTACCCGCTGGGCTCCTGAGGTGCAGCATCGGGCCGTGGCTGTGGGTGGTGTGTGTCCCTCATCCTCCCAGGTCAACAGTTCTCAGCTCCTCAGGGCAGCGGGTGGTGGTATCTCATGGACCTGCATGTTTCAGTAATGGGCCTTCAACTATTCAGCCCTCCTCTGGGTGTCTGTGGACCTCCTCTGCTCACAGCAAGCTGCTCTTTAAGGCTTTAAATTCTTGTTATTTAATCAAGACTCTTTGTGAAGATATAGTGAAACACATTCCTAGCTGTTTCTCTGATTTTCCCTTCCCATATTTCTCAGCTCTGTGATTCCTCAGTGTCTTGCTGGGAAGAGCTCGTGTTTTCCAGGCAGTTCTGCTTGTTCATTGGAAAATTTTGAGCTTGCACATCCCGTGTTCATGCACTAACCACCGTACTGTAGTCTCACTGCCTTAATTGTTTACACAAAGGATTGAACCTGTCTCCCATACTCCATGCGAGCGTTGGGAGCTAATCAAACAGGAGCCTTTGTCCAAAGGTCTCCTTCTCTTGTGCCAAATAATTAAAATCCTCTTTCCTTGCCTTGCCAACAGGGTACGTCCAAGCATGTCGAGCACTGATGATCGCCGCCTCTGTTCTGGGACTTCCTGCTATCTTCTTGCTGATAACGGTCTTGCCCTGCATCCGGATGGGCCACGAGCCTGGAGCTGCCAAGTACCGGCGGTCCCAGCTGGGAGGGATCCTCATCATCCTCCTGGGTAAGGCCCCCGCTGCGTGTGGAGAGCTGGAGGTCTTCCTCTGCTCCAGGACGACACGGTGCAAGCTGGTTGAGCACGTTCAACTGAAAGGATGGTTGTCTGGGCTAGGCCGACTCTGAAGCTCTCCAGCACTGCTGCAGTCTGTGGGGTGAACAAAAGGCATGAACAGGAGTGGGAGGACAAGGACAGAAAGCCAGGAGCGAAGCAGGGTGAAGAGGGGAGGGCTGCAAACCCTGCTGTGCATTGTCTTGTGGAGTCCTCAGGCGTGACCACTGCCTGTGTCTGTGGAAGGGTGATAGTGGTCACACACAGGCAGCTGGTTTTGCTGGTTTGCTGTGGAAGCAATCCTATTTTTGGAAAAGGGTCTAAACCTCCAAGCTGCAGATGCAGCCAGGTCAAAGTAAGCTGAGGCATTTGGGAAGGCAAGCCCGTGGCTGAGGGGATGCTGGTCCTGTGGGGACAGCAGGGGAGGGAGCAAGGAGGTGACATGGACCTGGGAAGAGGGCTGGCATGTCCCCTGTGCCTCCCAACCCCCTCTGCCCAGCCTTGCCCTTGGCCTCCAAGTTTCCCTGGGAATTTCTTCCTCTCCTCAGTGCATGCGGAGGAGATTGTTTTGAGCAGCGCAGACTGTGGAGCTCATTGTCCTCAATGCAACACCTGCATGTTCTTGAATCCTCGTCATCTCAGCAACAGGCTGCAGTGCCTTGTTTTTACCCGTCTGTGTGGCAGAGGAGGAGGGGTGAGGGAAAGTGGCCTCTTTGTATGGCTCTGCTCGTCGCTGGCGGCCAGCGCTGACATCATGCCCGTCTTCTTTCTTCTTCTCCTTATTTTTTTTCAAGTAGGCACTGGATATAGCTGCATGCTCAGAGGGGTTGTCCTCTAGATGCTCCTTCCCTGCAAACAATCCCTCCTCTGGTACCTTGGTGAGAAGCAGTTAGTAGGAGTCAGTATATCTGAAATCTAAGGGACTGAGATCAAGGGGCCCTTTCAATGCCTGTGGGGTTTAAGGGCACATTGCCACAGCTGGAAATCCTAAAATCAGCTTTATAGGGTCTGTTTAGGACATCCCAATCATGAACAGTCACATTAGAAAGCTGTTGGAATGTGACCTTCATCCCTGTCCCAAAACCTGAGTCATGTATTTGGGCTTGGCAAAGTGAAAGAAAAAGTGGGTTTTTCTGCCCGTGAATGAAATTTTAGTGTCGGAGGAGTCTGCTCTGCCGGATTTCCCCTGCCCAGGATGGGGGAGGCCGGGCAGAGCTGCACTCTTTGGCAAACACACACGAGTTTTTGGTTCCAGTCAAGAAGAACTGTGCTGTAGATCAGGCCCGTTTGTGTGGCTGCAGACGTGGAGGTGAGAGAATTGCCCTTAAATCTGCTTTGCCGAAGGGCAGCAGCATTACAGGACCAGCACACATGGCAAACAAATTGCAGTGGCAGTATTGGGTAACACTGCATTAGGACAAGTGAAATCCCATATCTTGCAGCGTTGCACCAGGGTTTGGGATCTCGTGTGCCACTCTCAGATCCTGGTCTTGCTGCGGTGTAACTCCAGGGAGGAGAATAGATGTAGGAGGATGGAGGAGAGGAGTTGCAGCGCTCCATAAGCCAGGCTCCTCTCAGCCTCAGAACATGGTTTTCCCACTAAGTAGATCCTGTGAGGGAGGGAGATGTGTATTTACAGAGACATTGGCAGGTGTCTCTTTGGGTCAGATTTGGACTTCTTACTGATTTTTACCCCTGTGAGTTCTGAAGTATCTGCAAGTGAAGTGGTTTGCTCATGTCGGTGATATCCTGAATGATCTGGGCTGGGAACAGCAGCTTGGTCACAATGTTTTAGTCACAACTACAATAATGCTCTTTTTGTCAGATCACAAATGAAGAATAAATAAGCTCCTTTTTTTAAAAAAAGACAAACCAACCCACATTTATTTTTACAAAACCCAAATTTCTCCAGGCTGATGAGCAAGACAGTCCCTTTGGAAGGAGAATAATGTACAGAGCTTGAGACTTTGACATTATTTAAGCTTATTAATGAGGTGTTATTTGCAAAATAATGTGTTACCATTCCAGAGCATTTAATAAGCATGAATCGCACACTGAAAGACATAATACTGACTTAAAATTCATTATATTCTAGAAGTAATATGTGCTGGACTGTTCTTATTTACTCTCTGGCCACTGAACTCTCATTTGTGGTTTTCATCAACCGCACGGGCTCCAGCCTTTTCCTCTAAGTGGAGACCAACTCCCAGAGCTCTGGTTAAAAGAAAACAAACCCCAAAACATTCGCTAACAGAGCAGAAATAGAGAGTGGAGATATGATCAGGGGAGCTGGCCCCATGGCAAACTTCACTTGTTGCTTGGGGAAGGGATGACAGTTTGTCATTGTAATTTATTAAAAAGGAAAACAGGGGTTGAAACACAGCGTGGAGCCAAAAGAAAAAAAAAGAAAAAGTTGAAAACTTGCCAGGAAAACAATGGGCTCAGATATTCCATTGATTTTTCTGTCCACTGGTAATAGCAGGCTGCAGAGTGCAACCTGTGTGCACACCCTCTTATCCTGCCTGCTGATGTATTTATGTCTTTGCTTGATCCTATCTGTCCGAGAGAACTGATTTATTGCTGAAAACAACCATCAGCAGAGGTTTGCTCTGAGCCAGTAGGAAAACATTTCATACGCTCGTGTTGATGGAAAAACCCTGGCCCATCCTGTGTTGTTGATACTAATTTGGGGGACCCCGTGCTGGTAACGAAACAGGCATTTTCCTAATGGAGGTGAGGGACTCGAGACACTGGAAAACACAGATGAAAAATATGTTAGTTATTGGGAATTACTACTGCAAAATGACCATATTAGCTATTGTATACTAAATAAAGGACATTAATAAGTTTTTCTGGACACTGCATGAGATTTACTTGTAAAACCATAGATATCAAGATAAAAAGATTGCCTTGAACATAGAAAAAAAATCATGGATATCTACTATTTCAATCAAATGCTTTGAAAGATAAATCTGTGTGACTTTGAGTCAGCAACTCAGAATAATTAAATTTAGCTGTGAAAGAAAAGTATTCTTTCCTCTGCAGAAAGCTTTTAACTTACTGTTAAGGAATTTGGCAGGGACTCACTGTCCCTTGAGTTAGAGCAATTCTGCTCCATCTTCCCCACCTCCCCAAGCACCTTCCGTGCTTCTTGTCTATGTGTAGTTCCATCTGATTAAATTACGCCTGTAATGTAGAATATGTAGAATAATGCAGAATTAAATTATGCCTGTAATGAGTTTCGGCTCAAAGGATTGAGCTACTGCAAGTCCCTGGTCCAAAAGGACTTAGAAATGCTGGGAGCCTGGGATGTGTCCCTGTGGATTTACAGTGATACGTACTGAGTATTACTGAGACAACTTTTGCAGGACTGCCTACATTAGCTGCAAAAAGCAGGCAAGCTTTCCAGCACGTGTGTGCCCTAAAACATGCCTGTTTTTCCAGCTAACATTGTTGGTTTAATAGAAAATATTCCTTCTGTTTGCAGACTTTCTTTTACTTTTCTGCTAGACCATATTGACTACAGCAACTCTACTATCTAAAGACATTCATATTTAGGGAGAGGCAAAGAGTCTCTTGGCATCAGCACAAAAGAGAAGGGGTAATAATTTCTATTCAAAGAGTTTTTCTTTGTAGGCAGCTATTTTAGTGCTTGAAACTTGCCCTAAAATGCTTTCTCCAATCCCTTTGGGTTTCTTGGCAAATCAACTTTTTTCCAGCTTTCCTCTGTGACACAGCTAAACCAAAATTTGAGTTCACCAAGAAATATTGCAGTCGCAGACCGTCCTTTTCAAATCATCTCAGACGATTTACAATCCAATCTAATCTATGCACAACAATGAAATCCAGTCCTGTCTCGGGGCATTCCTCTTGCTGAGCAGCGGGGTCACTGGTGACTGACGGCAGCTGGTAGCCTCCGAAGACAGAGAGGTCAAACTAACCCGTGCAAAGTCCTTGGCTTGTGCTTCACAGCTTTCTAGTATTGTCAGCATTAAAATAAGGTGGTTTTACATGTAGTTGAGCCACATGCACAAGAGATGCCGTTGTGTTAATGTCCCTGAGAGCTCTTCTCACCCCAGTGCAAGTGTTTTCTTTGGTCCTGTGTTGTGGGGGAGGGTCTGGATAGATAAGGGTCTTATAGTCTATGGACATAAATATATATATATATATTTACTGCTAACAGAAAAAGAAAAGATGATTGTGTCTTTTCGGACAACAAAGAAGCTTTTTATCCAGAGCCCATTAGAATGCTTTGTGGATTCCCAACTGATACATTTTTGTTTCAAAGCATTAGAGGCTCATGAGCTGTTTGCAGGACTGCTCCACACGCAGGAGAAATGCTGTTCTCCCCTCCCTGCCTTCTTCAAAAATTCCTTTCAAAGCCGCAGGGCCCTTGCTTTGAGGAGACCCAAAATTATTACTGGCTTTATTAGCATCCTTCAAATGTTCTTCTCTTTTCCATAAGAAAATATTTTCTCTCACAATAACTGCAGCTATTGGGGATGGGTTTTCTGCTATACTGGCCAGGAGCTATGGTTTGTTCTTCACTTTAACTAAACAATCTTATTTTTAATCTCACCCCTTTTTTTTTCCCTCTTGCAACCTTAACTTCTTGACACTGCCTCCAGATACCTTTTAACACGGTCGGTGGAAATCTGTAATGCTGCCACGGTCCTGTTATTGTTTTGCTCTGATTCTCTGATAGCCACAAGGATGGAGTCCTGCACAGCTTGTCCTAGAGGCAAGTAAATATTGACAGATTAATTCTTCTCAGATGTACAGGCCGTAAAGGAGTATTGTTTTAGGACCTGCTCCTGTGAGGTGATTAACACCACCAACTCCTGTTGCCCTTGGTGCATGTGAGGACTTTGGGGGACGGAGGTAGGACCCTTAGTGAGGGTAGCGAGTGTGACCTTGTGTAGCACAAGGAGAGTGCAGGGCACGTGTTTTCTCCCTGCTTGGAGTAAACCGTGCGTGTGTGCTTGGAGCAAACCATGCGTGTGTGCTGCACGCTGAAAGCACTGTGGTCCCTAGCCTGGCTGCCTGCAAAGTGCTGAATTTGAACCCGCTTTACTGTCCTGAGGGTATCTACTTCACATGTCAACTGCCTAGCAGTCCTCACAGCACCACTGTGGCAGCCTTCCTGCTTTTCATGGAGAGAAACTATGGAATTTCAAGCAAAATTTTAAGCCCTCAGTCATATTTTGACCCACTGCAGACTCTAGGTAAAATACTGTTTTCCCTTCAGATAAGGTCCCCTTTCTATTCCATTCAATAGGTTTCTGGAGAGCCTTGCTGAGTTTGTCCACATCAACTGACACAGAGAAATTTTCCGTAGGGAAGTGGAATCTGCTTTCCAGAGTTGTGAGACATTTCCTTCTCCATAAAAAAACCCCAACAATGACGTAGTACTGCTTATTGTGTTCTTGCCCGTTTTCTGCTTCTCTTTTATGAACCCTACTCTGTCTTGCTAAGTGCTGGGATATTCTGTTAATGTTTATGTAACCATTCAGTAGAGCAACTGCAGTGATGCTGATTGATGTGGGCTGAGGACGTAGCATGAGAGTTCATGCAGAAATTGTGATTTAAAGCAGTTGACTCTGGGCCACCAATTTTACTGTCTCACCGATGGATATGGCTTTCATGCTCTTGCTTCATATCTAATCTATTCCTAATTCTGTAGCTCTCCAGAGCATCAACTTCAGGGATGATTTTCATTCTTCCCCCTTAAAGATATTTCTAGGGAACAAATTTGTTTTCCTTGTAATAAATATATCAGATTGTGTCAAGCAGTACTTGTTTTTTCTTCTTGTTTGTTGGTGCCTGCGAGAGATGGCTGTTCTCTCTTGATCTCTCCCCCCATGAGGCTCCCACACTGCCTCCTGCTCAGAGATCTCTTGGACCAAGCCCTGATGCTGATGCTCCTGGGTCCCACCATGGGACTGCAAGAGAGGAGGAATGGGTTTCCTCTCTGTTCCCCGTCCTGCAGAGCCTTCTCTCCGTTGGCATGCTTTGTGTCCCCGCAGTGGGGCTGCATGCTGGACTTACCTTTCCTTTCCATCTCTCCCCAGCCATGTGCGGCGTTGTTGCAACCATCTGGTTTCCCGTGTGTGCCCACCGCGAGACCACCATTATGAGCTTCGGCTACTCCCTGTACACAGGCTGGATCGGCTCTGCCCTCTGCCTCTTCGGTGGCTGCGTCATCGTCTGCTGCTCAGGAGATGCCCAGACGTTTGGTGAAAACCGTTTCTACTATGCCTCGGGATCCAGCTCCCCTACCCACGCGAAGAGCGCTCACGTGTAAGGTCCTGGGGATGTCCCACGGCTGCTGTCGGATGCTTTGGCTGGTGGGTTTGTGTGCCCTGGGTTTGCTTCTACTGACACACACTGCTGTCAGGCTCCCAGGGGAAGATTTAGAAAAGCAGCACAACTGTCTGGTAGTTTGAAGCATTATTTTCCCCATCTGTTCCCCTCTTCTCTAGAAACGAAAGCTCCAGCCAGCCCTACCTCTTGCTCCTTCCTATTTTGTCCTGTCCACCTGCCCCATCTTCTTGCAGCCAGGATGACTCAGATGGATTGGGGCTGTCATGTGGGTTTTAGGGTTTTTATTTTATTTTCCAGCTCCCCTGATTATAGGAGAGTTTAAAGCAATAAAACAGAAATGAGAGAGACACTTTCCCGTTGTTAGAAGGACTCTGACAGCTTCTCCCACCATGTCACTGTTTGCTTTCCCCTGTTCAAGGTCACCGCTTTGGCATGGTTTGGGCAAGAGGGTAGGGAGGAAGGCTGTACTCTCCAACCAGGCAAATGTTTCTCTTTTGGAACAAGAGTAGGGGAATTTTTTTCTGCCTTTCCCTGTAAATACTTTTGTATGAGTTTGATCATTTTAGTAACAGTATTTCCCCCACCCCGCCCCAGTCATCAGTATGAAGGAAACAGAACCAAAAGGTCCTAATTACATGGTAGATAACAGTGCCTTTTTATATATTTTTAAATGACTTTGGGGGCTCTAATCCCCGCACTCTCTTTTGTTTTATTTTGTTTTGTTTTCCTTTGTACAGATGAGTTACTAAAAATGTATTTTTACATTTTTTTAAAATCCTTGCTTTCTTCCTCTAAATTTGTGTTCTGTCTTGCATCATTAAAGTAGCACATTTTAACACGCAGTATAACATACCTGTTACAATACAATTCTGGTGAATACTGATGATGCCTTTGTACTTTCAGTGAAATACTGTACAATAAATAACAGTACCTGCAACCGTTGGCTTCTTTTTTTCCTTCCTTCCTGTGTGTTTCCATAGCTAGCTTTTCCATGACAGAGGTTTCCCAGTGATTTTGAAGATATTATTTTTTATAGCAGTTCAGGATGAGAGACTCTGCTCTGCTGTAGAATTAAGTGGGCCTTTTGTGGTTTTTTGAGAATATTTAAAATATGAGTAATCTTCCTGCATGGTACTGACTGCTGTCTTATCCATTTGTTCTTTCAATGTTGCTGATAGCAGCTTGCACCAGTGGTACTGACTCACGGTACTCTGCACATCGGGGAGGCTTAGGAACGCACTGAGGCTGTGGAGACATACCCCCAGCACTGCCTGGGCGTGCTGAAGTTGAGAAGTCATGTTGCTGGAAGTGCTCTCTACTAAAATATGAGTCTGATCCGGGGTCATCGCTCTGATTAAAACCGTATAAGATCAAGATCTAACTCTGTCCTTACCAGAGGCTGTAGCAATTTAATTATGTTGATACAAAATCCCATCTGTTCCTGGAGATGTTAGCTCAGTTCAAGTAATTTGTGTAAGCCAGGCTTCAAGAACAGGGAAAGAGGAATAGCCGCTCTTCAGGCATGGATGAGGGGAAGAGCCCAGGTGTTTGTGTAGGAGGAGAGGGGATTGAGCAAGCAGAGAAGAGAACCAACCAAATTGTTTGGGATGATGGAGAAGAATTTGAAAACAAGGCTGCTAGTCAAGCCTCAGTGGATTAGGGACTGTCCTTACATCTTGGTCTACTTCAGCTGGAGAATCCAAACTGGGCGACACAGCCATGGGCAAGGATGCTGCAGCTCACACCCCTCGCCTCCTCCTTGCGGGAAGCTGAGGCCAGAGCATTTAAAAGGAGTCAAAAGGAGGACGGCTGTACTCTGCAATGACCCTTTACATGGACAAGAGATGGGAGCAGCCCTAGCATCTGCCTTTAATACCGTGCGATCTCTGTTGTGTGAACTTTGCATCGCTGTCGTCCTATACAATGTACCCGAGGCAGGCAACAGCGCGGGGCTGGCGGCAGGACACTTGTGCCCATTACATCACAGGCAGGGCACAGGCAGTTGTTGTACGCGCTGGAGAGACGCTATAAGTGCTGCCATTGATGTGCGGGTGCCACGGGCGAAGGGGTGGCGCACAGACGTGCCAGCTTGTGCAGGCTGCCTGGGGATTGTGGATTGTGCTGCCCATGGCTTTAGCCGAGCAGCAGTTCTGCTGGTTAACCCCGGGACCGACGGCGGCGTGGGAGACCTCAGAGCAGAAAGCTGCTGGAACACTGCCCTGCAAATGGCCCTGAAGCAAGTTGGGAGGGAAAAGCACAGGAAAAGCTGTTCGAGATGCCTGAGGGGGTTTTTTGGCAAGGTGTTGGTGCTGCTGGGGAGCCCCCGGGCAGCAGTGCGTGACCCAATGGAGAATGAGCCCTGCCAGGCAGCACTTACGGGTTTTTTTGCTGCCCACACTCTTGACCTGCACCTTGGCACCTTCAGGCATGTGGGGCTGGGGACCTTTGGCAGGGGCTGGGGCTGGGGTTCTGCTTGCTCTGCCCGCTCTGCCCGTGGTCACAGGTTACCAGCAGCCAATCCCAAATCCAACCCTTAAAAGGCCCTGGACAAGCTACTCAGAGGAAGGAAGAAGCTTTATTTCAGGGAAGAGAAGAAAAAAACAAACAAAGCAAAACAACCCCAGAGCAGCCACGGCAAAAACAGACATCTGCAACTGTGGAGTGAAAGGAGATGGGGCCAAGAATGGGACAGGATATTAGTGCTGGCACCGCGGAGGGGAAGCGTTTGGAGGAAGCACAAAGGACATTAAACTTATCTAATTTTTAAAGGATCAAAGCTGAAATACCAGCTTTGTGCCCTCCCAAAACACTCTACTCCCCCCACTCCCCTGTGGGGTTCTCCTGGGCTGGGTTGGTTGTGGTGCTGTTGGCTCTTGAAGGCTTCTGGTGCTCGTTTGCTGTCCCAAAGCCTCAAAATAGAGTCAAATATAGTTCTTCTGAATGGAAAAACTGCTCCAGGCCGTGCCTAATAGCAGCTGTGGAGTGGTGGGTGTGAGCTCTGGTGGTCACCCTGGCGTGGAGGTGGTAGTCTCCGATGGCCCAGCAGAGCCCTCCCCAGCTCCACCAGCTCCAGGACCAGCTACAGTTCCCTGTCACAGGGAATGTGCCTGGAAGCCTCCCAGTTTCTCAAATAACAGGAGGGACCCCATGGGTGGACACTGGTGGCCCTGAGCACCCCGAAGGGGAGAGGCAGCGGTGGCCCTGAGAGCAATACTTGCCTCCCTGTGGCCCCAGTGCCTGTGCGAGGGGGGTTGATGGTGCCATGACACCCATTACCCAGGGGAAAGTTGGGTGCCAGCAGCACCGTGAGCAGATGGGAGGATGTTGGTGCTCCCTGGGGCTTCGCACTGCAATAGTCAACCTGTGGTCATTGGCTTTAGGTTTTTTCTTTTTTTTTTTTATTGTGTAAACTGATAACCATTTTTTTTCACAACAGTGCAAGTAAATACCAAAGTCAGCCCATTGAAATGTATCTTCCACAAAGGAAATTTTGAAGCACTTAAGGCAAGATTTGTTCATCTCTAGCTTCAATTTAGCATTGAAAAAGTATCAGACCTTCAGGTACTGATTGGCTTAACAAAATTTATATGGGGTTTCTTTTTTTTATTTTTTCAGTTTAGTCTTTTATTTAAAAGATTTACATTACTATGGAAACTGATACTAAGACACATTTGTCTCTGACTTTCTTTAAAAATCCCTTAGTTCCTGTTTGATTTTTAAATGTAAAGGCACACAATAAAGCTTTATGCATTTATTAAAATATACAGATTTTGGTAAATTTAGATTTTTTTCTTAGTATCTTGATTATATATATATATTATATATATAGTTGTCAACAACACAATCATTTGAAAATAAAAATCACCCCATAACACATCTGCATATTTTTTTTCTTTCTTATTACACGCTACAAGATCCCATTGTACAATGCACCAATGGGCTTTTGGAAACCACAAAAAAAAATCAATAGAACAAACTTTTTTTAACAAATACATCAATTTCATACCAGAACTGCAGAGAATTGTTACACCAGAAAGTACCATCTGCCAAAAAAGCAAGATATACATCAGAAAGACCGAACAAAACGAAGTGAAGATCATTTACAAGCTGGATTTACAACATCCCATGTCTTTTGGGGCATGATTTCTCTGCCGTGTGGAGGATGCCGGCGTGCTGGGCCTCATAACTGAGTGGTCACAACCATGCAGAGTGGATTTGTGGAGTGACTGAGATCCTATAGAGTTGGTCTGGAAGATTTGAGGTATTTATGCTCCATCCATATCATGCGTTGGGCCCCCCCGGGGTGCGTGCCGCGTGGAGGGCGGTGGTGGGAGCAGGGTGGTACTGCTCTGCCTGTGTCCTCCTGATGGGTCAGGGGTGTGAGAACCTCCCTGAGGGCACCCAGGGGGAAAGGCTGGATTTTGGGGTTTCAGGAAAACAAGCACTTGCACCTCCTCCCAGCATCTGGAACTGCTCCCGGGGCCAGCGATGCCCAGAGGTGATGGACGCACCTGAACATTTGGGCCTTTGCAGCTTTTGCTTGTGCCCACTGAAGACCCCAATGCCTGCTACAAGGGAAAGCACGTGAGCTCCCAAATGGAGGCAGGACCCGTGTGTCCCCCAGGCACTGCCTCCCAGAGCAGGGTGGGGGGACCCTGCTGCAAACCGGCCTGCCTGGGCACCATCTGCTTGGCTACTGGCAAACCCAGGTAAGACCCAACCTGTTGCTTGGCCGCCTTCTCTTTACAACCCTCCGTTAGGTGGGATGTGGTGGGCTAGGGAGGAGGGTACAGCTCCTACCCCCAACACGGCGAGGGCTGACAGCAGCCCATCCACATTAGATGGTGCTGTGGCATCAAATGCCATTTCCTGGCAGTCCTGTGACTATCCTGCCCCAGCGCTTCCCTGGGAATGGGAAGGAGGATGAGTGAACACGAACAAGAGCAGCTGAAGGGCTTCACTCAATGCATGGATCCAATGGAGAGGTTCCTAAAGACACCAAAGAGCAAGGGATCAAGCCCTCATCAAATTATACAGCATAACTAGAGCGGACATGACAACAGACACTGGTACTGGTAACTGCTCTGTAGCAAGAGATTAAGGCTGCAAAAGGAATAACAGGCTTTGATTCAACAGGGTACTTGGGCATGAGTTTGCGATTCAGCAGATGCCTAAATACCGTGCGGAAGCAGGACGAAGACGACTACCTTGGATATGGTACAGTACAAGAGCTGGTAGGAAAATAGCATCAATCTTTCTCCCTGAAAATGTAAAGCCAGACCTGCGAGGTGCCATCTCTCCTGGGTACTTCTAAGGCATCGAGGACGAGAGCAGCCAAGCTTGAGTGAGAGGTGACCTTTGTGAGAGGCGCTCGGCACTGCTGGAAAGGTTTCCCGAGCTGGCCTGTGAACGGTGTGCACATTGCAAACAGCTTTTCCTTGGGACACACTTGGGTTTTTTGTTTGTAGAAGCATGGTAGGGGCAGGCAGCGTGAAGAGATGCCAGAGCAAAGTTTACGGGTCCTTTTGCCAAATCCTCGCTCCCATCCTGAAGCCCTTGCAGAGGCCAAACTTCCCTTGGCTTGCCTGGGGCACTCTGGGTTCAGATATGCAGAATTGGATGCTCTTCCCCACTGAGAAAAGGACTGTAGTTTGTGACCGTTTGGGACAGGAGCTGCAGGGAAATTTTTGCAGCCATGGGCAGAGCGTCTCATCGAGCCCGTGAGCCCCAGGAGCAATGGGGAAGGGTGCAGGTCCAGGCACCCTCTACACCCAGCAGCCCTCTTGCCCACAGAGGATGCCAGGCAGGCTCTGCACTGCGTTTCAGGGCGCTGAGCCTCATCCAGTGAACTAAAGTGTTAATGGTTCTCAGCATCATATGTTGGAAATCCTGCCTCACGCTCCTGTCAATGTTAAATTATACCCTGGGATGCCAGCAGCAGCCCCTGGTACTGGGGGTTGGTCTGGGCAGCTCCAGGGGAGCCCTGGGGATGGATCCAGCTGCAGCCTTCGGTAGCCGGGAGGAGGATGAGTGTCACTGATGGGGTGCTTCCTTAGCTATAATTTTTTCAAAGATGTTCCTCCGTTGCAGTGTTTTAAACTAGGAACTTGGTGACGGGCTCCAGAACTGGACCTGGTGCTAATCACTGACTCAGCAGTGCAGCTGCTGTCTGTGCTGGGGGAGACGGTGGCTGTGACCAAACCCCGTCACCGCTGATGCTGGCGGCAGGGAACCTGATGGCACTGCTGGGGGTCATGGCCATGCTGGCCAGGGCTGTACTGGAGGATTTAACTGTGAGAAACATCCACCTGCTGACCACCTCTGCCATGCGAGCCACCAGCTCTGTTTGGTTTCAAATTGAAATATGTTCACCTACAAAACGAGCCGCTTTTCAGTGTTTTTTCATACAGCATCACCAAGCCAGGGTCAGAAACAGAGGAAATGGTACAAGGTGGAGATGGCAGCAGGGATATTTCAGCAGCTCAGTCCTCTCCGCTTGCCATGCGTGGCCCAGCCCTGCCAAGATGTGGCTGACCCACAGACATTGCTATTTTGCTGGGGCACAGATGTGTTCCTGAAGCACTGAGGCCAGAGTGAGCACTGAAATGTGCCCACCACAGTGAGGAATTATGGCGCAGTCGTTTTTGTAAGAGACACAATATGGTGGAAAGAACTCCCAGCCTCTGACCAGTGATGCTCAGAGAAATGGTGTGTGGACCTTGCTGACCATTCATACAAGGTGGGTTGAGCCAAGAGCGGGTCACAGCCCTCACTGTGACCAGTGCAGATTTAGAATGTTTGGCCATGCTGGGACTTCAAGGTTTGATTGAGACACGGACTAATTTTGAATCACAGTATTTGGGATGCTTGGATTTGGGGTGTGGGCATGGACACAGGGGTAGTACAGCTATGTGCGCCGGGTGCCTTTATGCCAGAAAGGGCCAGGGAAACTCTGTGTGATGGGGCCAACGTCCCTGGATCCACCTCTGAGCTAATCCCTTGAAAGGAGTTTGTCCATCTCCATTTCATACCTACCCACCCGCCTGTCCCTCTGGCTCAGCAATTACTTCTAGGTGGTTCAAATTAAAAAACACACGTACTAAGAAAGTGCCAAAAATGTAAGAGTGGCATCCCACTGCTGCGGCTGTCAGGTGGATGTTCCCCAGGGACAACTGGCCTTGTCCCCTCATGTGGCTCCTTCCACCTCTCAACGCCCTCCCAGTTTGGCACATCTCCCGCTCCACCGCCTCCACCAGTGCAGCTGGTGCCAGGAGATCAACCGGTTCTGGGGGATCAGCCAGCATTCACCACAGCGAGACCCGACCAGTGGAGCTGGGACGGGCCACGAGTGCATTTGGTTCAGGGTCAACGGCAATCGCAGAGCGTGTCCCGAGGACCGGAGAGGTGAGCGGAGTGGTGGTGGAGGACCCAGGGAGGATGGGACAGGATGGGGGAGCCACGGGGACCCTTCTCATCGGCTGGTCAGCGTGGCGCCCCGCTGTCCACCCTGCTACTCGGGTGAGTAGTCCAACTCGTCGTTGGCGATGAGAGCCTCCGACGGCGGTTTGTGCCTGCCTTTGCTTTTCGACCTGCTACTCGTCCGATGGCTTTCCTTTGCTTCTGCCATTTGCTGGTACGAGAAGCCCTTGTCCTCGGAGGGACCCCAGCCCGGGTAGCTCTCGCCCTCAGTGGCATAGGAGAAGCTGTCGTCCACGGAGAAGGGGTCAACGTCCACATCGTAGCGCTGGTAGGTGCTCTGGTGGAGGGCCTCCTCCCGGGCACTGATCTCCAGCGTGCTGTTCCACATACCATAGCCAAAGTAGATGAGCAGACCTGCGGCGGGCGAAAGGGAGAGGGTTGGACCCCAGCCACCTGCACTGGCCCTGTGCCCCAGGTTAAAACATCCAAAATGGCACCTGTCCCCCAAAGCCCACATTGGGGTGGGTCAGGGATCCAGCCCGGCTCACCGCCAGCCTCCTCTCACCCAGTGCTGGGCTGGCTCCAGCTGATAAGGGTTAAGCATAAGTAAATATGCCTATATTTTTTAAGCTAGTGTATGTTGTAGTCAATGTCTGCTCTTTGAAGCTGTTGAGTTTGTCGGGCTGCCAGATGTGACCCGAGGGCTGTATGTTTTAAACATCAGCTGGGATGGCTGCTGGCCACGTGACTGTGCCATCTGCAGCTTTGGTGGGACAGCAGTTCCCAGCAGACGTGTGGAGGCTCCCAAGTGCCAACAATTCTCATCTCCACCCTGTTACCCTCCTGGCTACTCTCTTCTCTCTGGAGTTTTCTCATGCTCTCAGTGTCTCTCCTGCTGGTGCTCACAGCCATGTATGCCCTAGAGTTGACAGGATGAGTGTATTTGGTATTAAAACAGCTGTGAAATCCTGTCATCCTCCCCTCAGGAGTTTCACTTCATCTTCTCCCCTAGCCCTACCTGATCTCACCTTCCTGCACCAATGTTTTCCCCAGAAGCAAATGTATCTGGAGATCTAATTTCCAGGGGATCCTGGGATTAACCTACCCCAGATGTGTGTGTAGAGAAACCCAGACTTCTCCATATGCTGGGGACTGGTCACAGGGGACTGCTTGCGAGGTTAAATCCAGAGTCTGTATGGCAGGCTCGCACATCTCTGCCAGCAAAACAAATCGGATGTGCCTCCCACAACAGGCAAGCAGCCATGGATGGGGCTGGTGGAGTCCATCACACCTTAATGGAGTGGCTTAATTGACTTGTTGCCATTGCTGACAGCTGAAGAGGTATTAGAGGTACCCACAGGGGAAAGTATTTAATCACAGCAGATTAAATTGATGCTTTGGAGTCATCTTTGCTTCCAGGTAGAAGGGTTTGCCCTGGATTTACAGATTCACCTATTGCCTTTGAGGGCCAAAAGAGCACTGAGCATGTCTTCTCCAGCCCAAAGAGTGCATGTGGCAGCTACTGCCCAACAGCTGGGCTCGGAGTTAGGGGACTCTCAGAGATGGAGCTTTGCTGTGGCACCTCAGTCGTGCAGGACTGACTCAGGATAACTGCAGTCCTCCCCCCGAAGCAAAAGAGGGGATGGCAAAATGGACCAAAAACGTGGTAGCAGCCTCTCCCCAAAGGGTTCAAACCATGAGACTACTCTAAACTTTAACACCTGAGGGAGATCCAAGGTCTGTTTGTGTCATCTCCTGGCTCTGCCAACTGAGCTCATACATCTACAAATGTCAGGAGGCATTTGAGAAAAGGACAAAGGCTGGTGAGCCCAGTGTGGTGGCCTGTGCCTGTCGCCCTACCACTCCAGGGGTGATTCCTGCCTTTACAGGAGGTGGCAGCTGATTATAACCTTTGCATCAATCCTCATTCTCTTTCCTCACCACTTTCTCCCTCTCAGTCATGGACCCTGAACCCTGCTCCCAAAGGGGAGGGCTGCTGGTGGAATACTTGACCAGGGATGATCTTTTTGGGTGCTGGCACCAAGCTCAGAGTCTGTTGTCTGGGGCTCCTGTGGGCTGCTGCAAGATGTATGTTTACCCATAGGGTTATTATTCCTCTGTAGAGTATCCTTGGCTTTGATGTTGTCTTGCTGTTTCAGTTTTCTATAGTCCAGACTTGGGAGCCTTTAGGAGGAGCTATGAGAGCAACTCTTTTTCTCTTGGGTTTGTGGAGTAAGTGGGTTTCAAAGTAAAGCAAGGGAAACTATGGAGATGCCAGGGTCCTGGCTATGTGCCAGGGAGCCTAAATTTGGTAAAAAATGGTCTGCAATGGAGCCTGTGAGTCTCAAGATCCCCGTGCCACGAAGTTAAGGACTTAGACCAAGAAAAGGAGATACAGTCCACAGGTCCCTTGACTGTCTCTCCCAGGGCTTTTGGGGTTGGGCAGCTCTGGGCTTTGGAAATGAAGTGCTGAAATTTTGGTGTGGGCTGCTGAAGAGCTCAAGTGGGTGAAATAGCAAGAAAGCAGGCAGATTTCTGTAGGAAACCTGCCTGCGAGGCAATTTCCAGAACCCACCTACTTTGCATGAAAGGACTCATCAAAACAGTCACCTTTGCATGGAGCAGTTTACTTCCATCAAACTGACATTTTCTGGAGGTGTAATTTTCCATTTAGCTGTGGTTCAGGGGCTTGATTAACCGAGGTTTCTAAGAACTTCAGGTTGACAAGGGGCAAATGTAAAGGACTGGGTATGTCCCAGCTGAAGAAGCATCAGCCTAAGCACTCTAATTAGGGAAGTTATTATTAACATCTTTTCAAAAGAGTGTCAATTAAAAAATTAAAATAAATGAATCTGGGACTCACCCACAAAACACCAGACGGCAAATCGGATCCATGTGACTGTGGAGAGCTTCAGCATGAGATAGATATTCACCAGCATAGCAAAGGCAGGGACAAAGGGGAGACAAGGTGCCATGTAGGGCAGCTTCTTGGGGTTTTCTGGCTGCTGCAAGATCACAAACACCAGCACGACGATGAGCAGGATCATCAGCACAACGAGGAGGACAGCCCACCAGCTCTGCTCATAGATGTAGTCTGACCCAAAAATGATGAAGGAGCAGAAGATGAACATCAGGACAAAGAGGAGAAGCACGCAGGTGGTGACTGTGTGGCCAGTGGCTACCGTGGGGCGGTCCATTTTCCCTGGCAGTCCAAGGTGGATCCTCATTGTGTAGTAGCGAGGGCCAATCAACTTCTTCAGTTTAATGAGGTAAATGTTCTCTGACTCATCTGCCTCTATCCCTGAGGTCATGTCGACCGTGCCATAATTGGGGTGATTCACATTGTAGGTGGATTTATCAGATTTCCCAATTAGCATCTCGTTATCCCCCAGCGATGGCAGATTTTTTGCCCCGCATGTGTTGGTTGGTGGGCCAGTGAACTCTTCTCCCTCACTCCCTGGGGAGCAAGCTTCCTTCTCACAGTCAGCCAGGATGCCTTCCTTCTTCTTGGTGTGCTCTTCGGAGAGGAATTTGACAAAGCCATCGATGTCACTCTCAGGCTGGTATCGGAGGAGCAGGACACAGACAGACACCAGCGTGTAGGCGAGCAGCGTGCCGATGGACATCATTTCTATCAGGTCCCGCAGGCTGACCAGCAAGGAGAGCAGCGCTGCGAGGAATCCGGAGACAATACAAGCCACTACGGGAGTTTCCGTGTAAGAACTGACGTGGGACAAAAATCTAGAGTGCGAAACAGTTGCAGAAGGTTAAAATTGCAGATGACAGGAGTTCCCTGTTGCAATAACTTACTTGGCTGGAGAGGCCAGGGTCAGAGATGTTATCCCTTCAGCTCTTGTAGTTTTTTGATGCTTAGACTCCAGACACCTGGGGACTGGAAATACTGCTGAGACTGGATCTGGAGTTAGATCTAGGTCTAACCAGCTCTGAAATGGGCACTTGGACAGGTGCAAACAAATGCCAAGATTTTATGCATATAAACTGCTCTCCTTTGCAAGTTACTCTTGAATTAAATGCTCATCCTCCCATAAGCTGAATCTCTAGGTACCAGCATCAAATGAGAAACTTTTGTGTAGATTTCTCCTGATTTCTTTTCCCTAGGATTTTGCTTTGGTGTGTGCCCCATTCTGCAAACACGGAGTCTGTGCATGCCTGTTGGGCCCTGCAGTGATGGCACCAGGCTCTCAGGGTGCAGGACAGTCCCCATCCCTCCCAGCACACTTCCCCTCCGGGTCCCAAGGGAGAAAAAAAACCAGTGTCAGCACAGGCATGACTGACCTGAAGAGCAGCCCGTCACCAGCCATGGCATAAATGACTCTTGGCATTGGGAAGAGGGAGCCCAGCAAGCTGACGGTCAAGCCAGCTACAGACCCGATGGCAACGATGAACTTGGCTGCATAGAAGCCATGGACCACAAACATTTCCATCAGTGGGGACTCGGTGTCGATGGCATCGTAGGGCACCATCAGTGTGAGGATGATGCTCACCTGGGGAAGGCAAGAGGAACAGGACATGGTTGTCAGCTGGGAACTCACAGGGTGTGGTAGCTGCTTCTCAAGGGTGGAAAGCCAAAAAATTTCAAGTCTGATTGGGATTATATCCCTATGTCCCCTGTGGAGGGGATGTAAAATGCTAGAGGTAAGGCCTCCGAAGGCAAGAAGGTGACACCTTGAACCTTGCTGCAGTGGTGGTGCAGGAGGCTGGTGGGACTCGGTGGGGTTAATAACACACTGGGTAGTTCCTGTGTGGGGACAGCACTGCCTGAGTCATGCACTCCCCACAGGACAGACCCAAAACCCAAGATGGCATTGCCTGGGGCAACACTCTGATCCTATTTGAGCCAAAGAGAAAATGGTTGCGAGGAAGCTCACCACGCTGCAGGAGAGGCAGTGGGTGAGTCTCTTTGAAACAATCAGAACGATATTTTTTCTCCTTCGTGATTCAGTTTTGTCCTTTTACAGGGAAAATCTCTGAGTACAGATATGAATTTACTGGGGTGCAGAGCAGCTGGATACCTCTCACATAGCCATCCCTACCCATCCTCACCCTCACTTGGAATTCCCTCCCATATCTCCAGCAGAGTCAGTGCTGCTTTTCCCGAAAACATGTAGAAAGGTTGCTGCAATGCTGTTGCTCCTTCCACTTCGCTGCACTTCTGGTTGCAAAAATAGCTGTGGATAGGGATGAGGCGTGAGGAAAAAAACAGCTGCCACCATCTCCCTGCAGCTGGCAGAGGGATCTCGGCAGGGTGACAGGAGCCTGGGGACAAACCAGGCTGGGGCCGCGGGGAGTCTCGGCAGGACACTACAGTCACACAGAAACACAGCTGATGTCTCAGTCCCCGCCAAAGAAAGGGCCCTTGTCCGAGGGTCAGACTGACACCCCGGCTCACAGGGAGGGGAGCCGTGCAGATGTCCAGAAGGGACATGCTATATATATATATATACACTTTTTTTTAATATATATATGTCTATATGTGCATACATATATATTTATGTACTTTTACGTATGTATAGCCAGTACTTACAGACACATATGCTGTCAAGCACGTGACGAGCGAGGCTGTGATGGCGTAGGGGATGGAGGTGTTGGGACTCTTTGCTTCTTCTCCTGTAGTAGCAATGATGTCGAAGCCAATGAAGGCATAGAAACACGTCGCAGCCCCTTTGAGAACCTGCAAGGAGGATCGAGTACCTGAGTGCCAGGAGGGAGGCTGGCACCCAACCAGGGAGAGGGAACTGAACAAAAATGAAGGAGCCCAGTTCTGCCTTGTCTGAGCTAAAGAGTGAGTGGGGGCAGGTCAGGTGTGCACACATAGAGCTGAGCATTCCCATCTGGGGACTGACCCTGGGAGCACCCATAACCCAGTGATCTGGTCTAGGGAAAAGATTTCAACGTGCTGCTCGAGTCACTGGAGGCATCCGCATCTCACTCGTGGTGCACCACAAACCTGTGCCTGCACAGTGCCCGAATCTGCTGGGAGATCCTGGCAGTGACAGAGGACACAATTAACCAAATTCAGGTTTGCTTTCACAATCCTCCAGCCCAAATCCATTTATATTAGTAGGGACCTGGAGCATGTTTACACGTTCCATCTTAGCAAGATGTCTCATGTGGCAGCAAGATCCGCTAGCAGAGGAAGCAGAAGAGAGCAGCAACAGTCAGATGTGCGCCGCTTTCCAAACAACCTCTGTTTTGCTTGGAAGCTGCAGACAGTTTAGGAGCACACGTTGGAGCACTTGGATGAGGAATTATTTGTACTGTTTAGCTATTTTTTTAATGCGATTTTTTAAAATATACAATATTAACAAGGACATTTATAGGAAAGAAACGCTGAAGCAGGCTAAAGACTGTGTGACTGTGAGTGAGCTAATTTGCAGTTGTGAAGCTCTCGCATACATCTAGCTAGATAGATGGGTATCATGTCCATCACATCTCTGTCATCTCAGCTGAGCACACAGTGAAACTCACCTCTTTAAGGGGACTACCTGCAATTACCTTTTTTAAGTATCCACTATACTCCTGGGGATCTCATGCTTGCACTGTGCTGGATTTACTTTTACAAGTAATTTGGGAGACAACCAACCAGCTGAAAACGACGGGAAGACCCTATCGGTTTTGGGGTGTTTTGGATATGTATCTTTTAAAACTATGGAGTTTTGCCAGGAGATATTTGGTGAGTTGAATTGGAGCAAAACAGCTATTTTCTATTTTCTCTTTTTAATTCCTATTGTATGGCACAAAAAGCCAAGCACAATCCAAAGGTAAATATGACCTCTCCTCTCAAACGGGCCTCAGTGCTCTTCTCACTGTTGTTCTCTGACAGAGAGGTATTGATTTACTGAAGGGAGGTGCAGGGACTGTATGGCAGCTTGGGACCCTTTCAATAATCAAGATTCTTGGTTTACTTTACTTTCTTGCTTATTTTTCTGCACAAAACCCCGATGGAGTCGAGCAGTGTAAATCTGAGAAATTATCTTGGGTTTAGGCCAGCTGAGATATTTTCAGTCTCTGTTCATCCTTGGATAAAAACCAGTGCAAGCAAGCTAAAAAAGCCAAATATGTCCAAATTCTCAGTAAGCTTTGAGGGAACATCCATAAAATAAGTACTGGCAGGTGGCATTATGAAGTGCTCAAAACAAATGCTTGAGAACATTGTTGTTGAAAACCAGCCAACACAAGTACTTCCCCCTCTGCAGAGGCTGAGCCAGCTCCTCCTGAGCGCCCTGTCTCGGACAGCCACTGCAATTTTCTCCATTGCCTGGCAATTAGTGGCATTTCCTGGTGTATATTTTCACGTGGAGTTTGGCTCTCCAGGAGGACATTTTGGAAAAGTTGTAGGTTTATTCTGAGAGGTGGCAGGAGATATGGGCAAAGCATTGCCCACACCCTTTGGGTTTGGTGGAGCAAGGAGGTCTGGATCCAAGCTGGAAGTGGTGGAAGTTGGAGGTCCCTGGCCAAAGTGCAGGTGGGTTTGGCAGGGTTGAGATTTGGAGAGTGCAGTGGAAATAGGGTACGTATACCACGAGCAAAGCTGAGCGCGTGGCAGGTGGATGTCACCACTTAGGTGCTGCGTGTCTCTTCATGCACCCAGGACTTACCCCTGGCCATCCAAATGGCAGGAATTGCCCTTCAGACCAGTTGTCACCTTTGACATAGAAGAGACCAGCAATCATGATGAAGATCCAGACTGCCAGGTTAATGACGTTGAGCACGTTGTTCAGCCCCACTGAGTTCTTCACCCCCATGGCCACGATGATGGTGACAATGACAGCAATGACCAGAGCAAGAAGGTCAGGGTATGACTCCTCTCCTTTCCCTAGGTAAGAGAAAAGAGGTAACTCTCCATCCACAGCTGTGGAAAGCATCTCCAGAAACTCTGTGGGGGCTTTTTAAAACACTTTTCAGACCCTGAAGCTTTGCAGAACTCCTTGGTGTCATTGCAAAGGTGGTCTCCAGATGCCCCTGCCTCCACTGGCAAAAATGGTTTTATTAGGATAATAAATCTTAATGCCTCAAGACACTGTTAGGAGTTTGGGGAGGACAGCAAACAAATGATCAGGTCCCAGTTTGCATAACAGGTATCTACCAAGTATCAATTAAAAATCAATCAAACATTAAGTTTTTATGACACAAGTACAGGACAGTTAGCTGTTTTACTTACTGGTAGGACCCATGGACTGTTGCGGGAACTGCTGGTCATACAGGACCATCACAGCCCTGGATTTCTACACGGCAGCACTGCAGACAGCAGCTTGTACTCTTTAACAAGCCTCTGCGTGTGCCTTAACAGGATTGTACTTATTCTGTAAAATGCCAGCTCATCCCAAAGGGACTCAAAGTACTGTGTATCCTATCCCCCTGAATCCTGTCTGTGAACCAGACTGCAAAGGCAAAGTACCAGAAGCAGACGGATGGTAAATAATGAATGAAGCCTAATATCCATGTCTGACTTTTGACGAGCTTCCAGTTACTTTTCAGGCCCTGATTAATGCAGGTAGCTATGCACGGCATGACACACCTAGTCCGTTCAACGTCCCGATGCTGTTGATCATCCAGCGGCTGATGGTGTGGTTGGCCAGCGAGTCGAACATGCTGCTGAGGGCGCTGGCGCCCGCGGCCGTGCCGATCAGGTACTCCAGGATGAGGTTCCAGCCGATGAAGAACGCAACAAACTCCCCCACTGTCACGTAGCTGTAGGTGTAGGCAGAGCCCGTGGTCTTGGGGACCCGCACACCAAACTCAGCGTAGCAAACGCCTGTTTAGAAAAATACGAAGCAACATAAGGAAAATGTGCTTGGAAAAGGAAAAAAGTAAAACTGCCTTTGTCCCACCTGTTTGGAGGTGCCAGGAGGTGCTTGGGGCTGTAGTTAGCATCAGGAACCCAGAGACATCACAGGGGGCCGTGGTGACCCTCCCTCCCCAATCGCTTGGCAGCCCATTAAAACCAAGCTATGGTGGATTTTTTTTTTTTTTTTAAGACACACAGTTCGAACAAGCCAAACCTTTACAGCCCATTGTAGAAGAGCCTTCTCTCATGTGGGACCCTCTGGCATGGCCAACTGCAGCCCCCACAGACACAAAACCAAATCTGGGGTGGGAATTAATGCATGAGGAGCAGAACTGGGCAGCACTGGTGGTGCAGTCCTTGGAGCCTTGTTTCCCTGCAGTAGCTTTGATGGTGATAGATATCTTTTCTTTCCCATCCAACAGTAACACCATAATATGATTTTTGCCATTTTTCCTGGGATTTTATCAAATGTTTTATTTGTGGTATCAATATTCTGACAAGCTCCCAGAGCTTTTGGCTGCAGAAACCCAGTGAGACCTGCCAGAAGACAGTGTTTGGGTTTCTCCAAAGCACTGTGGGGCACAAGGAGGTCAAGGATGGTTATAGCTGTTGCACGGCATCCTGGACCAGCGTTGCTCAGCCTCAACCTAGAGCAAGATGCCACAGGAGGGCTCACAGAATGTTACACCTCTCCCTGCCCCAACTGTGCAATCTCCAAGCGCCTATCTTGGATTATTGCTACGCAGATCCAGCCACGAGCACTGTCACGACCATCCCTACTCTCATTCATACCCATGCTAGAGGAGTTTGAAGCCATCTTACATAGAGAACATAAGTTATTTTAACACTTAAAATTGTTACATGTCTTATTCCGAAGAACAGTTGCAAATCTGACTTTGAAGAATAAAAGAAAAGCAAAAAGAAATATTTAACTGGAACCGTTTGGGAGATTTCAGTGGACTTCAATACTTTCCAAACTCCCCGTGTACTTACTATGTCAGGATACTTTTCAATAAAAACCTGACCCTGACACATTTCTGTCTTAAAACAACCATTAGCTTTTATTTAAAAGGAATGGATGGACTTAGTCATAAATTCCCCAAATATTAGTCAGAACAAGTGCTGGAAGGGTGCACTGCCTCCTGCGTGTTGAACACTGATTAAGTCCCTGCTCCAAAGACCCCAGTTCAGCTTGTATGGGTTAATGGGTTAGGGTCATTATTATCGTTGTGCAACACGTAGTAATTATTGAGTTCTTTAACAACAACTATTCTCTATTTAGAAGATAATAATTGCTTCAAATTTGCAATCTGTTCAGTATAGAGAGAGAGGAATGAATAATTTATAAAAATGTTATTAGGTCTCCGCTCTTACTGTAATTGCAGTTTTTACACAGTACAGACACAGAATTAAATCTCTAAGCTGAATTTGGTGGTGCTTCCTTTCTTGGTAGTGGTGGATTTTTACATTCCATTAACTGTTTAACTTGCACGCACGATGCTGGCAGTGCTTTGCAATGGGACTCTTCAAAACTTGATTTCTGTAAAGCAGGCCCAACTGCAGGAGCAGCAAGACATCCCCATCATCCAGTCCTACAGACAGTCATTATTCAAAGCTGATGAAAAATACATGAGCTCGGCAAAGGTAAGACAGTCACAGATAACTACAGGCCTGAATGATTTATGAAACAGGTGCTCTGATGGGGACAAGTATCTAGTTTCTCTCTTTGATGGCCTTAAAAATCATATAATTTTTCTTGGAGGCAGCTCTACTTTTAGCCAATGACAAGATAAGGATTAAAGAGGATTGTTATTGATACAGAATGATAATGGCAAAGCAAAGACATTAATATGTATAAAATATTTGAGTTTTCAATTACACTACTAGGATCCCAAAATAGAAGAGTAACCTTTCACTGTGCATTGAGTACAGCAACACGTTGTGGATATCTCCATTAGATATCAGCATATATTAAGAAAATAAACTACTTTTTTATCATAGCACGCAGTATCCAGTCCAGGGGACACACAATGCAAGATCTGCTCTCCATTCTTGACTGCCAGTGGCTGTATCAGGTGGCATTAATAATCATATCACTTTGCTTTGTGGTGCTGCAGGTCCTCCATCAGAAACAGGGTTCACAGCACTTTCCTCTCTACTTAAAAAGGAAGATAATATCATAATTTATTAGGGTGCAGATTTTATCTGGGTGCAGATAATATCATATTTTATTAGGTGCAGATTTTATCTCACTAATCTCTGCTGCATCAGTAGTGTATTACTATTATTATTATTATTATTGTAATACAACTGCATAACGAAACCGTGTTACTCAGTCACTCCTTGGCAGACCCAGCTATTCATCACCTCATCCCCCAGCACCTGGAGAGATGCAGCTCTCCTGGTGCCCCTGTGCAGCCAGCCCTGCCCCAGGGCTGTAGGGGGAGGCTGGGCGCATCCTCCCCGCCACAACTCTTTGAATTTGGAGACAGATTTCTCCCCCCCACCTAATCAAGAATGTTTGCAAGTTTCTTCAGAAAACAAACCAGCACAGTGGCTGTTTGGAAGAGCAGTCTTTTTACAGAAGACCATTTCTTTTACTTGAATATCAGCTACACCGTGTAATTGGTGTGACAGTCATTACGCTGGTGTAATTATACAGTTATTGACATTATTCAGAAGGACACAAACACAGCTGAGTGGTTTGGTCCATGACATTGTCCCTTCCAAGATCCCATCTACAACCCTCCATTTTTCAGATTTAATTGACCTCTCCATTCTCTGGTTTATCTTGTTTGAGGGCGGGAGGTGAGGCAGCCAGCAGCTTTGCATACAGAAGTACATAGGTTAGGTGCTTCTGGGTTAGTGCTGTTTTGGTCTCACAGTGGGCATCCTGACCTGCCTGGTGAGGACTTTTGTGGTGAGCGGTACCTCAGTGGGGCAGGAGAGGGATCACGAAGTCCCCACTGGCTTCAAATCCCAGTGCTGCAACTGCCACTGGGCAGCACAACCAGTGGCACAAGGAACTGGTGCAAGCACCTCAGCTCTGTGCACCTTCTTGGCGGCTGCCCTGCTTCTGGTGTGCCAGGGCTGTGGTGGCTGTGGTCGTGGTGTGGCTGCTGACCCTCTCATTGCCATGAGGCCACACAGGGACCATGAGACATCCCACAGGGCACTGGCATGATGGGAGTGATGTTTCAGGTGAAACAAGACTTCAAGAAGGGGCCTTTCAGCAGCGCTGGAGTTAACACCTATTAGTTCATGCACACAAGAAATCCAGAGGGACCATCCTTCGTTAACCCAGAGCACCCAATTTATCGAGGCAGAGATATAGCAAAATCCTATTTTCAGCAACCCACTGAGCCTGTCCATTGTGTTTCATGATTGCTGTGAGCAGATACATAAAAGGGAGCTCCATAAAGAAAGCTTCCTTAGAAAAAGGACTTCCATCTCTCCAGCACCACCCAAGCAGCTCATGATCAGCTGCAGCTGGAGTCCCTCATCCCAGCCCTTGTCCTGCAGCCAGGCAGCACCTGAGGCACATGCTCATCTCTCCCCTGCTCTGTTGTGCACCCTGGATGTTGCTGAGACTGCTCCCATGTGGGTACCAGGTAAGAGCATGGCAATGTGTTCCAGAACTGCATGGCTTGGTGCTTGAAATCCCCATCAAGGGTTGCTGGGGTTGCAGAGCAGTTCCTGTAGGACAGAGAGTCTCTTCTTTCCTTGCAGAGCCTGATACCAAAGCCTGTGGGGTTGTGTGGCAGAGAAAATTATCCCATGCTGGTAACCATCATGGGGGAGGACTTGACCCTGGCCTGAGCTCACGGTAAGGGGTTTGCACAATGTGATCAATAAGGTTGTATTGCTTTAGGAAAGGAGATCACCACAGGGACAAGCAATGGATGGTGGAAAAGGCTGTGGAGAGGGCAGTGGGGTTGGGCAAGAGTCAAACTGCTGACTGTTGCCAAGAAGAGGTTTTAGTTAGACACAGGGGTGAGAGTAGGGGAATCGCAGTGGCTGCAGCTGGTGGAGGGAGCCTGCGGTGTCCCCTGCACTGGAGGCTTTGTGGTGGGAAGTTGGGCAAATGCTTCTGTTTGAGAGTTGAATAAAAGTCCTCCCAGTGAGAGAATGAAAGAGATTGATTTAATTTAATTTATCAGGTTAATCGATTATGCTATGTCTGTAAGTACCCTGATGGGGCACATGTTGCTTAAACCTAGGAGAAGGCATAACTGGAATTTGTCGGATAGATGAAATTAGAAAAAATCCCTAACTGAAACCACACTAAACAGTGTGGAGGGGTTTCCCACCAGTGGGACCTGCCCAGATGGGCCTCCCTGTGGCTGCCTCCCAGGGGAGCTGAATGGCTTTCTGGAAGGGGCTTTTTTAGCCCAAAACCTCTTGGGTTCACTGTGCAGGCAGTGGGATCTGACTCTGTGATCTTCAATACATCACAGGAAAGTAAGTGATCTAGTGGTCCCATCTGGCCTTAAAACTGTGAGAAACTCCTTCAAATCTGTCTGTGCATGTTTACCTGAGCTCACTGCCCAGTTCACAGGGAGTGACCGTGATATGAGAGCTGAAATCATGTCCCTGACGAGCCCGATAGCCCGTCTGGCTCCCAAACCCTTGCTCGGTTTTACTTGCCAAAAACGTGTTGCTGTTACAAACAACAGCAGTGTCAACCACAAAGTGAGGAAGCAGCCAAGGAGACTATCAAAACACTGCATCCTTCACAAAACACTTTCCCAGGGCTACAAAAGCAAGGGGAGATGAAAGCTAAGTGGGAAGTGGCGCGGGCTCCCGTGGGCAAAGGCAGGAGGAGCTCCCTGCTGCGGGGCAGGGCTTGTGTCTGGGGTGAAAAAGCCCCTTTTGGAGGACAGTGTGTTTTTGTTAAATGAGACCCACCCAGGCTCTGTTTGCTCTTGGATTGCATCATGGCCAGAAAAACCCTTGTAGAGGAGAGCAAGCAGGCAGTGGGAAAGGATAAAGACACTGATGCTATCTACTACCTCAGTTAAAAAATGGGCAGTTTGGTTCATTTGTTGTGTTGGGATCTCAAATGAGCATCAGATCTCATTGCATTCTCTCAGCTCTTGTTCTTGTTGAACCAGTGGTAAATGTGTCCAGGCTGGCTTGTTAGCGGGCTCTGACTGGGGAGGAGGGAGGCAGGACTGCCAGTGTGGTGGTCCCCAGCCAGCTTTGCTGGGATCTTTCCTTGGCATGGCTTTGGGGAGAGCGTGACACTTGTTCCTGTGCTGTGCCAGGGTTGTCCCTCTGGGCTGCAGGGGATTCAGACTCACATGGACTTTGGTGGGATCTCCATGGAGCAGCACTGCAACCTTCAGGGAAAGAGCAAGATGTACTTTCACCTCCCCCTACAAAAATCCAGAGACTTGAAAAGCTGAGCCAGGTCATTTTGCTGTGTTTGCTGTTCCTGTCTTCTATCAAAGCCCTTTGCCATTTACTCAAGTTTCCTTATCCAACCCGTGGATAAAAGCTGGATACCAGACTGACACAGCATGCAAAGTCCTCTGAGCAGGAACATCACATCATCGTGTTAGCACTGATCTGGAAAGGACAAATGCCAGCAGTACTGGCTTTATGTGGAAACCACAGCTCGAGCCATATGCTCAGCTGGGTTCCTACAGAGGAGACGGAATTCACCAGCTTTTCACTAAAATACATAATTCCTCTCTCTCGGCACATTTGTTTGTTGTGTTTTTTGTTTGGAAATTCAGAGAATGATCCTGCACAAATAGGAGCCAATAAAACCAACTCTAAAACTAATTGAGGAATTTTTTAACTGTTAGCAATGTCCACTACAAAAGAAGCTGGCCCTGATGCTACCCAAGCCACTGACACCCTTCCTGTTGAAAAAGGATTTCCCATAAGCCATGTTGTGCTCTTGCTCCAATGCTGTGGCTTGGCCGTGCTCTCTGCCTGGGACACACACTGCAAAACTCTCCGGTGTTTCAAAATATATTGACCACAGGCTCCATTCTTGGGGAAGTCATCAGCAGCTCATTGGGGTAATTATGCTTGGGCTGCTGGTTCCCAGTACAAGGTTTGGTTTGATATTTGGACAGTGAGAGACACCCCATGAGCTGGGTAAGCTCAGTGTGAAAGGCTTTTTTAGTCTACGGGGAAGTCGCTACCTCCTCGTAGCTTGTGTTGCTGAGTGAGGGTCCTGCCAGGCATCCACCCATGGATGGAGCCAGAGGATGCACGAGATGACGTGTTACTCAAAAACGCACCCACACGACTCACCTGACAAGATGGAGGCGACGGCAGCGATGATGAAGGAAACGATGACCCCGGGTCCTGCCATCTCCTTGGCTACCAAGCCGGACACGACGTACATGCCAGTGCCCACACAGCTCCCGACGCCGAGGGAGATGAGGTCGAGGGTGGTGAGGACCTTGGCCAGCCTGGCACCCTGGGCGGCAGCGGTCCCCGTGCCCTCCAGCATTGACTCCACGGGTTTGGTGCGCAGGACGCGGGTGCGCAGGGCATGGCCCGCCACCCCCCATGGCACCCGCCGTGGGTCCAAGCGTGAGAAGAAGCCGCTCATGGCTGGTGTTGGGCTTGGCGGAGGTGGATCACGGATGGTTTTGGTAGCACCCGCTCAGGGCTGTGGCTGCATCTCCCTCCTTGTGCTGGTGGCCCAGCTGCAAAGAGAGGAATGTAGTTTTTAACTGGAATAGCAAAGAAAGAGGGATGTGCTCCACATGGAGAAACCAAAAGGGGCCCTCAAGCTGGTTTCAGTGCTGGGAGAGCCCTGGGGACTGAGGGGACCTTTGCTATTGCCAATGCTGCTGCTCTGGAGAAATCTCCTTTCTCCATCCCAGTTGTTTTGTACAGCAGAGATGCTCTGCCCCCCTTTATGTATGTCTGCACAGTTTTAGCCCCAGTTTATTAATACAGCCCTGTAAGCAGCAGAAACCTGATGCCCTCCAAATGCCCATTAATTGCTTAATTGCTACCAGAAGTGATGATGGCTCTGTATAACCACAAGGTGCTGGTGGCCACCGTGTCAAGTGGGGTCCTGGCAGGGACCAATCCCAACTCCAAGCCTGCAGCACTGCAGCATGTTCCGGCAGCAGGGATGCTCCTGGGATGCTGGCACCATGTGTCAGCCCACCATCACCATGCCAGGCCACATGGGGACCTTCTGTGGGACATCACTATGCTCCACCTACTCTGCAAAAAAAGAGAATCTGGGACAGTAGCTTTGCTGCTATATCCAGCCTGTTGAGACAGCTGGCTATGGGGCTTGATCACCATGAATTGGCCCTTACAGGGAAGTTGACTCTTACAGCTGTCTGGCTGTACTGGTTGTTTTTTCTTTTTGTGTGCTACCATCATCTTGGTGAATCCTAAAGGGGAAAGTTTTAAAGGGTGCTGCTTGTTCAGGTGCCAATGAATCATGTGGTTAAAAAAAGTCCTTAGTGTGGTTTCTTCGCTCAAATCATCACTTCATCGTTTAGTTATTTAAATACTCTTTTAGAAATACATTTTAAATTAAGAGATGTTGTTTTTCTGGAGTAACTGCAACAAGCTTTGGGGTCCAGCTTCTGCATAGTTAAGGCAAGCTGAGAGAAGAGCTCAGCAGAAGCTTTAAGACTGCCTTAAAATTGTCTTATGATTCCAAATCTTGAAATTGTCTTAAAAAGCATTAAATTATCTTGTCCTGCTCTTTCTCTGTGCTTTTTCTTCTTAGGTCATATTTTCAAGAACTATTCCGCAACCGCCATTTCCCCCCTCCCTTTCTGCTTGTTTTTTAGCAAACTGTAGTTCTCAGGCAAGCTCCTAATACCAGCAGCAATGACTTCCTAGTGACACACGGTGACTTATTGACTTTGTCAGTTCTCGTTATTTTGCTCAATCTCTGCATGCTAATATAAGGGAACAGGAAAAATAGTTTATTAAATATGAACTTTAGCCTGGCAGCTTCTTTCCTGTTAATACAGAAATAGTTTGGTTTTTTTTAATTTCCTTGAAGACAAAACAATTATTTTTCCATCTTTACATCCAAAACAAATTACATTGTATCTACCAGGCAGCTTTGTATTGCTGGAGTTTATGAAATAAAACACAGCATTCATTTCATGTTTTGGTTGATCACAGTTCAAATTGTGCTGATTTTTTACCTCGAGCAACCACAAGCTGAAAGGCTGGATGTTCTAGCTAAGAATAATAGTACGAAAAAACTGTTACTGCTCTTGAGCAAATGTGCATCTTTGGGTTGAGAATAAAAACTGAGTGCTCAAGGAGTCAGCTGTTTTGCAGCATGGGCTGGATCTCATCTTAGGTTTTACTTTCTGGTTTAAATGAAGGTTTGTGTTGGAAGCGGGCAGCTGAGCCAGAGCTCAGTGGGTCTGCGCCAGCTGGGATGAAGCAGAGCAGTCCTCAGGGCAGCATGCCCATGTGCTGGCATCTCCAGGGTGGCTCGGCTTTGCCAGGGCTGTGTTTCAGCCACAGGGTAAATAACTCCTGTAGGCAAAGTGATCACCACTCAAAATGCATCCTCCTTTTATCCAAAGCACAGTATCTCTGAAGCACGGGCTGGCAAAAAGAGGCCTTGCTGTACTTTACCCAACCACTTCCCATCCTTTATTTAATTATTTTCCTTGGACTTTATGGATGCTCCTATTTGAGTTTGAAAGACGTAGGTTGCTGTGCTTGGGTTTGTGCCAAATTGACTTAAACTAGCCAAGAAGCCGGGCAGAATTATCTGTCTGGTTTTTGAACTGTTACAACTTTAAACATTCTTATATCTGTGCAATTTTCTCACGTATTTTGTACTGTACAAAAATATTTTTCCCAAGTGAATCTGTCCTTGGTTTACTCATGCCAAAAACTCACCACAAGGTGAAAATAATAGATACTGAAGGGTCAGCTCTGCACTCTTATAAAGAAAAGCATACTGAGAATCAATGGCTGGAAGCTGAGGCTGGACAAAAAAAAGTTGGGTGATTAACTATGGGAAGAGATGACCACTGGGAAAAATTGATTTGTGGCTCTTGATGTCTTTATACCATTTCTGGATGCTTTTGTGAAGGCTGTGCTTCTCGCAGAGGAGCCACTGGGCCACCAGAAGAGGCAGGATGGTGTGGCATGGAGGTGCTTTGGCATGGGAAAACCTGCCTTGTGTTTTAAGGGGGTTGCGACTGATGTGGTTTGAGATCACCAATTTTTCATCATCTTGTCTGAGGTGTCTGTGAGTGGCTGATGAAGGGTTTTGGAAGTGTGGCATATGCTCAGGTCTTGCTGGAGGGATCCGCATCCACCCTGGAAAAATTAGTGTGTCCCCCAAACTGAAGAGAGTTGAGCATGAGTGATTCAGACAGCCCAGTTCACTCTCAAGGCACATCAGGGTACAGAAATTACTTTCTCACCAGCACTGCAAAAAACCTCAAGGGAAGACATGGCAGCCTTGTCCAGGAATAATTTAAAACTGCTAAAATAATAAAAAAACTTAAATATTTTAAACGGTTTAAATTTAAAGCAGGAACTGACTGGTGGATCTGTGATGTACCCAGATTTAGGCTGCTGAGCTGTTGCAGCTGCCCAGGGCTGGGCTGGGATTGGATCCTTCTGCATAGCCGCCCAACATAGCCCTGCAATTTGTATGGCCCCTCCTAAGTCATCAAGGGGGGGGGGGTGGGGGGGTGGAAATCCTCCAAAACATCTGATATGAAATAACTCTATAATTGCTACTGTATTCAATTAAAGCGATCATTTGAAACGATTCCAGATGTTTAAGTGAGATCAGCATATTGCTGCTCTGTAGCTTGGAAAACGTTTCACTCCATTTGAAACCATAAAAAAGAAAAAAATCTTATGAATGGCAACCATTTATATGGGGCAGAGACAGCTCGCTTCTGCTCTGCTCCACTAACCCTGGCTAGCTAGAAGCACACAGTGAGAAGGAGATTTTTTTACTTGTGGGTTTTTTATCTTCTCTCCTCATTATAAACCCAGGCAGATGAGGGGACAAGCCTGACTCAGGATGCTGCAGCCGGGTTTCAGAGTTGCACAGCTCTCCATCATCAGGCAGTCTGCATCAGTTTTTCCCGGCTGCCGCCTCGCCGGCTGGCGCTTGCTGCTGCCACCACGCGCTTGTTAGCAACCGCTGTTTGTACCGAAACACTCTTCTTCATTAGGGTAAATTAACTAAAACAGTAATCAAGTCAGGAGAGCCCTAGGTATTTACAGGCATGGATCTTCCTTAGTGTCTGGATTGGTGCTGAGTTATTCCTGATGTAAAGTGGTGGGATGCAGCATGGTGACCCCCAGCATCACCCATCCTCATCACTCCCCACAGCTCGAGCTTCCCCAGACCTCATCTGTGCTTTGGAATGGCTTATTTGATTTTTCTGTTAATGACTCCCCTCTGTCCAGGAGTCCACAGAGGTCTTAAGCAAAGACCTCTCTTAAATGCTGGGAACACAACAAGAAACAGAACATTGATGGTGATAAATGAAAAAAGAGAACTCCTGTTGGTGTATTGATGGAAAGCCAGGCAGGGGCACTCATTAAGAGGAAAAGGTTGGATTTCCTCTGGTTTGCATGGCTCACAGGAGTAATTATTACAGAGAAAAACTTTCTGATACCCCAGGAGCAGCTGGGTTGGCGTGGTCCTGGCCCAGGATGTGGGACAGCAGCACCCAGTTTGCTGCAGGGGTTTTATGGCGAAAGCCCCTTTCTCCTTGCTCGGGGGAGATGTGCCCCAGAAATGTGGGATCGAAGCAGGTTCCATTCAAACACTGAGGCAGTGCCTGCTGTGGACCTCAAATACGGTAACACGGATGTTCATGGTGCAGGAGAAACAGCCCTGAGACCTGCTCCCCGCTCTGCATAGGGGCTGAGTGATGAGCCGGGCTGCAGCATCACCCCTGGGAAAAGGGAGCCCCAAAGGCTCAAGGGGCTGCAAGAGGTGGCTCAAGATGATGCAAAAAGCAGCTCCTGGCAGCAAACCCGCTGCATCCCAGATGAAGGACAAAAGAAAGAGGAAGAAACATGCTAGTCTGACTTCCCTGCTTCCTTCCCCTTTTTCTTTTAATTACTAGCTCAGTAACGGTGAGGCGGGCTCGTATGAAGAGACACAAGATACTGAATTTCATTACAGCTCCTACAGCAAGGAGAGAAATGACGTCAGCGGCGCGATGCGGCGGGAGTCAGGCAGCGGCTCCGGCGGCTGCCGACCGGAGAGATGCCTTCTGCCGAGGATGCTCGTCACGTTAATGTTTTCATTGCAAATGTGATTTGATTTGGAGTTTTATGTGCTTGTTTTTACAGTGTTGATCTCCAGCTGGGCTGCCACTGTAAAATCTGGCTCTGTCTCCATCACAGCCCTCCTTAAAGGGATTTAAAAGCCAGGCACAGAGCCGAGAGCGAGGGCTGGTCCTTGCTAGTCCCGGCGCTGCTCACGTGGGTCCAGCTTCAGCAATCTGGCCCTGTGCCTTTGCTGTTAATTTTAGGCTCTTTTTATTTTTAATCTTTCCATTTTTACCTCTGCTTGAGTAATTCAAGCGGAGCTGTGGTTAATTTAAACTAAAATTCTCACTAAGTTAAGCTAGAGATATATTTCATGTTTAAGACCAACTTTTTATGTTGCATCAACTAAAAAAATGGGTTCAAGGAATTTTTTTGTGTGTGTCTTCATAGAAAAATGGAAGTGGAGGGGTTGAACATCACTTTTCTGTTACTTCCATCTGTAAGTAACAACACTAAGTGGTTTACCAATGTTAACACTGCTGTAAGATGGCTAAACATCATTGTCTTCTTTTGACAAATAAGCAAAATAAAAGAGGAAATATTTAGTTTGACCAAAGACATAAGGATGCCACACATCCAGAGCCAGCCCCCAGGAGTCTTTAAACTTTGTATTCTCGTCTCTAGTGTAAGAGTTAAAGGAGCATAGGCATGTAATGCAGCAAAATAATTAACATGTACATCGAGATTACCCCTTTTGCCCCTCTCCAGCCTTCAGAGGGGTGATACAGTGTGCTGGTTTAACTGCTGTCATCTCTGGGGAGAGGCTGGACTGCCTGAATAATCAGGGAAAAGGTAGAAGGAAGGATGTGAGAGATGTCAAAGCTCCTTTATGATTGGCAGCTGGTGGGTCCCAATTCCTAAACTAAATAGCTAAGTTGGTATTTGAGCACCGATCTTGGGGCAGCATGTCCATGAAGGCGAGCAACGAAGAGGTTGAGGTGGCTGAGTGCTCATCTTCCTGCCTAGGTGAGGAATAGGTGGGAGCTGAAGTAACACATTCAGAGGTGAAATTGAAGCTGGTCATGGTGAAGGCCAGCAGATCCCTTGATATTGGATTGTTCTAAACTTTGCCAGGGTTAATTACATGCCAACCTCACGGTTGGTCCAGGCTGTCAGGGCCCCTTGGGATCTTCTGGAGCATCAGGCTAGTGAGAAACAGCTCTGGGGCTGGAGGGATCAGTGTTTTCCTCCTTCCTAGAGGCTGGGTGCATTTGGAGGTAGCACCTATATCTCCTACAGCCTGCAAGGGATGGAAACCCAAATGCACTGTTCACCTTTTCCAAAATGTCCATGGGCATCCCTGCAGGCACATCCCCTCCCCACAGACAGTAAATCTACCTCTCCAAGACACCAGGTTTTCTGCTGTCCTTCTTTCTTGTGTCTATAGAAAGAAGTCCTATGGCTGGCATTTTGGTTTTCCACTTGTTTTCTGCCCTTTTTGTCCAGGTACCAATGATTTCTCATGGTGCAGAGTGGTGTAGGACTGAGTGCAAGGTATTAATGACAAATACAACAGTCAGAGTGGCGAGATGTAAGTAATGCAATATGCATGAAGTGCTCCATTTCTGTTTGCAAAAAAGCTATTTAATCACCAAAAGAAAAAAAACAAGAGAATTATGGAGAAAGAGGTATAATCAATTTGCACATTTTCAAAAAGGTTAGCTTGTCATTGTCTTGAGACAGCAAAGTAAAAGCCTTAAAAAATGTAATGATACTGCTAAAGCAGGGAAATGACAAATCGATAGCTGGGTGAGCTGAGCAGGAGATGAGGAACAAGGAACTTCTTGGAACTGCTCTGACAGGTGGCCTCTATGAGAGTGATGAAACCACATGAAATTAGTAAATTTGCTTCTCCATCAGTAAAATGGGAGAAAGTAGCTACCTTACAGAAGTGCATGAATGGTTAATCCAGTTGGGTTTTCTAAGGAAGCAGAAGAGAAACCAGGCTAAAAACTATTAAGGCTTCTCTAGCCATACCTTGTTGAAAAGAATATGGCTTTTGTACCTGCTCATGGTCATCTGCAGAAGGACCCTTGCGGCTCTGTGTACCTGCAAATGCTCATTTGTGGCAGTTGACTGATTTTTGCATTTGAAGCACAGCTATTGATACCAATGCTACGGCCTCCCCTATCCTTTTGCAGTCAAGCCACGGCATGGTCGAACACATGAAACTCCTAAAGGAAGTTTGTGCTCACAGGTCTGGCTGCTCAGACTGTTTCAAGGACTAGTGTCCCCACCTCTGAAATTCAGGCATTTAAAACACTGCAAGCCACGTGCTCAGGAACCGAGATTCATCTCATGTGCTGGCACATAATTCTGCAACCTTCCCTCTGGTTTTGATAGTAGCAGCTCCAGACCCTGAGCTGTCACAAGAGGAAAAAGCATCTTCCTGATAGTATGGTATCTTCTCTGGGTCGTAGCGAGTTGCCTGTTTGCAGCGTTAGGTAGATATTGTTCTAGCAGTATGATTGCCGCTGGCAGCAGCAGGGTGGTTGCTGCCTTGTGTTTGCAGCTCTGGGCTTTTTCCTATTTGGGGGTAATGGGTTATACTTTTAGTAATTACTCCTTTGAGATACACATTTTCTGTAACAAATGTCACTGTCAGAGTGGACCAGGGCTTCCTTTGTATCACTGAAATGTTTAGACCTGGGTTACCAGACAGTCTCTTCTAGAATTATACTTATTTAAAAACTGTCTTTGCTTTAACAACATACAGGAGGAAATCTCTGTAATTACTGGGTTGTGCTTTCTTCTTCTTCCTTCTGTGGATCCATACTTTTACACCGCAGAATGAAAGTCATTATGGTTTGCTCCAGGCCAGCCGTGAGAGCTTTTTACATTTGACATAATTCACAGAATGGGTTATTTATTAATGTGTGAGGCGCTCTAAACAAAATGGATTTTTACTGTTGGGAGAGTCTGGCTGATGCATCATTATGACAACTTATTTCATTTCTGGGTAGCATTTTGAATTTCAGTGGCAAAAACACAAATTAAATCTTTCAGTAAAGCACCGATTTAAGAGTTTGGCTATGTCATCCAAACCAGAACAAAAAATTACCTGTGTATCAAATATAGGATCTGAAAACTCACTCTTTTTAAGCCTCTACTTTTATTTTGAAGATTGCTGTTTTTAAGGAGATTCCTTTATTCCCCACTAAGAAACTGTTGTTTTTTCCTCTCAGCCCTTACTCTCACTTACCAGCAGTCTTTCTGGCTTTCTGTAATAATTTAGTAGGAGTCTGAACTGGTCTTTTACACTGTAAACACATCAGGATTACAAACATGGTTCAGCTCTTGCTGGTTTTCAGATGCATTTCTCTTTTGTATATGCACATGGTCTCATTAATTAGTTATCATGTTCCATCAGCGGTTATACAAGTGTAATTGATTATGCCTCGCTGCCCTGTTTCCATCATTTTGGCTATCAGCTCATTAATGCAGGAAAGGTTCTAAAAGAAATACTTCCCTCAGAACAAGCTGGAAAGACACAATCTTCAATCCTGAGCCTACAAAAGGCTCCAGAAGAAGCAGTAGTAGTATATGCAAATCAGTGGGGTTTTTTGCATATGAAAAAGGAAGCCTCGAGCTGTGGGGTAATTTGGCTGGTTGTAGCCTGTGCCACTAGATTCCTCAACAGAAGTGTGAGGTAGATGCAACGCACTTCCAAGGAAGTGAATAGCGGCTCCTGCTGCTTTTATTACATGTTTGGCTGCTTATATTTATTATTCGCTAGGACAAAAAATCCTTGCCTTACATGAGTAATCCTCCTGCATTTCAACACAACCGATTATATGAGTAATGTGAGCACAAGTTGATCAAATAAGATGATTTAGAATAGTTTCTGTGTTTAGTCATTTATCACCATCAGTCAGGCAAAAACACCTAAGCGGTGTGTAGTGTGAGTAATACCTGGTGTTGTAGCATGAGGGGTTTTTGACATTTCCCACTGAGTGAGTTACGAATGCACATCTAAGACTAAATCACCATCTGAGATGGTACTAGTGAAGCAGAATTAAATGAAGAATTATATGTTCTTAAAAATGCTAATAGCATAAAAATTAGGGTATTATAGTATTCCTGAGTGATGCACACACACACTGCCCGGAGATGTCCTTGTGCAGCAAGGGACTCAGCACAAGCCAACATGATTACCTTTAGCCTAAAATTTGCTTTCCATTGAAGCCCTGGTAGCTAATTGCATACTCACTGTTAGCATCCCTTACTGGTGAGACCCCAAAACCCAACCTCTTTCACTGAGGCAACACTTTTTGTCTCCCAGCTACAGTAAGTGGATTCTCCCCATGGTGTGCTGCCCTGCCTGGCAAGCATAACTCAACTGATGTGCCCGCACGCAATTAAGAGCAGAAAGGAGAGTCGCTGAAATATTGTTGCTGTAGTTCTTGTTTGTGCCGGAGCTCTCAGCCAAAGGAACTCAACATATTCCTCCTTTCTGTCTTAATTTACTTTGAGCAGAGCTGATGCCCCTAGTTATTAATTGCACATCTCCTGGTCCCTGATGCTTCCACTGCCGGTTAATAAGTGGAACACACCTGCTGTTGCCCAGGTGCCTTAGATGAGGCACTGCCGTACCCAGATGCTTCCCGAGCACCTCACTGCAGGGTTGGAGAGACATGAGACCTGTCATCAATGCTTTCTGCCCGTTCCCAGCCGAGGATGAAGGACAGGCAGGAGAAACATACATTTCCTTCACTACCAGACCAGGGTGTCCAAATCCCACCTGGAGGCCACCCTGGCATTGCTGAGCACCACGGAGCAGTTGGTCATCTGGTACAACTCAACAGGTCCATCATTGAGACCTGCTTCAATAATGCTCAAGCACACGTTTAAGTTTTAATTGTGCTTCTGTGGGTGGAATGTGCTCAGATGTGCAAGTGGTGTCTCAGCACAAGGGGGTGTCTCCATCCTCAGTTTTAAAAAACTTTGTTGAGTAGGACCCAGCCCGCACTCGGGGATCTGAGGACCTACAGGAGGAGTAGACCAAATCACCAAGTTAGGTCATGGTCACCAACAAGCGAGAGTCAGAGGCTGCTGAGAGGGGCTGCCCTCAAACCCACACATTTGGTTTTACAGATGTTTACCTAAAGTTTCGACCCAGATACCCCCACAAACACTTGTTGCATGGCAGCAGTAACCCATTTCCCTATAGGCAGCAAACCGCTTGATCCTGCAGCTCTGTCCTCTCGGAATTAGGATGTGGCGCTTGAAAAACCTGCACCACAAAAGCTCGTCTTCTGTTCACCTGCCAGGTAGATTTAATTTATGGTATCATGTATTTCAGTAAATTATTGATACAGTTGCTGTGCAGAGGAACAGAAACAATAGAGTCACGTGCTGCATGGCTCCACCTCACTGGTTTTGTTTCATAAGTGCCTAGGCTTCGCTCTGACAGTTTTATTGCAGGGAAAAAATAGTTTTCTCCTAGGGATGATCCAGCCTGGTGACAGAAAGGGATGGGCTGTGGTGGCAGCACCAATGCTAGCTGGAGCACCCAGCCCCGTGCCGATGCCAGCATAGCCTAGAGGCAGGGCTGCTGTTCAATAAGCCAAGGAAACATATACAAGAAGAAAATTGCTCAATACTAGAATGCAGTTTCCAGTTGACAACCACAGTTTAGCTACATCTCACCACTTGTAAATGAAAAATGTTTTAGGAATCTCTGTGGCTCATGGATCTAAGTTAGAATCTGCTCCCACTTACACCATGGGTGGCTTAATGAGTTCAGCAGACTCACCTTGGACTGAGGTGAGACTCTGACCAGGTTTTCATATCCATAGGAAGTAGCTCTAAAATGCCTACTATATTTCTTGACTCTGGATCCTTTTGCATCCCTAGATCCACTGTCTCTCACAAGAATGACAAGTCCAGGACCAACCATGGTTTTACATTTTATAGAGAGTGCCAATCTGGGAGTAATGATTTTCTAAAAAATTTTTTTAATCAATGTGAAAGACACAAATACTAACCACCTGCTAATGTTTTTTTGTGTGACATAGGGATCTTACTACCACACACAGATGAAGTATTTGATTCTTTGTTACATTCTTACATTCTTATTTTATAAATGTCTTAATAATCCAAACAACATGTTGCTTAAACATATACATTGTAATGATCTCAATAGCTCAGGTGCTCTGAAAGCAAAGTTTTGATTATTTGGGGGCTAAAACAGCCGAGGGACTAAGTATTCTGTTACAGACTATTCTGTTATCCTCTTTATTTTTTTTTTCCATGAAGAGCCTAGGATTGTTTTTATGTTTGTGTAAGTTCTTGCCATCCTATTGTTTGAATGCTGCAGGGCTTCACAGGAAAACCATTAATTTAGCCATTGAGAGGTTATCCTGTTCTCACTGAATTTTCTAGAAAAACTCCTGTTGCCTTCAAGGGAAGATGGATGAAATCTTATTATATGTGTGTGATTTCAGAACTGAAAAAACAGACTGTCTGGTGCTCAAGAAGGAAGTAGTGTCAACTCAGCCTATAAATATATCCTTTAAAATATTTTGGGCTGGAATCCTTTCTGATACGATCCCATCTGAGACTCTGAAATTCCACAAAGAATAAATTTTCATCATTTTCATACGATTCTAAAAAATAGAAAAGGGTAAGATATGTCTTGAGTTAGGAGTCATGACTGACTCCCTAAGGAGAATGATTTATGTTTTAAATTGCTTCGCGTCACTGCAATATGCACAAAGAAAGAGATTCTTTTTAGGGAGAGTTAATAAATGAAACAAGTTAGAAAATTGGAGGATTCAAAATATAAGGTGGTGAATCATTTGTTCTGCTTTTGGTATGTGGTCAAAAATCTCACCTGCTGGGAATGTTGTACTTGTCTGGAGGGGAGGCTGGGGTACCTGGGAGCAAAGTTGTACATCTCTGTGCCTAACTCAGGGAATTAAGGATCAAAGGTACCATTAAGTCCACCGAGTTCATTTTGTCTGAATTGCAGGCCATTAGCTTTCAGGCAATTACTCCTGCAGGGAGCCCAATGACTTGCTTTGGCTAAGTTGCATCTTTTGGGAGGACATCAAGTCTTGACATAAACAGACGGAGAATCCAGCAGGTTTTCTGATAGCTCCTTCATCAGGTCATCAGCCCTCCACTGTTCAAAAATGTGATCCCTCACTTAAATCAGAATGTTTTGGCTTTAGCATCTCAGCACTAGTTCATTTTGTGCCTTTCTTTGGCAGACGGAGGAATAACTCAGTGCCTAGTAATTTCTTTCTGTAGAGGCTTTTAGATTCAAGAATCAAGTCACCTCCCATCCTTCTTTTTAATGGAGTTGCTCAAGTGCTGTAATTCCTCAACTGTAAGGGCCTTTCTCTGGTCCTTGACAGTCTTTGGTTTTTCTTTCTTTCTTTCTTTTTTTTTTTTTTTTTTGCTTCCAATTTTATAGTCATTTTTGTTGATGTCTACTGTATTCTAGCAGTCTCAGCTTTCAACAGCTGAGGTAAAATTTCCTTCCTACACCTCCTCTTACTGAGCGGCAATTGAACGAGGCTTTTTTTTCATTGAACTTGTTCAGCAGCTTGTCCTATTGCAGATATTGCCCCCATCCTGTCTTTTCAGATATGTACTGTACATTTGACTTTGAGAGGACCCAAGATTCTTTGTTGGCATCATTTACTACTCATCAGCCTCTGTTTTGCTGGCAAAGTTCAGCACCTTTGACAGATGAAAATGGGAAATATCACTTGGGCCTTGGATCTCTGCAAGAACCTCTTACTTCTCTGTTCTCATGCAACAAGGATTCCCCATGGAGTGGTACGTTTTAAGAACGGGTAATTAGTCAGTTTAATCTAGGTAAGTTTTCACTCTATTATTGTTTTTGGCTTGTTTCAGGTTTTTTGTTTGTTTACAATATGTTGTTCACCTACGGTAAGTCATATGCCTTAGCAATGTGTACCAATAAAATGAACACATGCAAATATCTTTAGCAATCAGACTTTCAGTCTATGACAGTTTTTGGGCAATTAAACAAATGCCTTGGCATGCTAAAATGTACTTGCCTACTACTTAGGGACACTGGGAGGATTAATTAATTAATATGCTAGATTAAATCAGACATGGCTCTTTTGAGCCAAAAGTCTTCTCTGGGGTCAACTGGAGTCATACTGCTTCCTACTCCTCGCCGGAGTCTGTGTTGATTTAGGAAGCCCTGTATCAGAGCGCTCTCGGTGTGGCCAGTGACAGGAAGGTACTAAGTCGATCTGTATAAACTAACATTTAATAGGCCACAAAACCTGAGCTGGCAAGCAATTCTGAGAAAAGAGATCAGGATTTTCGATAGAGCGATGCTGAAGCACAGCTCCCCGGGGCTGAGGCGGGCAGACGGTCGGTCTTAGGCTGTTCGAAAATACCCGTGTGGAATCAATAAACAGCGCCGAGTCGCGGGTGACGTAAAAAGGAAGCTAACTCCATTACCAGGAGCTAAGTCAGAGGGAGTTTTGCAGGCGCCGGCGGGAGGGACGGAGCCGTAAACCGGGTCCGTGAGCGTGGGCCAGCCGCGGTCGTGGGGGGAGGCCTCGGCGGGGGCCGCCTGCGCCCGGGGCCGCCCCGTCGGGGCTTCAGCACCGCGGACAGCGCCCGCGCGGCCCCACGCGTGATCCGCCACCAGCACCCCCCCACCCCCGGGGGCTCTCCCCTGCCCTCGCGTCCTTGCCTGCCTCCCTCGCCCTTTCCCTTCTGATCGTGTTTTTTTGCTGCCCCCCCCGATCTTCCACTCGCGCGTGTCGGGCCATAACCTGTAGCCAGAGCTGTGGCTCCGGTCAGGCCACCCGGCATTTCTCCTCTCACTCTGCTTTCCCCTGTTTCCTATCAATCCCGTGCCGTGGCTCTGACGTGTCCCCCCCCCCCGCCTCCATCAGTGCCCCGACACTTGGTAAACCCGGGGCCGCAGCCTGGCCGGGGCGACGGGGTGCCCGAGCGGGCTGGGGTCCCCCGCGGCCGGTGCCCCGTGGCCACACCGTCCCCGTGTGCGTTGGGGGGAGGGGGGGGGCCGCGGTTGCCTTCCCCCTCTCCCGGGCTCGCAGCCGGGCCCCCCGCACCCCAAGAGGCTCCGAGCCGCCCCCCCACCCCGGGCGGGAGTGTGGCAGCGCGGGGAAGCGCCTTTCCCCCCGCTCTTTCCGCCCCCCCCCCCCCCCCCCGTCCCTCCATCCCCTTTCCCCTCCCCGGTGGTGCGGGGCACTCACCGCCGGGCGCGGAGGGCAGCGGGCGGGCGATGCTGCGGAGCCGCCGCGGGCGCGTAACCCCGGTGGGGGCGGCTGCGCTGCTGCAGCCGGCGGTGGAGTTGGGGGGGGGGGGGCGGGCGGAGAGGGGGCTGCGCTGGGCACCGCCGGCCCCGGCTCCCGGCCGCGCACGCAGGGCGGAGGGAGGAGGGATGGAGGAGGGAGGGAGGAGGGCGCTGCAGCTCCTCAATTATTCAGCGCTTCCCCCTCTCTGCGCCCTCCCCGCCTGCCGCATGTGACCGCCCGGCAGTACCCACGGGTCGAGCCGAGCCGTGCCGGTCCCGGGAGACCTCCCTCCAGCGGGCTGCCACCCCCACGGCCACGTCCCCACCCCTGGGAGTCCTCTCTGCCTGCCCAAGTGTCCTGAGGGCTGCGGGCCGCCTCCCCCACATTGCCTGAAAATGAACTCTCCTGGCTGCCTCCCCCAGAGCAGGGCTTTCCTCACCTCAGGGACAGAGGGTGGGGAACCCCCACTTTGTTTTGTCCTTGAGTCGCACTGTGACATTTGGGTGCTAATACTGTAATCCCAGAACAGGCAGAATTAAGGCTAAAATAATGCCTCATGTGTTGCAGCATGCCGTGTTGTCCAGCCTGGCTGGGAGGAGTTAGGTATCAGGTGCAATATATATTTCATATTTTACACCCATAGGTGCTTTTGGGGATAGCTGGGATTTATATTCAAGATTTTTCCATTGCATTTTTCTTTCTTAATTCTTACTACTTGGTTCCCGCTAGAAGCATTTTCTCTCTGTATCTGATTTCTTACCGTTTTGACATCAAACCCAAAATGGTTTCATCTCCAGTGATGTCTGGTGAGGATCAGATTTCAGTCTCCGTTACAGCTTCATGCTCTAACATCTAACAGGACCCGTTCCCGGATGCAGGGCATGCTTTGCGTGGAGAGAAACTGTTCATTCTCTAAACACTGAAATAAATGTCTGCTGGTAAAAACAAAAGGTGTGATCCTTCAGCTTCCGTTCAGTTTGTGAAGCCAACCTGAGTGACCCCGACAGGAATTGCATCAGTGGCAGTGACCTTCTGGGGACACACAGACAGCAACACTGCACAGATAAACCTAGCCAGGATGTCCATGATCCTGTCTTTGGGCAGGATAGTGGACCACATGTCATCTCTGATTTCCTTCCCAGCCTTGATTTCTGTGGTATTTTTTGTGGCTTTCCAGAGGAGTGCCGTAATTTTCCCAGTTTCTTACTAGACTCCTTCCTCTCTCCAGCTTAGCTTTGGTTCCCTCTCTTCTCTGCCTCACAGCAGTCTCTTTACAGCCCCTCTCTTCCCAAACAAGAATAGACACGACCTCTCCCAGGTTACTGCTGGTCAGCAGAAGGTACCATCACAGGGTGACACGATGCTCCATTCCCTTCCTGCCACCTGGGCCAGCACACATCCCACCACACAGCACACAGCAGAAAAAGCCTCACCAGAGCCAAAGTGCAGCCAGCTGATTACCCTCCTCACAACCAGCAGTTTTGAAACCTCTGTTTCTATTCTTTCCTTTATCCTTTGATTTGCCTGAAAGCAACACTCAGAGCTGCAGCTGCTCTCCTGTGCCTGTCTGTAGTCCCCATGCTTCCCATTTGGTTGTTGTTTCTCTTCTCAGTCACTGGCTTCCCCCAGCTGCTTTTGCTCAGTTTGTGGACACGAGACGCAGCTGTGGATGGCTGATCTCGGGAGCTTCCCTTTGACTAAATCTGAGCAAAACAGAAAAGCTTCCCCGTTTGCTATTGCATCTTGTTTCGCAGCACTTTTAAGACTGTGGTGGACTCTAGCTGGCAGCTCCCAGCCTTTTGTGCTCACATCTGACCCCTTTGTGGTTGTAGAGTGTGAGTAAAGGACATGGGGGGGGTGTGCTTCTGAAACGATTGTCAGTGTGGCCAAGTTTTAATGGGACTTATCTGCATGTGTGGGTGCAGAGTCATTTAAGTCATATTTACTCCTTGGGGCTGGCATACCGCAGCGTGGGACTGCACGTCCCCAGGGCTGACCCACAGGCTGGTGCTATTGGCACATCTGGCCCACTGCAGTTTGATTGGTATCAGCAGAGAGGGGCTTTTGCGTCCTTTTAGCAAATACTTGTAGCACCCAGGTTTGTACAAACCATTGTGCGGTATCATGATACCACCCCTGCCTTCCACCTTCCCTCTACTGCTCAGACCTCTTGCTGTGGCAAACTTTGCTGTATAATAGTTTAGTATAATAGTCCGACCTTGATCTACTTTTTATCTGTTTGCCTCTGTTCTATGGAGCGGTACCTACCATTAGCTAGCTGAAACCACCTGCCACCACCTTGAGTAATAAAAGTTGCAAATGTTTTGTCAGAGGCTCACTTAAGCTCTTTCTCACTAATCCTTACCCTGTTCTCATGAGTTTTGTAACTTCCAATCTTGCAGGAAGATTAATTTCTACAGCTGCCCCTCTAAAGGTACTCTTCAAGTTGATTAAATGAGAATCTGTCATCTAGATGAAGAACTAGATGAGGCCAAGTTATCCTCTAGGCAAGGCCCATCAGAGAGATCACCCTCAGATTAGGGTGAAACTTCTCATAACAGCAAAGCACATGATGATACTTTCGGGGCATAATTTCCTCTGTCCCGTTCTGATCTAGTTTCTAGATCAAAACAATTTCTGCCCATTTTTCTGTAACAGCAAGTGGCCATCTGACTAGTCATTTAAATACTTAATCCTATTTTGAATTTGACCAAGGCTTTGGCCTCAATAACACCTTAGAGCAGGGATCTCCACCAGCTGCTATCTCATTATCTCAGCTATTCTGCTTACCAGCCTTTCCAATTTCATGGGACATAAGTTTCTTTTTTGTGACTCTGAATATGCATGGGCAGAAGCCGCCTGATTGATTTCCTTTCTTCCTTTTATTAAAATGTTTGTTTACTTCTCTCATAATCCCCTCATACTTCTCTCATCCGTGTCTAATTGTGCTGTTTAAATACCATGGTTCCTGAAGTTTTTTGGGCTATTTTTTTGTCTACAGAGCTTTTTATTAGGACAGTCAACATACCCTTGGCCTGCTGGCCTCCCAGTCCTTCTAGGCTTCTAGCACCCTCACCTCATGGACCCTCTTTCCCTTCATGAAATCTCCTCAGAAAGTAAAGGCTCATCTCCAATTTCTTTATTTTGATGAGTTTTCTTAGAATGTTTTGACATCATCAAAATTGACAAATGGGCTGTTCAAGAAAAATAGCTTATGTTCCCCTTGGATTTACACTGGGCTCCCAACATGTGTGCTTGGTCACCCCATCACGTTTTTGTTGGTTTTGCAAAGGAGCACTGATTTGGGTTACGTTTCTGAAGAAAAAGCTATCTGAGACAAATGAAATTGTAGAAGAAAAACTATTTTGGAAGAAAATCAAATTCCAGTCAGAAATTGCATTTGAAATTGGTATGAGAATTGAAAATTATTATGTATTTTCAAAGGTTTGCTCCCAAACTCCACTGAGCACTAACAGGGAGAAGCTGCAGCATCTTACCATCACCATTTCCATGTCGGTGTGTGCTGCCTGCAGTCCCTCCAGCAGCTCCTGATAGATGAACGGAGCTGAAGGCACAGTCTCCATCATGCACTTATCATTTAGTGAAGGTGGTTGGAGAGCGTCAGCTGGCTCTTAGGAAAGATTGATATTTCATAGAAAAGCCCTACTTTTGTCTGCAAGCACCAGGCTGCGCAGGGACATTGTATTAAGCAGCCACTGGGATGTAGTGATGGGGGCTGGTTAGACCTCCACCTGCTCACTCTGCATGTCTGATAACTCATGTCCATGGCTTTGGCAAGTGTTCTTGCTCCAGTTTGGTCTGGGGCATCACAAGATAACTCGCTGAGCAGCGGTAGCTCCCAGACATCCAGTTCACTTGACGGTGTCCATCTGAGCAGAGACCAGATGGACCCCTGCAGAAGTGCCGGTATTTTTAGAAATGTGGCCAGAATGCTTGGCCACTCTTTTTCTTTTGCATCAGTTGGAACCTCAGTGAGTACCCTATAGGAGTCCAAGTGATGGAGGCCTTAATGTAGGAGGATAAGAAAAGGGATTAATCTTGCTGTCTCATCTCCTGTTGATGACTAATGCTACGATGAACACCAGCGTGAGGAGGGATAGTCCTGCAATTAAAGCCCTGACTTGAGACTTAGAAAACCTCACTCAAGTTACTGGCTCTGTGATGGGTTTTCTGGGCGAGCTTTGTTGTTCTTTGTTAGTCCCAATGCTGTGAAATGATAACAAAAGTATTGCCCAGTCTCAGCGGGTGTGTTGGCTGCCTAGACTGTAATTTCTTTGGGTGAGGGACTGTCTCTACGTGCTTTATGGGATCCTGACCTCACTGGGGCAATTCAGCTGGACAGATGCAATTAGCTGGGCAGATGAAAGAAAGTGCCTGGAGTGGCGAGCTGTACCTCCCTCCTCCCTGACCCCATGAGGTCTTACCCTGATGCACAGGGACTGCAGTCCTGACACAGCGGGGCAGGGAACGAGCCCAGCACTCACAGGGCACCCTCTTCATTATTTAAGTTACTTGTCCGTAGTGGAGCTGGCCATGGGCCTAATTTCTGCTTAAGGCAATGGAAAGGGTTATTCTGCCCTGCTAAGCGGCTTCTTGGACAGGTTAAAAAAAAAAGAGCTGTGTGGATATTTCTCATAAACCCATATCAGGGTGCTTCCCCCTGAACCTCAGTGGTGTGTGGGTGTAAACAGATATTGGGGTAAAATCCCAGCACAGTGAAGCCTGGGGATGCTTTGACATTTGATTTCATCCAGCTAAGATTTCTTCCAGCCTCTTTCTTTCTTGCTCCATACCCTCTGTGCCAGGTTGAGTGGAGAAGATGGGTAATGCATTCATCAGACATGTTTCTTGTTCGGATAGCGATGGGGTGACAGAGCATTAAAAGAAGTCCCTTTCAAAGCCATATGTGAATGTACAGCCCCAGTCTAGCTCCAGCATGAGCTGTGGCCTCTCCCCTGGCCGGAGGCTGTTGCTGGTGACTGAAAAAGAAGTGATGTCCTTTGGTTGTGCTGTCACTGTCCCCAATGGGGAGCTCCCACTGGCACCAGAACAGCTGCATCAACCTCGGCCATGGGAAGATAAAGACCTGTGTGATGGGGCTGGGGGTTGCATGGTGTGGGGATGCATGTGGGGACACCCCAACTTGGGGGCTGGGGAGCTGCAGTCCCCGGTGGGGCTTCCCTTCCCGTACCTGGACAGGGGCTGCATTGGGGCTGCAGACGTGCCTTTGGGGGAGGCTGGGATAAAGCAGCCACCAGCGAGAGGGGATTAAATGATTCAGTGTTTGGAGGCTGCTGCATTATTTAAAGGACCACACGCTATTTTTTTCTTATCCAGAGAAGACTGTTTTTAACAACAAAACCAGGCAGAAGCATGTTTGTTGCCTTCTCATTTTCTTCATCCCATGGTTTAAAATCAATATTCTGGGCCACTGTGTAGCCAATAAGTATGACCTGTCCATCCAGGTCACACCACGTATGCCGTGATGATTATGTCTTAATCAAGTGAAACTCGATACATTGCTGAGTATCAGTTCCCGCTGCTCTGCAGTGGGTTTAGCTCTTCTGGATTTCAGTTAAAGTAACAGGGGTGCAGCTGGTGGCAGGATTTGGTCTTAGTTATCTGTTCTGAGAGAAACAAGTAAAGTACCATAGCACAAAAATGATACCAGCGCAGGATGTTTGATGGATTTGTTGGCAGATTGCATGCAGGACGTGACTCTGGATGTAGTCTCCACGGGGTAACATCTCTGACTGCGTTAGCCATGAGTTTGAGTCCCTTCAGGTGCTCTCCAGAAAAGCAACAGCTACCTGGTGTCTTTAAGCTCTCCAAAAGCTGCCAGCCACCTTGGGTTTGATGTGAGGTACAATGTGTAGTATCTGTCTGTCGGCACTGCCCCGGGCTGGTGGTTCAGTGCTTAGTCCAGAGTGGTGGGTCATGGTGTTTGCCACCCTTCCCATGCCCTGTAAAGAGATGCCTCTGAAGCTAAAGAAGATTGCTTGGCTTAGCCGTCTACTCATCTCAGTAAAGCTCCTCTATCAGGAGCCATGCTGGGCTAGTTTTAGGCAGAAACTCCCTCTATCAGTAAAGAGGTCAGAAAGAATATTTTTTCTTTGCTGTAGGAGCAGGTGCTATAAATGGTTTTGTTAAAAGTGTGGTAACGCTTTGAGGGCAAGGCTTTGGCAAGAGGACACGTAGCCTGGTTCACCTGTAATGAGCAGGGGGCAGGAAAGATGTGTTGCCACACGGCTTCTTGTTCTGGGAGGCTACTGGGGGGCTGACTTGCTCTGCTGTGATGTTGCACACACCAGGCTGTGTTCGATCTCCATTGCTTTCCCCTGTTGCCTCTCATGGTCCCTATCTTGGACTTCTTTCAGCTCCCCATCACCTGCATCTTGTGGTACATGGTTGGCAGAGCTGGGCTCAGGGTGGGCAGTGGTACCCCCCGTGCTGCACACAGGACTAGGGAGCATCCACGAGCCATTTGTCCCCACTGTGATCCACTATGGTGACAGGTCCAGCTTACTCTCTGCTGGGCTGCCCACGCACAGGCGAAGCTGTTTCTGTTGTCCTCAGTAAAAGCAGTGTTAGGCCACAGTATTTGTTTAGGTTTTGTGCACAAATAGCTTGCTCACCACTGCTGAGAGGGCCAGGTTAAAATTAGTGGTCTTCAGAGTATTTTAGCATTTATTTGCCAAATTTTGCCCAGAGACCGAACTATTTCTGCTTCAATAAAAAAACCCAAACAAACATTTTTTGCTAGTGGGAAAAAAAAGAAAAAGATATGAATGCTTCCCAGACATTTTAACTAGCTGCTTGATTTATCCACCTTGCTTCTAATAATGGACAGGGCTTTGCCCATCCTGGGGTTTGAAGAGAGGCTGCTGTTTGCGTGAGTGCATTTGCTTTGCATGCAAATAAGAGGGTTTATTGTCTGTTTGTTTGTCATAAAAGTGTAGCTTTTTGCGTGTCTAGAATAAGCACTGTTGTCCCAGGAGCAGGCCTTGCAGGAAAGGAATGGTTTGTGAACATCCCATGAACTGAAACTAAGTAGCATCAGCTATTCAGCAGGAGAGCACTGCACATCTGCTCTGAAACAGGCGGCACTGCAGAAAAAAAGAGGACTATATTGATCTGATAGTTTGTTGTCATTGACGTTTCTATTGATCTACTATTCCCCGATGATTTCTTACTGCTAAAGCCAAAGGGCAGTTTTGGGAAGGGTCAGCACTGAAGGTGAAAACGTTATCCAGATGAAACCATAGTGCACTTCTCCTTGGACTAAACAATTTCTCAGTTGAAACTCAGCCAAGATATTTCAGCTAGGTCATTCCAGGTCTGTTCAACATGATTTTGTATCCCAGCTGAAGGACGATGAGCCAAAGCCTACACCTCTGAAGTCACCGTGGATTCAATATCGTAATGCAGCCTTGGCCGAGTGCTGCTTGAAAGAGCAGAGTGGCACGGATTGAATTACCGGCAGCATATTAGTTGAAATCTCCTATTCAGGAACCACAGGGCCTGATGCAGCTCAGCTTTCAGGGCAGGTTGATAAGATCGTAGCCTGTGGTAACATAGTTTTAGGTTTTAATTTGGTATTCATTATATTATTATCAGCGATCAGGGTCCTGGCTCACTTACGAGCTGCTAATGGGATCTCGAGCGGCGTGGCTGCTGGCTCTGCTGGCTTTGGTGCAATGACTTGCTGCGTGTTGGGTCTCTGGCGTAGGTACCCATGGCATGGGGCAATCATCCTTTAATGACCCTCCTTTGATACATGGGGGTGTGCTGTCCATAAGAGTACCCCCAAAGATGCTTTAATGCAAAAGAAGGAACATGAACCAGATGGCTTCTCTAGAAAATGAAGATTGGATTTTCGGTTAGTTTGTGTATCTTCTGGTAACTTAAAATAGCCTCCTTTCTGTTTGTTGAGGCAAATAAGACAAGACATTAATATGCGCATCCTAGCAGTAAATAGGTTTCAAACAAGTTTCTGCAGTGCTGGAGGAGGATATTAAGACAGCGTGTTTTTCATCATTGATGTGCCAGCTAGTATGCAAAAAGGTTCTGCTCTTACAACACAGGGAAAGGATTGGAAAATTGAGGAAAAAATAAGTTTTTCTGCTAGTATGTAGACAGAAAAAAAGGTTGATCCAGAATGCAAGACAAGTAATAGTATTGCTTCTAACTCAGTTAGATCTAATGCTAAAAAATACACATTTTGAGGAATGGGTATTTGAGAAGCGGGCCAGGTATAGACATGATGTAGCTCTTGAATCTGAATTCAAGAGCATTGTACGTAAATGAAATTCTGTTTAAATTGACCCATTCTGCTTGTTGTTTTTTTTTTTTTTTTTTTTTTTTTTTAAATGTACTGTTATTTTCCTGGCCCTTAACTTTGCACATTTATAAAGACAAGCTTTTAGATATTGCATCTCAAGGAAAAATCCACTGGGCTTTTCCACAGAGGAGTTAATGGCTTTTATGAAAAGGTTTACCTAATCTGAGGTGATGTTTTCAGTCTCATGAAACCAGCACTGAAAGGAGCTGGAAATGACTGCTGAAGAAGGAGCTGGTGCCGTTGCTGTGCAGAGCACATGGGAAAATGAAGAGTTTTGCTTTGTTTCCTGCTTTTGGGTACAGTAAAGTAGATTTCAATTAAAAACCAGGAGGAGTGAATGAGTAATTTCTTAATGTATCCAGTCAGCAAAAGAGAAACGAACACATCAATTAGACAAACCAGATTAGTGCTAGGGGTGTGTCCTCACTGTCCACATAAAGCATTGACAGCCTGGCTTCTGCTCAAATACACCCTGATAAACCCAGGCAATAATTGATCTATATTTACCTTCTTGATTTATGAGAACAGAGATTAGCTAGGACTCTGAAGCATATGATTCAATCATGTTTCTCATAGCTTATACAACTGCTGGTTATAAAATTATCTCTGTAAGCAGGGGAAAGCCCCCCCTTCCACCCCCTTGAGGGAGGTGTAAGTTTTCAGTGATCCTCACCACCCAGCGCTGGAGATAACATTTATGTCCTGGATCCACCGAGTGTGGTCGCCCTCATCCACAGTCTTCTTGATCGGGTACTGTGTTTGACTTGGCCTGCAGAAAATACAATATTTGAACGAGCCAGGGCTGCGGGCTCGCTGCCTTGCTGCAGGGAAAGGAGATGTGCTGCAGATCAATGGCCTCTCTTGGGGACAACAGGGACCCCGGGTGCCCCGGCCAGGCTCAGGAGACATGGCATGTGGTGGGGGCTTGGCAGGGTGGGCAAAGCTAATTGCAGGTAGTTTTTAACCATACAGGAGTACGAGAAAGCAAGCAAACAAACCTAAGCAGCAGGGGAATCATGTAGCACTTCAAAAGGAAGGAGGAAAAGCGCTCTGCTTAGCGTTCATCATCATCTCTTGCATACACAGTATCACAAGCAATTAAAAAACGCTAATGCTTCAGTGTTTTCCCACCGGCCTAATAAAAATGGTTTTAATCCTCAGTTTCTTATTGCCATTCCCTTTGCCCTGGTCGACAGCTAGGTGCTGAGCCGATGGGTGCAGCGCTGGTTTTTCTGCAGCCTGGACAACTGGGGCTGGTCACCCAGCCCTTCCCTCTGGGAAACATCGAAGCTGAGGGACGGGGGGGTGAAAGCTGCTCTGTGCTTCAGGGCAATGGCAACCCGTTGCTGCTGACCCAGAAGCTGCTCCTGTGCAGTGGCACCGGTCACCCAGGGGACAGTGGGGACCTGCCTGGCTTTCACTGCTACCTACTGCCAGCACAGATGCAGCCCCACAGCGGGTCTGAGCTCAGCCAGGAGGAACCGCAGTACCAAAGACAGCAGAAGGAATTGAAACCAATATGCTTTTCATAGCAGATCTATGCTTTAAGGAGAAATTAAAATTAGTCTTCTATTAACAACTTCACTGTGCTGATACAGGATTATTTCTAGTTCAAGATCTGAATGGAGATTTGGCTGCTAATTTTAACATTATGGAATTTCCTGGGGTGTTTTTATTACACAGATAGGAGTAAGGAGAGTTATGCATAATGAAATTTTGCTGTAGGATAGCACATATCATAGTGTGTAACAGTTATTTAACCCCTCTCCCACCCTGCTGACTAACGTATGTATAAACAGGCTTTACCTAGCTTGAATTCCTGCTTTCCTTTCCCATTCACCGGGAGCAGGAGCTGCCTGATGCTCAGCACATGGGGCACTGGGTGCCTGACAACACCAGTTCCTTAAATACATTACAGATGTGCATGCCTGCAGGCAACTTTGATCCTCTTGTGCCCACACCAAATCACAAAGCCAATTTATCCTGGGGTTTCTGTGAAGTTTCTGGTGTTGAAGCATAGAGGAGGGGATGCAGGAAGATGCAATTTGCTGGGTGTTTCACTCTTTCCACTGTCCACTCTGGAAATATCTGTTTAGCAGAGTAATTTCCCTTTTCCTGCTGAACACTAGCCTTGAGGTGGGCTATGCTTCAACACAGTTGCTGTGGAGCATCACTGGCCACAGCTGGGTGACTTGTCCCAGGTCATTCTCCACCAGCTGGTCTTTGGAGAGAGGGACTGTGGACAAGAAACATTAGTCTGACAAGATGTGTGTTTTCCTTTTTTTTTTTTAAGCAAGAAACCCCAGTGTTTTGTTGACACAGAGCGAGTAACAGTTCATTTGCAACTCCCCAAATGAAGCTAAATTACTCTGAATAAATTGAACGATAAAGCAACATCTGAGCAAACCCAATCTCCTGATGGATGGTTTAGTCCTACTTGGAAATGCAGACATTCAGCCTAATGGGTTCCTCAAACATAACCAGTGACAGCCCCTACCCACCCTCTCAATTCCCTATTCATAGTGCTTATTCAAGTCTATTTTCCATTTTTTCTGGGTTTTATGTGACTTATAAGATACTCTTTCCCACTGGCAGTGGATTGTCAGAGTATTTCCAAGTCTGAGCATTTTCACAAGTGGAATACTACCAGTCAGTCTCATCGCACAGCAGTGTGGCAGCTCGGCTTTGGATTGATGAAAACAAATGAGCGTTTAAATTGAAGAGTCATTTGACATTGTGCAGTTAAAGGAGATGTTCTTCCTTATGATAATTAATGATTTTGAAGGCAGGCAGCAGGGAAGGGGCAGCCCAGGTTACTGTCGGCCAGGGAAAGCAGGAGGGCAGTGATGGCCCTGGTGGGCTGTGCCCATTCAGGGAACCCATTGCTGGCTCTTCTCCATGGGAAAAGCATCAGCTATCAGTGGGGAGAGAAAAAATGCATACCCAACATAGAAGCAGAAATCTAGAGCCAGAGCCATGCCATCTCTAAGGAGATTTGTGATTTTGCCTCTAGTAGGAAGGACTGCTGGGTGGTATACAGCTGTCAGTGGGTACCAAGTGGCTAAATCCATCAGCAGAGCCCTATCTGTGCTTAAATCAGAACTGAATTTGCCCTTTATTGGTGCCCTTTTCTGACATTTCCCCTTGTTGAGGTTGTAATTTTCTGTCAAAATGTAACTGCAGAGCTATGCATTTTAATCCTGTGCAATTACAGTCCTCAGGAACTCGGTCATCCCCTGCATGACACATCCACAGTCCCCCCTTGCCCCTGCAGAAGCAGACTGAAGTTACAGGAGGTGGCTGAAAAGGGGGGTCTTGTTCTCAGAGGCCTTTCTTCCTCCCACTATTATTTTTAGAGCTCCAACTTGAAGTTCACTGCTGCAGAGACAACCTACACCCCAGCACTCCCTCCCAGGGAGTGGGTGACACAAAAGTCACCCAGCTCCCACCTTCAAAGCAGATGTGACTCAGCCTGCAGTTTGGGGGCTCTTTGTCTAATTCAGAGGAGGATGAGTCACAGGAGGCGAAGGCAGAGGCTCAGCTGGCAGGAATCAGCCGACGGCCTTGCAAGTTGGCTCAGCTGAGCTGATTCACGCTGGTGGAGGGTCCACTGCTTCCTACAGCAATCCCACCCACCCACGGCTTGTGCTGGGTAAACACCATCAGTATGGGACAGCTGATCTGAGAGGTACAAATTATCATCAAGTCGATTGTGAGGGAGAGAAATTTTTAAAAATCTTCCTGCTCAGTTTAAAAAAAAACTGGGTAAAATAGTTCTCTCTTAACAAAACCCTCGTTAGCTGTCTGCAGCGAGGGCATGGGGGTATTTCCAGGCAGAATCAGGGAAAAGCAAACACACTGCATGCAAGCACACAGCCTGCAGCCGAACAGCTCTGACCTGCAATTTTTCAAATCAAGCCAGTGAAACAGGATTTGGCCCAATCAGTGATTAGATAGGAGACACACATGAAAGCAATGGCCTGATTACCCTTTGTAGCTGGTTGCCTCGGTGTTAGCTGGGGTTGCACTTTACCCCATCAGGAGGTGATGCTTCACCCAGCTGTAGGTACCACCTCAAGAGAGGTGTGTAGGGGACAAGTAAGTCCTGGGGAAGCAACAGAAGAAACCTGACTGTGTACAGCTGCAGGCTGGTGCTATCCCAGCAGGATGTGGAGAATCCTCCTTGTCCAGCAGCATGGTAAGTGTGGGCCTGTGAGGGCTTGTAACAACTCTCTTCTGTTTTGCTATTCTAAATGTCTCATTTTAGAGGAAAAAAATGCTGTCTATAAAGCTTATTTTCTTTATAAGCATTAAAGATGAAGAATGGCTGTCAGAAATGTGGGGAAATCCAAGTTAGAAACAAAGATTCCTGCAGTTGTTTTATTGAGAGCATAAGGAGGATTTCTATTTTCATTGTTTTTTGTCCCTGGTGTCGCTCTTGGTTTCCAGTTCATTCAATGTATTTAGTCATCTCACACCTTAATTTTCCTTGCTCTTTCAGCTGGGTGCTGTATTCTCCTTCACATCCTCTAAATCATATCAGATTGCTGCATCCCACGAATGATGCAACTTGGAGTCAATAGTCTTCTGGAGAAATTGCTTCTGACAGGTTAGAGACCCTACCAAACAAATGGCACCTAAGGAGGGGTGTGCTTTCATTTGGGCTGGCCTCACAGCACCTTCCTGTATGCGAGATGGGATGTGATTCAGAAGGCAACTCCTGGATGACTTGTCCAAAAACTATCACCAATGCAAGACTATTTTTATGTACTAATATAGAAGCAGAATTGCCACCAGCTTTGTATCAGGTTGGTTGTCAAATGGGCTGTTTGGCTGCTGATGGGAAACAGTCTCAGTCCTGTTCCCATCCTGAACTGAAAACTGAGAGACTCTTACATGGAGGGTGTGCAAAGACAGAGTAGAACCATTGAATGATAGTAGTAAACATACAACAGGTTAAGCAACATCATTGCTTAACATGGTATACAAAATAGCTTCATATATACCTGCCACTAATGGTAACTACTCTTGTCAACCATCTGCATATAGGTCCTTAATTAAAAACTGTTATTTATAGAACAGATTGTAAAAGGACACCTCATAAACCCAGAATAAGTCAGTTTGACATCTTGGGCTGTGTAGACAGTAAATGTGCAGCAAAACCAACCTTTTTCATAATGACAATACTGAAAAATAAGTGCCTGCATGGAAGCAATGTTGGCTTGAAGCATGCAAAATGGCCCTGTTCTTGCTCTTTCATCTTGACCTACCTTAACAAAACTATAATGGGAAATGGATTTGTGCTCTTGTCCAAAAGTCCTGGGGGTAAGTAGAGTGAGGAAGCCCAGGTTGTGTGGATGGGTGCAGAGGAGCCCATTGGCTTTTGACAGAGCAGGATCAGGATAAGACCCTCTTGCTCTGAGCCAGGATGGGTTTTGGCTTGGAGGAGCCAGATGAGCATTTCCATTAACTCTACCAAGCTTCAGGTCAGGATCCTTCTTGGTATGTCTTTGCTTTTGTGGCTCACAGGTGACTGACTCCTACTTGCATCATCTTAATTTCCTGCAGCTTTTTGAGCAGAAAGGCTGTTGTGCTTGTAGACGTCTTCATAACATCTTTATTCCTGTGGAAAATAATGTTTTGGAAAAAAACTAATTTTAGCCATTACTCGGGTTTTGACTGAAGACTTTGTAGCAGTGAAGACCTCACAAAGAATGCTGCAAGCATAATTGTTGGCTTTTTGAGCAAAGATAAAAGTTTAAAATACATGGCACAGAGTGAATAAAAACAAACCAAGAGCAGTCCTGCTGTCAAGTGTCCAGTGTATGCAGGAGAGAGACAAAAGCCCACAGCAAATGCAGCAGATTGCTGGCAGGCTTCTGTTGTTGGGTCTGTAAATTCTTGTCCAAAGCCCAGAAAAATCAAGGGGCTCCTATTGAGTTCCTAGATCTTGGGATTAGGCAGGATGTAAAATAGGAGGACATGGATAGTGATAAGATGTTTTGAAAAAGTTATGCAAATGATGTTAAAATACACGATTTAAAATATTAGCTCTGGCAGGGAAAAGCTGCTGAAGTTTCAGTCAAGGGGAACAAATATTCAATAAATTAAAAAGTCGGGATTTGGCTTTAAAACAATTGCTTTGTAAGCAAATGTTTCTTGTGATCGGCATGAAAAGTGCTAAGGGAAGGGATACAGCTCGGCTGCTTTCTTTCAGTTGCCATCGCCTGAAGAAATGGCTCAAGTTTACACTTTTGTTGGCACTCTGGAGCCTGACAGAAGTTCAGCAACTCTTCTTATCCTACTTTTTTTTTTTTTTTTTTTTTTTTTGTGCAGAGGGGATCTTCCCAGAAGGGAGCTGTGGTCCATTTGTAACTGTAGGAGAAAAACTACATCATTATGGCCAGGTCAGGGCCCCCTCAGTGCCAGCCCAGCACCATCATGAACAAGGGTTGATTCACATTTTTAAAAAGCTGTATCTAGTTCAACATGTAAATTTTTTTTTTAAGCTCACTTTTTTTTAATGCTGTAAATATTCATGTCTTTGATGCTGTCAAGGCGAAGTCTAGAGTGTGTAACACTATTTTCTGTGATGACTTCAATTACCTGGTAAATCTGCAGTGCTTTTATCCACCACGGCTTTGTTTCCCTGGGAAGAAGGAGGTCACAGAT